>NC_134858.1:100466650-100766650 GCF_049852395.1 Peromyscus maniculatus bairdii | reverse complement strand
AAAGTATTTGCTATTTTCTTTGGTAAATACTATAATAGAATGGTCCTTGTTTCCTTCCAAAGATCCAGCTCTGATTTAATCATTCAACAGCCATATTTTAAGGCCTGTGCAGCAGGGCCTGGGTCATTATCGCCTGGCTGTCTGAAGGTCCTCCTCAATAAATACTTGCAGGGCAAATGAATGAGTGTGCTCATTCCAGGGTACTCTGTCCATTCCAGCAGAATCAAGGTGATCCTGGCAGCTCTCATTTCAGTGGGGGTGGGTGGGTGTGTTTCTGCTTCTTTTCATCCTTCCCTTTCATAAGGGACCATACTGGACATAAAACAAATTCTCTTTTATCCTGCAACCTGGCTGCCAGGAAACAAAGGATGGGTCACTTGGAGTCAGTAGAGGGTGTCACTCAGCAATACACAAATTAAAATTCCTCCCTTGTGGGCCTCAGGACCATCTGGAATAGAACCAATCTTTTTCATTGATGCCTCTGATGGACCCCGGTGAGCTCAAGCATTCAGGGCCCCTCATCCTTCTCTTTGCACTTAGGCTCAGGAAGCTGCAAAGGGGAAGCCTGTGCTCTAACTACTGTGAAGGTCAGAGGTCACTTAATAAGGTCACCTCTTATTGTGAATTCCCCAGTCCAAAAGTAGCACTCCTAATTCCCCCAGCTTTAAAGATCCGAGGGATCGAAGAAGTCACTAGAAAGAGACACACGTTTTTACAGGGTTGATTTGATCACCAGTATGCACAAACCAAGCTGCCTTAGGGTCACTCAGAGTCCCAAGTGCCTCAGAGACACGGAGGACAGTGAACATGATATGTACTCTCCAAATCCCCCAAGGTGGGGTCTGTCCATTGCCTTTCCACCTGGACCTTTTGCCAGTCCAAGTAAATGACATGAAAACTGTTCCACCTCCCACAAGATCTCTCAACAGTGGACCTAGCTCAAGGAAACCCATGATGAGAAGAAATAGAAAGTTCCCAGGGGGTCTCTGCATTAACTGGCCTGCGGGTTCAACAAAGCCCGATGCTGAAGGGAATCTGGCTGCTGAAGCTTTCCAAGCTGTGCAAAGGGCAGTTCTCAGCGATGTGAGTCCCTGGGCCCCTCACAGGACCACCGCAGCTGTCAGCCTGTCTCAGAAACACTGAGTGTGTGAGGAAACAAAGCCAAGTTTGCCATGGCTATGGAATTTGGAAGCAACGCACGTGCCAAAGCATTTCACAATTATATGAGTAAACAAACCAGCTTAAAATGTCATGTTTTACAGGATAAATGAGCAACATCAGCCTAAGCTCTCAAATACTGCACACTTTCAGTGAGTAGTGATCGGGCTACGAACCTTCACTGATGCCGTTAATAACATTAGCAGCATTACTGAAGATGAGGACCAAATAAATCTTTGTAATTGAACCCACAGATAAGCATTAACCTGAACGGTGTTGTACTGAAGGCCAACTCTGGCCTCATGTGGAAACTGTCCCCCACATGTTCACAAGGGTCACCCTTGCTCAGACGCAATGTCACTGGGTGGTTGATTTCATCGCTCTCTTTATGGCACTTGCCTTCTTCCTCTGGGAAAAACATGTTCATGGGGAGAAAGAAAAACAGGAGGAACCGTGGAAGCATGAACTCAAGACACTGCCCAGCTTGCAGTTGCTACATAAGACACCAAAGTGACCTCAGGACCAGGCATCCAGAGCATTGGCCAAGCTTACTCTCTAGAACCCTGGAGAGGATGTGACTTCTGGGAAGAGCCTGGCTCCATCCTCAGTGAAAAATCATTGACAAACGTAGTGATTGCTATGGCAACAGGTTCCCTTGCCGAGCCTCTGATGCCTGATAGCATAGACAATGGGTACAGGCACAGCTTAGGGTCACTGGATGCCAGATAAGCCATATGTTTTGTGACATGTACAGCAGACCATTAAAGTTATTCCATACTGGGGGCATGCTTATACTAAAAACTCCCCCACTGAGCTAAAATTCCAAATGTCCTTAGAACAAAATACTAGACCTGACAACCCTTTACTCAGTGGCTAGAGGCTGTTTTGAGCCACCTCCAAGATGCCAGTGACAGACGTCCATTTGGTTAAGTATCTTTGGAAAGTCCAGAGACAGTAAAGCTATTCTTAAGTGACCTCTAAGGGAACAGGTCTATTTAATTCATTCCAGGGGTGAGATGTCATGGTTCTGGTATTTTGTCTCAGGCATACAAAGCATTTCTGCAGGAGAAGAGTTAACAGTGAATTGAGCAGAAGATTGAAGTTGATAAACTGTGTCTAGATGCTTTACATAAAAAATTTGTGATTATTCCTGCCTTGGAGGTTGTGATAGCAAGTTCTTGATGAGAGGAAACATGGATATTGCTAATGCACTTAATTTCTCCCGAGCTAAGCCTATTCTTATTTTCTCTGAGATGTAGCCGGAGGAATGGCAAGAGTCTATCAGGACGCATTTTGTTGGCACATGCTGTCAACAAAGGGTGCCCTTAAAGGAGGGTGGGGGATAGACGAGCTAACTTCAGGCAGAGGACATAGAGAGGAACAGTTTACATGGACCATGAGGAGTAGGTGGCAGCTTGGGGGGGGGGGTGTCTTAGGATATGAAATACCTATGGTGTGTGTGTGGGGGGGGGGTGTGCGTGCGCGCCTGTGTGCATGTTTGTGTGTGTGTCCGTGTCTGTATATGTCTGTCTGTGCCTGTGGGTGTGTGCCTATGTGTGTGTGCATGTGTGTGTATCTGTGCCTGTGCATGTGAATGTATGTGTGTGTCTGTCTGTCTATGCCTGTGCATGTGTGCCTATGCACGTGTTTGTGTGTGTGTGTGTGTGTGTGTGTGCCTCTGTGTGTGTGTATTGATGTTGTGATCTGACGCAGACCCTGGCAGGACAGTGAGTAGGGGCAGGCTCAGACTCCAGTAAGGCTAGTTGTAGGCAGCTAGGGAGGCTGAGTCTACTTCTTAGAGCCTATCCCACAAGGTGGATACGAAAGAGTGGATGGGAGCTGTCTGGTGAGGTGCTCTGTGAGTGTCCAGGACCTGCCTAGCTCCTGGCCAGGCATGGGAACACAGCGACCATAGTTATAACATGACCACTGAGGGCCGGCGGGGGGCGGGGGGTGGGGGTGTTGAGGAGAGGCATTGGGTAGCCAGGTTTTCTGGAGCCATGGTGTTTGATGCAGACTATTGTTTAGGTGTGAGGTTGGACTCCAGCAACTTCCTTTACCCACTGTTGGCCAACCAGCGGTCAACATCCTTTCTCAGTGCTAGGTCTGACTACTGCCCTGCCCTGGGTCATAATACCCATACTGTGTTATCCCGGACAGATACACCTCTTCACGGAAGCTGCTTTCTTATCGGCATGGAGAGCTCGTGAGGTGTGCTCAGTGACATCACAGCCTGTCTTACCAGGTTGGCTGGATCAAGCCGGTCACAGGGCCAGTTCCTGAGGCTGGGACATGTCCACCCGGCATTGCTCACTGTGGCCCCGGGCCATCACAGAGGTGGTACAGCCTCCCCTTTCTCAGTGCTTCCGCAAGGAGGTCTGAAAGTGAAAATGTCAGGATGGAAAGCGAAACCTCCTCTTCTCCTGGCTGTGGGGGAGGGACCAGGCACCTGGCCTCTGCTCCCTCATGGGAGTGGGGGACCAGGAACTTGGCCAGGTGGAAGAGTCAAAGGTTACTTTGTGCCCCTTGAGACAAAAACCCAGCAGAACCCTTGGGACTTCCCCCTTGCCGGACTTTGACACAGGTTCCTGAATGGTTCTTTCCTGGGGTTCAATGGGCCCTATAAAATCTGTTATTATAGTCCTGTAGCCTGTGACCAGGTGGCCTGGTCCACCCCATCCTGCACTGGGGCGGGATGAGCTCCTAAAGGCAAATTAGAGCTGTTCTCCACACCAGCCACACTCAGAAATCGCATGCACACTGGGATGGTCGGTCACATTCTCCATGGTCAGCATCACAAGAGTACATGTGTCCATTCTCAAGTGTATATCCACACAGAAGACACCCTCAGCCACAGCTCCCTAACTGCACCCATACCCCTCCCCAGGTACAAAGTTATATACCCCCCTTCCTTCCAGGAGACATCCACATACCCATTCATCCTCGCACAAACACAGATATCCATGAACACATAGGACATCCACATTACATATCCACTGTTCCTGTTCTTCACATGCCCACTGCTTCTAGAAGTCCTACAGAAAGACCCAAAACCCTAGATGGCTCCCTCTAAGCTTGTTTTGAAATGTCCCTTACCCTGGCCACCAGAGCATTGCTCCCAAAATTATATTCTATCCTGCTTATACTGAATGGAAGACCTTTGGAAGCCCAGGTCCTGCAAGGGCCATATGGGTTAAATGTGATAACTTGAATTCAATGCACCCAGACGACTCTTTTTATTTCCATTCAGAACAGGCTCTTCCAGATGGAAGAAACACAGACATGCAGGCTACTTCACATGAAAGCTCTTTATTGTCAAAGGAGGAAGGGTGAGTAGAGAGGTAGTTGGGTGGCTGGACAGATGGATAAAGGGATGGATGCTTACCTGGATAGATGGACAAGACATCAGCAGTGCCCAGTAGCCAGGACATGGAGGTTGGAGGTTGATTCTAGGGCCAAGTTGACAATGATGTTAGCTTTTGCTTGTCAAGCGCTTCCTCTTCCTGGGTTTCAGGCAGGGCACCAGAGACTATGAACATCATCTTTCACAGTCTCATGGCTGAGAAGACGGGCCATAGCCATCACCCTATTGGGAGCATGTTGAGACTTAGAGAGCTTTGTAACTCACCCCAAGTCTCATGGTGAGTATGTTCAGGGCTGGAATGCAAGCCTAACCTATCAGAGTCCAGGAGAGCCATTCTTCCAAGGTGAATCCCCATCTCATGGCTCCCCTGAAGCCAGTACCTATGACTTCAGTCTTGATGAATCTGCCACTCTTGGGACACAGCTTCTTTGTACCTCTGCATCTCTTTCATCCCTCCCTCTACACCCCTATCTCCTCTGTTTTCTGTTCTGCATGTCTCTGTGTATTTTGAATGAGACTGTCCTCCCATAAACTCATATGTTTGAGTATTTGGTCCCCAATTGGTAGACCTATTTGGGAAGGATTAAGAGGTGTGGCCTTGTTAGAAGGGTTGTGTCACTGGGGGCGGGCTTTTTCCCAGGGTGTTCTCTCTGTCTCCTGCTTTCAGATCCAGATGTAAGCTCACAGCTGTTCCTAGCACCTTGCCTTTGTCCTGCCACCATAAGCCATCTGAAACCCTAAGCCCAATCAAAACACATTCTTTTATAAGTTGCCTTGGCCAAGGCCTTTTTTTCACAGGGATAGAAAAGTAACTTAAGATAGTCCCTGCCTGGAAAATCCCAGAGGGAGGATCATTTGGACCAGTCAGACTTCAGCCAGTATGGAGCCACTCTGAAGCAAAGACACAGAACACTTGCCCAGATGAGCCCATGAGACTGAGCCCCTCTGTCTCACCCGCCAGCAGCTGCCTCAAGTGGGACCTCAGCTGTGGTCAGGTCTGTTATCCGAGCCTCTGGACCACTGTTGGAACTCTTTGTTCAATGCGTTTCTCATCTTCCTGACTCTGTAAGACTCATCTAGTCAGCACAATCGAACTCATTACAAATTTAGTCAGAATTTTAGGATTCCCAGGATGGGATTGTGAATGCCAACTAGACCAAGCTGTTAAAGTAGGAAATGAGTTAGTGTGTAGTGACAGCCAGGAAACTCCCTAGCCATCTTAGACACATGCATTCCTGCTTGGTTCTCTACCCTCCCTTGTCTATTGAAGCAACTTGAGGAGAAAAAGTCCCTGGCAATAGGTTCCAGTGAACTTGGGTGCCATGGCATCCACAGAAAATACAAGCAGGTCCAGAGATTATGTGTCCTGCTTCTCTTTGACATTTCCAGCACAGGCTGCTGAGACGGCCATCTTCTTGGAGGACTTCCAGAGAGTTCTCAGACATTTGGGGACTGAGACCAGTACCTCCATCATCTCCCTTCCTGGGATCCATCCACACTGACTGGAAGATGGACGATGGATTGCCCAGGTCACTCCAGCCATAAGACCTGCAAACATAGGCTGCTAATCCAGTCTTGGAACTGCCAGGAAAAGCCCACTTCAGTCTGACCTTTTGTACAAATAGATTAGAGGCCACAGACCTTTATTCTGAGCATCATTCTGCTTCTACGAGAAAATATCCACATTTAGGGCTGACAGGATGTAACATGGGAAAGACTAAAGGTCTTAAAAAACATCATCAGAAACATTTGAGTGAACTGGATATCCACCTCAGAGCTGAAGTGGGAATACAGAGCCCTGTTCCTCCAATGCCCAGAAGAACGCCCAGGGACTCTACACACTACCCAATGACAGCAGCTATTTGGACACCAACCAGTCCCTGCTGGGCTTGCCCTCCAGGCTGACCTTAGAGTTCTCAGACTCAGGAAACATGTGGGAGCAAGGTAGGAGGGTTGGGATTTTAATCTCTCTCTCTTTACAGACCCCTCGGTGTGTCACAGATAGACAGGGAACGCAGAGGAGCTGGGGGTGAAGGGTGGAGACTGTGGAGTTGACAGGCTGGGTCCTGGCAGCTCCTCTTTCCTAAGTCAGGAATGAGTCAAATAAGGAGATAGCCGCAGACCATGGGCTGCAGAGTGACTACAGTTACAGGACAATGGACCAAAACTCACAGCTGCTCGTAGCAGGCCTAGATTTTTGAGGAGAATGTATGTGGGTGGCCTTGTTTACTTTCTATTTTTCCCCTTACCCTGAAGAAGAAGTAAGATCCTCTCTACCAGGTCGCACACGATTTCTGCCCTGCCCTTAGATTTGGACACTCTTCCAAAAGGGTTTCATTAATGTTCACAATAGCGATATATTGAGCTCATTCCTTTGGCCTCTGGCCTGCATTGTTGACTATAGCAATTGAAAGAGGTCTCGTGGCCAGAATGGGGGATGGGGCAGTCCTGGTAGGAGGACACTGTGACATTTCATGACTAAGTCAAAGCCTAGCTCAGGACAGAAGGTGTCCAGATGAGCTGCCCCAGCAGGGGATGGCTACTGAGTAGAGAAGCCAGGACAGGCCTGGAAGCTGGCTGGAGGCCTTGCCCTCTCCTGTGGTTGACAGGAGAGCCCCTGGTTCAGGGTGCGGCACTCCATACAGACTCACCTCCCAACCCTAACAGCCCCGTGTGCCCACACAGAACCTTTGGGTGGAAGGAAGAGGGGATTGGTTTAGGACCCAGATGCATGTCTACCCTTTATGGAGGTTTAGAACCTGGATGCATGTCTGCCCTTTACTGAGGAGAACAGACTTCACTCATCTGACTCATCTGGATGACATGGGAAAAGGTGAGCCAAGGCCACACCCCAGCTCTTGATAAATTGATGAAAATCCTTCTAGAAGCCCTGCCTTGAAAGCCATCTTCCCAGGGTCTAGTTCAGGAAGAGTGCCCGCAGTGTGCTAAGGACAGTCTTGAGCTAATGGGTCTCTCAGGGCTAGGCATGCAACTGCCCAGCTCTGGAATCCAGGAGGGTGGGTCTGGAGATGGGATGTTTGGACCAATGTGTGGGAAGGGGTCTGCATGGCTGAAGAGTACCTCGACATTGGCTTCCTGGAGCTGCTGTGATGAAGTACCACAGACTGGGCAGCTTCAGCCTCAGGAATGTATCATTTCCCAGTTCCCGAGGCCGGAAGGCAGGGGCATTGGCAGGGCAGATTTCTTTGGGCGGGGGAAGAGCTCTCTCGCTCTTTGCTCATTGATGATCACCTCCCCATCTTGATATTAGCTTCTCTCTATAGGGATCCATGTCAAAAGTCCCCTTCCTAGGAGAGCAGCAGGGTTGGGGTCCATCCCACCCTAACAACTTGTTTGTAAGTTCACTGTCTCCAGATATGGAAACATTCTGGAGCGTCTTGGGGGTTGGGACTTCAACATACGAACTTCAGGGAACACAGTTGAGCCCATGTGACCTGCTCGAGCAGCAAGCACACTGTCCAAAGCAGGCAGGCAGCTTTGTGGGCCGGCTGTCAGTGGAAGCCACCTACCCCCAGGCACAGCCCCACACTGCTCAGGACGCATCAGGAGCAGCATCTCAACCTTCCCATCGATCCTGAAGTCAATAAAGAAAACATTCTTGTCCCATTTCACAGAGGGGAAGACAAAGGTCCTCATAGAGCGAGCTGACCCACTGCCAGCAAGTGGGAGGAAGCAGGGCTGAGTGCCATGTGTACCCTCCAACTGCAGGGTGGTTTCAACCCCCTGGGTCTCGAACCAGAATATTTTCCTACCAAGAGAGAAGAAAATACTTCATCGGAGGGCTTCACACTTAAACCAAGCCTGCTGGTCCTCTGCCTGTCCTACTTTCTCTTGGTGACATTTATTTGCTAAATAGAGTGCCTGCAGTTGGCCCCTGCTAGGCACCTCATTCCTACTATAGCTTGTAACAACTCCAGGAAACCATATTTTGTAGGTCAGAAAACAAAGGCCTAAGGAGACGAGATAAAGCAGGTAGTGCTGGAGAGAACCACTGAACTCAATAGAATAATCTGGAAGCTCTTCTTCTGCCGAGCAATAACCTTTGACTAAGGCATTTATTTAAGGACTGGTTCTGTTCCAAGCCTATGAGAGATGCTATTCTAAGTGTTCAAAATCCCTCAGTTTACAGACCAGACACCTACCTCTGGCCATGTGAATCTTACCTTCTCCTGAGGGGACAAAGAATACCTGGGATGAATAAGTAAATTATGTTATACATTAGAAAAGGAAGATGCTATTCAAAAAAGAAAAGAAAACAAAAACAAAACAAAACAAAACAAAACAAAACAAAACAAAACAAAAAAAACCAGTGGTCAGGAAAGGAGTGACCTGGTACTAAATCAAGAGTCCAGTAACCTGACCTGGGCCTGGTAACACAGGCCTCTCATTCTAGCTACACAGGAAGCTGAGGCAGGAGGATTGCATGTTTAAGGCAAAAAAAAAAAAAAATCAAGAATCCAGCAGTCTGCATTCCTATATAAACTCTATCAGTACCCAGGTGAGTGGACTTGCAAAATGATCTCTGCATGCCTCAGATTCCCTATCTGTCAAATGTGGGTGTTGATGAAAGTCTCTAAGCATCTCTCCAAGCTCTAGAAGTTTTCCGGGACCCAAACAGAGCTCAGTACAGCAGGGATCCTAGAAGGCATCCTTACTTTCCCGGCATGATTGACTGTGCACCCGGCATACCCCCACTCTCCAGCTAATCCCTTAGCTAGGTCTGAGCTACTTTTACAGGAAGGGCTCATGAGTTGAACTAGGGTCAGAAGAATCCTGGAATAAACTTGAGTCACATAGACACGGCCCACCCACTGCAGCCTCTTGGATGACATGATGTGCACGGTGAATGCAGATGGCCCTGCTGGAAAGTTCTATAGAGATCCCACTTTATATGTGGGCAAGCTAAGAGAAAGAGAAGGACCTACCCAGAGTGTCACAGACATCATGAAGAACCTTCAATATAAATAACAACTCTATTGGCACACAGTGAGCTGCACATAATGTATACACTAGGGAGTTTAGGTAGTCTTATACAGCCATGAAACCATCTCCATGACCGGGGTATTTAGGTTCCCATCATCACCGAAGTTTCCTCTAGCCTTTCTGTCACCATCCCTCGCCCCAAAGTCCGGGGACCACAGATCTGCCTCCTGTTCCCAGGAAGCAGCCTCTGCTCGTCTCTTAAGACAGAATTGACAGGACCGGTTCATGGATCTGGGTGTGAGTTGTGAAAGGAAGAGGAGGGTCGGGATGACGCTAGGATTTGGGCCCGAGCAAACGGAAGGACAGAGTCTCCATCCTCTCAGATAAGGGTGCAGCCAGTTTGGGCTGGGTGCCCAGGGCTAGTGTGGGAACCATCACCTTCACCCCATGCTTGTCTAGGAAGGGGGGCTAATTGAGGATAGCGTGGAGTCTGGAGCTCCATCAGGATGGTAAGAGCAGAAATTCAGGGTGTGGGACCGAAGGACCAACCCTCCCGGGCATATCGTGGGGAAGTGGGATAGAGCTTGGGCTGAGGGATGAGGAGGAGTCAGCAAGAGGAAGGCATGGGAGAGGGTGAGGACTTGAGAAGACCCTTGTGCCCTGAGGGTGGTCAAAACACCTGGGGGTGTCTGTGAGAGCCACCGGACCAGGATTTGTAAGTCTTAAATAAGATCTTGCCCCATCTGGCTAGGCCCTGGGAGCAGGCTGTGGTCCAGCCCCATTGTATGTGGAGGTGCAGCCTCAGTTCCCACCCAGCAGCTTCAACACCTCTCTGTCCATCAAAGAGAGACCTGCCAACTCCCCAGCCAGTCTAGGGAAAGGAAGAGGCCCAGACCTTCCATTTGCTATGAGTATTTGACCAAAGAGGAAAGGCCAAGCCCCGGAATGTGCTGACCTCTTCACGCTGCATGGTTCAGGAACCAAGGTCCATTCTTTCCAGCACCAACATGCTACGGCCCAGAGGAGGGCAGGGCCATGCTAGAGCATCCATTTCCCTTAAGATGGTTCCCAGAAGGGTTTGGCTCTCTCCAGAGCTTACTCCACCCTCCTCAGCATCCTTCCCTAATGAGGAGGGAAGGTCCCTGAGGCCAGGGTCATCCACAAGTACATACCCAGGGAAGGGCTGGCTCACTGCTTCCTGGGCAGGGCCCTGCCGGGAGTCCTTGAAGCCAGCCACTCTAAAGCACATTTCAGGAAACCTCATGGTTTGTGTAGGAAACTGAGCCAGTCAGTCAGCCACATAGGAGCACAGCACATGTGATCTGTATTTGGGGGGAAGTTGCCAAAGGCTGGGAAGAGTGGCGGTGTATGCTCTTCAACATGAGGTGGGTACCCCACTATCCCAGCCTCCATGGCCCTATCTATAAGATGGAAACACATCTGCTCTGTCAAGTCCCATGGAGTTTGAGGTAACAGAAGGGGGAAGGTTTTTTTTTAAAATATCCTTCATTATCCTAGGGAGATACTGTGGTCAGCCTTTAGACACAACGCAAGGAAGTTGGTAAGCTGGGCCTATCCCTGCATGGGACCTGGAGGTACCCACAGTATGGAGAGTTAGCACTCTAGGCCTTGTTCGCCAAAGGAGATATGAACACTGTAGCTAGAGTTTTCCTGCCTGGCCCACATTCAGGACAAATCTTTGTCACCCGCCAGTCCCACAGCCTCTCAGACCCAACCAAGTAAACACAGAGACTTATATTGATTACAAACTGTATGGCAGTGGCAGGCTTCTTGCTAACTGTTCTTTTATCTTAAATTAATCCATTTCCATAAATCTATACCTTGCCACGAGGCTCGTGGCTTACCGGCATTTTCACATGCTGCTTGTCCTGGCGGTGGCTGGCAGTGACTCCTTCTGCCTTCCTGTTCTTTCTTTTCTCCTCTCTGTTAGTCACGCCTATACTTCCTGCCTAGCCACTGGCCAATCAGTATTTTATTTATTGACCTCTCTGTTAGTCCCGCCTATACTTCCTGCCTAGCCACTGGCCAATCAGTATTTTATTTATTGACCAATCAGAGCAACACATTTGCCATACAGAACATCCCACAGCAGAACACTGAGCTCTCTGAACACAAGACCTGGACTTGTGTTTGGGATGGAGTCCTTTGAGAATCTCCCTCAGAGGCAAAGGAAACATACACACGTATCCCTTCCAGGTTTAGACACTCCTTCCAGGTTGAATGATGCACAAAGGCCTGGCTATGGAGCCCTGGGAAGCTGGTGTGTGGGGGTTAAGATTAGAACAGGAATTAAGTACAATTCTTAGCGAGCTTCCTTCCCTCATCTCTCTGCACTCCATTTTGAAATTTTCCTGGAGACTCTTTGATTGGGGAGTTCTCAGGGTGCAGACCACGTCTTGCTCCTTTCAGAACCCGCAGGACAGGGGCTCTGTGTGGAAAAACAGACACCAGAAACTCAAGCAAGACTCTCAGCTGTCTCCTCCAGTCTGGCCTCTAGCACCCAGCACAGCACCAGCCAGTGGGTACTTAACAGATGTCAGCTACATGGCTGTTTGCTCTACATGGACCCAACCCTGTAGATGGCAGGCAGGGGCTATTGGGTATTTCCCAACTCTCTTCTTTTCCAGCTTCCCAGGCCTCACGCCTTCTGCCTTGGGAGTCCTCTCAAGTCCCCCTTCCAGTGACATCCTAAATGCCCTTCCTAAACCAGCCCTTTTGGGATGACTTTTCTGACCTGCCTAACTTCAATCTAATATCACCCTCTGCCAAAGTCCCTCCAGGGCCACCCAAGACTACCTGACTCTCAGTACTCACTCCAGCGTCCAGTCCATCCCCAAGCCTTACCCTAATCCCAGCACCTAACACCACATATGTGCTGGCAGACGGCAGTCCCCCAGTGTGCAGAGGCTTGCAAACACTGGAGCACACACAACCCCAGTGTACACAGATCCGTACCCACTGCTCCTCAGGAGACCCCAGGGTGATCAAGCCGAGAAGCCCTGAACCTTTCCCATTGGGAAGAATTTGGTGGGGTTAGGAGAGCACAGAGCTGGTGGGCAGAAAGTCCAGGTAGGTGGAACTAGAAATGTCTGTCATCTTGTTAAAGTCTCAGCGACCACCCTATCACCTCCCACCCCCTCCCCCATAAAATAACAACAAAGACCATATTCTTTTCAAGGTCTTTTTCAGCACAGAATTCTGACACATGGTAATGCACCAACTGTAGGACAAGGAAGGGATTTCCCCTAAGTGGCCCTGGTGTGGGGGAGAGGAAGGTGTCTCCCTCTGTGCACTGCCTCTCTGGGCTCCCTTAGCCCCAGGCCAGGCTCCTGCTGAGAACTACCTTTGTAGCTGAGGTGATGCAGGCAGACAGCTGGCCGCCCCGTCAGAACGTCGCCGCCAGGTTGTGCTGAGTCTATCTTATGCCCATGCATGTGGTGGTAGGTGGCCTATGGTCAGCTGTCCCACCTCACTGTAGGCAGATTTCCTGAGGAGTGAGGCCTGAAATTTCAGAGAAGGGAGAACAAATTGATTCCAGCGAAGGACTGCTTCCAAGAACATTAAATCCAGCTGTTGTTTCTGCAGTTGGGGGGACTCCTCCCCGCTCTGCTGGCTGCTGCTTCCCTGGGGGGCCACCGCCGCCCCTCCCACCCTGCCCCTGTTCTTGGGAGCTGAGGAAGAAGCTTTCTTCTGGCCCTCGGTCCCACCACTACCCTCTCAGTTCCAACCAGCAGCACTTCCGGCTGGGGTTCTCCGCCTTGGACTTGCTCCCAGGAATTTCTGGAAACATCAAGGGTGCAAACAGATTGTTTTCATTATGATTATACTGGGCTTAACCTCCTGGCCCTGCGTCACCAGGATCATGGGCTCTTTCTTTGTGGTGCATGGGGCCAGGGGCTTGTTTTTCCCTTGGCCTCACACCCTGAACCAATCCTAGGTTCCTTGCTTCAAGTCCGGATCCTCTCATGAGAGGTTCCCAGGCCTGTACACTGGCTCCTTCTCTTCCAGCCTGCATTTGACAGAGCCAAGGGGTCCCAGGGGCAATGGACAGGCTGCCCTCCCCATCCAACCTGTGACCGTGTTCAAATCCAAACCAGCACCGTTGGCTCCAAGCTGCTCTCCAAGGACTTCAGGGGATGTGCCAACATTTGGTTTGAATGTTTCTAACATGAAGAATTTCCTAGTCCTCAAAAATTATAATAAAAACAACACACCCACTCAAATGTGTTACATACAAATTTTAGTATATTGAAAACTACCCACCTAATAACTTGTACCGTGGGATTTGTGCCCGCCTTAGAATAAAACATCTATGTAATTAAAGGGAATCCTAAGAGTGTTAGGAATGGGTCTCGGTCTCTCTCTCTCTCTCTCTCTCTCTCTCTCTCTCTCTCTCTCTCTCTCTCTCTCTCTCTCTCTCTCTCTCTCCCCTCTCACCGGTTGCAAACACTCTTCACTATTAATATTTTTTCATTCAAAATAGATGACTGTGGTTCTTGACTGGAGTGATCTTGTTCCCTAGGGGACATGTGAAATGTCTGGAGACATTTTTGGTTTAAACAAAAGGGCCGCCACTCCTGGCATCTGGTACAGAGATCATTGTTTCTGTAAATGTCTTTCAAGGCCCAGGACAGCCCTGCGACTGAGGGTCACCAGGCACCCGTGTTGATCGTGCCGAGGTTGAGAGAACCAGTACAGAGGAAGGCACTGCTGGCCTAGGCTGGCTTGAGACTGCCTGCTTCCCATCACCTGGGGTTTCAAGTGTTTTTGTTGATCTAATAAACGGCCTCATTGTTTTCTGACAGGCCTCAAATAAAATTATGTTAATAAATCACTGCTCACTTAGGCTCCTAAGTGAGATTCTTTTTGAGTTTTTACACGTATTTGTTTGTGTGTGTTTGTCTATGTGTGCTCACCTGAGGGTGCATGTGCAGCCACCCACCCACACACCACATGTGGGGGACAGAAGATGGTTTTCTCCTTCTGCCATGTGGGCTCAGGCATTGAACGCAGGCTGTCAGGCTTGGCAGCAAGCACCTTTACCCATCTTGCTGGCCCTAAGTGAGATTGATCTAAATTTTTGTTGTCGTTTTAAATCTAGATGGAAATGTATACGGCCAGATGGGCTGGTGGCCCCTCAAGATGCTCCAGTCTGCACCCTGTAAGCGAGTAGGGGAGATACATCCCTCTCAGGGTACACCTGGAACACAGGGGGAGAACATAGGCTTCCTAGAGGTAAGTTCTTCAAGAGCAAGAGTGGTACTCGTTAAAATAGTCTTCAGATGAACGTGCCCTTTACTCTTTTTATTCCCCGTCTTCCAGTCAAGGCTTTGAAGTTCTAGTCAATTCCTTCAGAGGGCAGGTTGGTGAGTTAGACCATCCTGGAAGCCCTGCTACCTCTGTTGTCCTCTGTCCTTGGCCCCGCCAGGCCTGTTATACTCAAGGAGCAGAAGAGGACAGGCTTCTTCCAAAGAGCCTTTTGACATCCAAAGCGCACCGGCCTTCCAGCTCTGCTGAGAGAGAGGGGGCCCTCCTGAACACCCCAGGAGCCTGCCTGGAGCCTCCCTCCTGAACACCCCAGGAGCCTGCCTGGAGCCTCCCTCCTCAACACCCCAGGAGCCTGCCTGGAGCCTCCCTAAGCTCCTTCAGCTCCCCACACACTGTGGATGTCCACGCCACACTCGAGGAGCCTCACTCCAGTGTGCTGTGCTCCGACACACACACTCAGAGTATCTAAAGCTACAAGAAAAAGCTCCCACGGTGCGATGCCAGGGAACAGAGCAGGGCATGAGTAAGTCATGCCCCCTGTGCCTTCCAGAGGCTCCTGAGTGACTCATCTTACCCACAATACAAGAGCTGCCACCCAGTGATGGCACAAGAGTTTCTGCCATCAGAGAAAGGTCCACTCAAGCCTCAGCAGGCCCCAAAGATGGGCCAGGCCAGGCTGTGCATGTGCCGGGCACAGGTAATCTCCCATCTCACTCCACGGAAGTTCACCATTAACAACCACAGAACACATTTGACAAGGTCTAACCCCTAGGAAGCCAGTACCTCAGCCAAGTGATTCCTCTCAATTTATCCAAGGAACTTCACCAAGCAGTGAGTGGCACCATGATCCTGGTCATAGTGGTACACTTAGCTCACGGCCTTTGCTTTGCCAAACTATAAACTCCCTGAGGACAGGGACCATGTCCCATTCACACCTGTGCTCCCAGAGAGTGTGTGAGGGTCTGGAGAAGAGATGTTTGCTTCAGTGACAGGATGACTGAGGCCCTCCTCATCCTGACCCTTCTCTGCCCTAACCAAGGGCAGCCGTCACCATGAAGGCTCATGTATTGGATCATATAGTTTCAACCTTGGTCCCTTCCCTCCCAGACCTTATGACCTCAGACATATTGCTGATCCCTCCAAACCTGGATTTCCTGAGCCATATGAGAACAGCAATGCCACTTGTGTCATTGCTAGTCAAGGGGATTAAGTACTACCGTCACATCAAGTGCTCTGGATAGTTCCAGGCACACAGTCAGTCCTCCACGAACACTACACCCCACCACTGTTACAGTCCTACAGCCTGCAGATCAAAGGAAGGGGCTGGGCAGCTGGTGACTCAATGCTTACAGAGCTTGCCATATAAGCCATAAGGACCAGAGTTCAGATCCCCAGGCCCACGCAAATGCTGTGTAAGTTTTATGGCCTGCCTGTAATTCCTGCTATGGAAGACTGAGACAAGGGATTCCCAGAACAAGCTGACTAGCAAGACTAGCCCTATCAGTGAGCTCTGGGCTTGATTGAGAGACCCTGACTCAATGAATAAGGTGGAAGAGCTAGCTATCAAAGATGAGTCTCTACATCTGTGTTTCTCAGCCTGTGGGTCACAACCCCACCAGGTTGCATATATGATATCCTGTATATCAGATATTTGCATTAGGATTCAAAACAGCAAAATTATAGTTATGAAATAGCAACGAAATGATTTTATGGTTGGGAGTCACCACAGGGGAGGAACTAACTATAGTAAAGGGTGGCGGCATTAGGAAGGTTGAGAACCACTGATGTACATCAGCTTCAGACCTCCACATACCTGTGCATACAAGACACTCAAACATGTAACACACACACACACACACACACAAAACCACAAATGGAAAAAGAAAATATCTCAAAGAATTGGTAGAAATGGCCACTTGTGTTCTCATCAGAGGGTCCTTGTCTTCACAGTCCAGACTCGTGACTGGACTTCTCAAAGGAGGATCGCAGCAGCTCCCTACTGCAAGTGGCCAGCTGATGTTGCTAGGTAACCAGGCTCAGAAATTTGAGAAACAGCCCTTTCCACCTTTCCACTGAAAGATGGGCTGTGCACAGATCACAAGGGAGGGGGGAGGAACCCCTGCCTCAGGACAGTGGAGCTGAGGGCGCTCTTACAGTTTCCAGGCTCCAGGGTTCCGGGGGCCGCATGCCTTCCCACTATGGAAGTGTGCCCGTTTCCCGAAACCATGCTGAGAGTGGTCTGAAGTCCTGTGCCTTGCATTTGAGACCAGGCTGTGTGTTTATAGCAGAAGCCAACACTTCACAAATATACCGCCTGGCAGAATCTATAAGCTGGCTTCTGGTTCCATTTTGAGAAATTTGATCTAAATCTGACAGGTGAGCTGGTCACAATGCAATGGGGCAAGGCCAGAAGCAGACCTGTTAGGCTGTGCAAGTCTAAAGAGCTCCAGACACCCCTCCCCTCACAGGAGACCCTGTAGAGCAGCCAGGTGGACCCTAGAAAGTGTAAGGACCTGGTGATTTCTTCATGAGTGTGTCTCTACCCACTGTCAAGGTGTGTGTGTGTGTGTGTGTGTGTGTGTGTGTGTGTGTGTGTGTGTGTGTGTGTGTGTTGGGGGTGGGGAGACTTGAAACTGTCCGGCAGGTTTGTCAGGTTGAGAATGACTGAAATGTCTGTTCTTGACACCTGTCCACTCTGAGACGAACATCCCCCTCCCTGCTCCCCGCACCTCTGCGCTTTCAGGTCCTCAAGGCAAAGTCCCGAGGTCTCACCAATGCCATCACTTCCAGCTGGCTCCTCCTTTGGATCTTGCAGGAATCAGATCATCTCTCACTACATCCAGGATCACCCTAGCCAAGGCACTGTCTTCCCCAGCCCGGGTCCCTGCTGTGGGCTCTCCCCCAGGAGTTCTCTGCTTCCGCCCCCAGCTGCTGCAGCCTCCCTCCACACAGCTTCAGACCAAATGGCTTCGTCAGTAAGTCTGAGGCCGTTACTGTCCTGGGATGCTCCAGGCCCTTCCCATCTCAGAGTCAAACCGGAAGCCCTCCCTGCAGCATGCTCCCACTTCCACCCCACACGCCGCACCTCATCTCATACTTCTGCCCCTTGCTCCTCCATCACCAGACTCCTTTTCTCTGCTCCTAACCTCTTGCTGCCCCCAGCACATCCCAGCCACTGGTGTGTGGCCTCACAATCAGCCCCCAGACATTATCTGCCCACTCCTTACTACCTTCCCCGTCCTCTTCAGAGAGACCTCCCCAGCCCCTCCTGATAAAATTGCTGGCATATACCCCCACTCTGCATCCCGGTCTGCTGTGCCATTTGTGAGATGCCTTGCCAACACACAGCCATCTGACTCCTGCTTATTTGCTTATAGCTCACCCTGCTCCCCAGAACAGAATCTCCTCAAGGGCTGGGCATTATGTCATTCACAGCTGTAGCCCTCACGCCCAGCAGTCCATGGAAGGAGACTGAGATCCTCCTAGTGAGGGCAAGCATCCCGTAAAAGGAGAACAGAAGCAGCGGAATATTCCAGGGAAAAAGAAACAAAAGGCACCAAAACCAACAAAACTGCTTCCTGAGCAAGGGCTGGCAAGTTGGGATGCAGTCCCATAGACAGGGCAGACTGCAGTCTTTGTGCTGTGGGCATGGACAGAAGGAAATTTCTGGAAGACCTACAGTGTGCCAGGCCCTTATGCTAATAGGATGGGAAAGATCTGCATTCACTCTGCACAGGACAGCAGGTGTCAGCGTCACGCATGTATCACAAAGACGTCGCCATCCTCAGGGCTGCAGTGCTAAAGACCCATGGGACGATTCACAGGCCGCATATGTTTCTGCCCATCAGTGTTCAAGCTCATCTCCTAAAACACAGTAAAACTTAATCTGCCTCCCGTCCCCTCCCCCACCCTCACCTTTGTTTCCTTCAGGTCCGGACTCACATGCACTATGAGAGGGAGTTGATGGCTGGGAAGCACAGGCACTTTCCTCATGCACGCCGCTTTGTGGCCACAGCTGAGCGTTTCGCTGTGGTTCAGATGGAAACAGGTAAGTGTTTTTGGTGGAAGGAACAGGGACCCACTGGAAAAGATTTGTCTGAGGTGGGAGATGAGCCTGAAGGAAATTGGTTCCATTAGGTATCAGGAAGGTTACCAAGCCACCTAAAGTGGCCCCACATCCCGCATGGGGTTAACAGAACAAATGCACTTGAAATTGGAGGGGGAAGAAGTATGAAAATGGACAGATCAAAGGGAACCAAGAGTGTGAAATGGGCCATGGGAGACTACACTCATTTCCCATCCACGGGGAAGAAATCCCAGGCTTTGGAGAATGGCTCCGCTATTTTGAATGTGAAGTTACACTTCAGAGACAATTAATGGGATTTAGAATGCATGACTCAAGTTATAAATCCCCCTGGGTCTGAGGAACCACGCCTGAGCCTGTTCCTCGGTTTCTAGTAAAAAACAGAGAGCTGGAGGCTCAGGATGTTGGGGACATAGGGAGGTCCCAGCACAAGTTTCTGGCTGAGTAGCCTACTTCTTGGCAATCTTAGGGGCACTCTATAACCCACAGAAGGACATTGTGCTTTCATAAAAAAAAATGACGAAATAATTGGAGCAGAGAAACTCTATCTGTGACACAAGTTTGGCTTGGAGACTCCTGCCGTGAGGCCTGAAGCCCGGGCTGCCGAATACCAGGGCTCTCACTTGGCCATTCTGAAAGCATGACTAACCCCCAGTGAATAAGGATGAGAAAACTCAGTACCAGGGGACTGCTTTTTATTATATTGAATTGAAAGTCATAATTCAGAATGGCTGAAAACTAAAGCATACCTCATCATCGTTACCAATAAACGACTATCCCTCATCAGCCTGAGAGAAACTGGGCTTTCCGACTAACACTGATACTAACAGGCCGAAGACCCTTGTGTGTGTGTGTGTGTGTGTGTGTGTGTGTGTGTGTGTGTGTATACATGCATGCACATGTGTGAGCATGCATGTGGAGGCCAGAGAACCACCTCAGTGGTACTCCTCAGATGCTCTCCATCTTTCTTTTATTCTGGGACAGGATCTCTGATTAGCCTAGATCTTGCCAAGTGCTTGACAGGCTGAACAGTGGGCCCCAGGGAACTTTCTGTCTCTGCCTCCCAACACTGAGATCATAAGTGTGCACCACCATGGGCTTTTACACAGGCTCGGGACTTGAACTCAAGTCCAAGTGCTTGCACAGTAAACACTTTACAGACAACCATCTCTCTTGACCCCACAGAGACCAGTGCTAATACTGCTCCCAGCCACAGATGGAAGAAAGGAACCAGGCACTGTTGTTTCCTCAAGACAAGAGCTGCACTTCAGCTTCCAGACAATTCTGGTTCCCTCTGCAACAACAGCACATTTGTCTTATTCTACTGTTCAAACTTTTGGCAAGGATGAGGTAGGGTTGCCTTTAACTCTGTCAAGAGGTCTCAGGAACCCCTCATCCAGGCCTATCTCTCCAGTAAGGAAGCCACTTGTAGTTTGTTCAGGATCAAGGGGGTTCCCAGGGCAGGGACTTTCAGAACCCAAACTGGAGAAGTTCGGGGTAAACTAGGGCAAGTTACTTGACCTGTCGCCTAGTCAGTTAGTGTTAGCCTGGCTGTCTCCTGCACTCAGGCCCTTGAAGACAAAGGAAGGCTGTGTGTGTTTGGCACATGGAAGTCCAGTGATCCTTGTCTTTCCTAGAAAGTGGTCCCCCAGACTCAGCCACAGGCTTTCCATGCATACACACCCCACACTTCCCACCAAAGCTTCCCTAGGGTCACCTGACCAGCAGACGAGGAGGCAAGAATGGAGACTCAGGTCTGTGGGATAACAAAGCCTTGCACTTGAGCCAGGACTGACACAAATATTTAGTTTCTTATAATCACTTGTGCTTTTTAATTGTTTGCTTTTTAACTAATAAAAACAAAATTATACATATTTGTGGGAACCATACGAGCTTTCAACCCATGAGTTACACACACACACACACAGAGGATCAAACCCCAGGTCTTCATATGTGCTTAGCAAACGTACTGTAGCCCTCGTCTTGTACAGTCTTTAAATCAGGGCAAACATAAGTATTATCACAAACATTTGTCATTTCTCTTTTTTCTTTTATTCTTTTTTTTCTGAAGATTGAGCCCAGGTCCTCACAAATACTAGGCAAACACTCTATCACCAAGCCACATCCTTAGTCCTATCATTTGCTAATGGTGAAAATATCCAAAATCCCTTCTAATGGTTCTAAATAAACAATGCATTATTGCTGTGGGATGTCTTTCTGTATACTGTGAATATGTGTTGCTCTGATTGGTTGATAAATAAAGCTGCATTGGCCTATGGCAGGGCAGGATGGAGCCAGTCGGGAAAATCCAAGAGAGATAATGGGAGGAGAAAAGAGAGGAAAGAGATGCTGCAAGCCACTGGCAGGAGAAGCAAGATGTGAAAATACTGGTAAAGCCATGGCCATGTGGCAACTTACAGATGAATAGAAATGGGTTAATTTAAGATATAAGAGCTAGCTAGCAAGACACTTGAGCCATAGGCCACCCAGTTCGTAATTGATATAAGCCTCTAGGTGTTTACTTGGGTCTGAGCGGCTGCAGGGCTGGGAGGGACACAGGAAAACTTCCAACTACACATTGTCATTCTCTGTGGTCACCTGGTGTGTCATGTCACTCCTCTCAACTGTCCCTTGGGACCCACTGATCAACATTCTCCAACTCCCTCTACTCTCCCTGATAACAACCACTCTATTGTCAGCTTCCATAAAAGCTGCTTTTGTAGATTCTAGGTAAGAGTAACATCATGCAATGCCTGCCTTCGTGTGCCTAATTTATTTCACATAATATGATAATCTTGAGATCCATTTGTGACAAATGACATGGATCTTCCTTTTTCCTGGATGAACAGTGTTCATGATGTGTAGAATACACATTCTTTATCCACTCCTCAGTTGATGGCTGCCATTTCTTTCTCTCTTTCTTTCTTTCTCTCTTTCTCTCTCTCTTTCTTTCTTTCTTTCTTTCTTTCTTTCTTTCTTTCTTTCTTTTGGGGGGGGGCTCTTGTGAACAGTGCTACAATTAGCATGCAGCTGTAGATGTCTCTGTAAACACAGTCTCTCTCTTCTCTGGGTATATATTCAATAGCGAGATTGTGGGACCATATGCTAGTTTATTTTTAAACCTTTTGAGGACCTACCTTACCGCTTTCCACAATGACTATACACATTTGCATTCCTACCAACAATCCTTTTCTCCACATCCTCTTCAGTACTTCTCGTCTTTGGTCACATGACGAAGATGGATTCTTTTGCCTTGCGTGAAGGTGCATGCTTACAAGCCTAGCACTTGAGATGGAAATAAGTGGATCATTAGCTCAAGGCCAACACTGTCTGCATGATAAGCTTGAGCTCAGCCTGGACAATCTAACAAAGTGTTTTGAAAGATTTTGGTACTCTCCCAAAATTAAGTGAAAAGGTTATTTTACAACACATTTAAATTGCTGTAAATATACAATTTCAGACACACTGGAAATATCAAGAAAAATGCCACTCCACTCTTGATAATGTATTCAGTGATAGAAAGTGACAAGGTCCAACCCTGTGTGTCTTACTTAGGGTTCTATGGCTGTGATGAAACACCATGACCAAAAGCAGGTTGGGGAGGAAAGGGTTTATTTGGCTTACATTTCCACATCATAGTTCATCCCTGAAGGAAGTCAGGACAGGAACTCAAACAGGACAGGAACCCAGAGGCAGGAGCTGACACAGGGGCCATGGAGGAGAGCTGCTTCCTGGCTTGCTCCCCATGGCTTGCTCAGCCTGCTTTCTTATAAAACCCAGGACCACCAAACCAGGTGTGGCCCTACTCACACTGGGCTGGGCCCTCCCCCATCAATCACTGATTAAGAAAATGCTCTACAGGCTTGCCTGCAGCCCGATCTTATGGAGACATTTTCTCAATTGAGGCTCCCTCTTCTCCGATGACTCTAGTTTGTGTCAAGTTGACATAAAACTAGCCAGCACACAGTGGAAAGGAATTTGATGATCGCTAACAAAGTTACGCTAGCCTTTGCGCTTTTTTTTTTTTTTTGGTACTAGATGTAGTCATGACTCATCATGACTCATCCAATTAAAAAAACATTAAAAGTCAAATATCTTATTTACCATGCTGTTGGGAGTAGGAAAGAGGCAGCAGATGTTAGAACTATAAACTAACTTAAAAAGTAAAGTAAAAAGCTTATCGCAAAAGGTGATGACAGGAAATGAGAGGCGCCACCCCAGACAGCAGTCAGCACCCAGCTTCGAGCAGGACTTGTTTGCAGTGACAGGTTCAGAGACGTCATAGGACCAAGCCACCTTTGGGATGTGCTTAGAATCAGCCTTGTTCGCTCTTTCATTGGATATCTAAGAATCTAGTCACGGACTTACTGGCAGATGACACAAAATGACTGATCATCAGACCACTCACTAAAACACTGTTTTCAATAACAGGAGATTGGAGACACACATTTGAACCACAGGAGAATGCCTGATGGGCCCCTGCATGGCCAGACTAAGAGGGAGTAAGAAAGAGCTGTAATGTACCAGGCATATATTGTGAAAGAAACAGCGGAAGGTGCAGAGCACATATAAGTATGTGCATCGGTTACTTTTCTTGTAGCTGTGGCCAAGGACCCGACAGAACCAACGAAAGGAGACAGCGCTTAGTTTCGACTCCCAGTTTCAGAGGGATTATGGTCTATTCAGGTAGGGAGGCATGCCATCAAAAGTCAATAGCTACTCACATGGCATAGACAGGGGACTCAGACTCAGGCTGGACCCAGGGCCAGGTGTAATCTTCAAAGGCCACCCCAGAGACCTGCTTCCACCAGCCAGGCCCCTTAAGGTGTCACAGTCTTCAAAACACCACCACAGATTGGGTACCAACTATCCAAAACACGAGCCTGTGGGAGAGAGCACAACTGAATGTTATAATTTATGTAAAAACTGGAGGCATGGGGGCTGGGGAGATGCTTCAGTCAATGAAACGTTTGCCACGAGAGCGTAGTGACCTGCCTGAGTTCAGATACCCAGCAGCCACGCAGATGCCAGGTTTGGTTCATACCTGTAACCCCTAGAATTCAGGTGGGGCTATGGAGGAAAATAGATCCCTAGAGATTGATGGCCAGTCACTCTAGCCAATGGGTGAGCTCTGGGTTCAGTGAGAAACTTTATCTCAAAAAAAAAAAAAAAAGGTAGACATTGATAGAAGAAGACACCCAATATCAACCTATAGTCTCCATATGCTTGAGTATGCACATGCATGCACAGCCACGTGCACACAAAACATGCACACATACATACACACACACACACACACACACACACACACACACACATGCACACAACTTAAGAAAGCAAAGACAGACACAAACATTTTAAAGTTGAGCCCAGCGATCTAAAATTTTAGTCTAAAATATTAATATGATCCATAATGGTTCTGTATTTAAAAACAAATACTCTTTCTCCGTAAGACAGAGAATGGACACCAACCTAAAAGTACAATCCCACCGAGTTTGTGTGTCTGGACACCAGCAGGCAGCAGAGGAAGAGCTCTATGAACTCTGAAGTAGGAAACGAACAGGGTGAGCTCGGAAGACCTTGTCAGACTCGAAGGCTATGCAGGACCATTGTGGTTACACCAAAAGACCACAGGAGCCAAATCAAAGGCTCCCACCAGTCACAAAGGGACATTTGAGTACCAGCAAGCATGGTGAATGCAATAGAATAAAATACATCAAATGTATTTTAAAATAACCATGCCTTTACATAGTAATTCAGAAAGCTCACGCCATGAGCCCAACACCCCTTGCTTATCTCCAGCTTTGTCCCCTCCGAACCAGGCTGTCAATCATAGTTATGTGTGCACAGAGTAACCGTGTTGGGTCAAACAATGTACTCAGAGCAAAGGTGAATCTCTCAGTGATCTCCCAAGTTCAGTGTTTCTCAGCTGCCACACAACCCCACTGCATAGACAGTACCCACCCAGCCAACACTACACCACCCTAGAGAGACCTGGAACCGGGGAGAATCCGTGTGAACATGAGTCCCATGCTGCACCATCTGTGGTAAAGTCCACCACCTCTGCTTTTGGTACTTGTGAGTCTTCTGACAGTCGTGAAGGTGGTAGGCTGGCTTGGTGGCTTTCAGCAAAATATTCAGAGGTTAATACCAGTCTCACAATTGCCTTTGGCAGATACTGGGACACAAGCTGAGATAAATATTTATCTGAAACTCCTTACTAACCTGGTTTCAGGGTAATCAAGTAGCAGATGTAGTAGCAGATCTAGCCAAGAGCTTTAAGGAAGGATCTTAGGTAGCAAATTCAGAAGTACTTGACAGACTTTAAAAACCACTGTTTTCCATGTCATAATGTAATGATGGACCAAGGCAGTCAAGGAAGCCTTTAACAGTTTTTAACATTATTTGTTTGTTTATTGTGTGTCATAGTGCACATTTGGAGGTCAGCAGACAACTTTCAGGAGTAGGACCACATGCATTTCAGGTATCAAACCCAGGTTGTCACGATTAGCAGCTAGCACCCTTAGCCACTGAGCCATTTTGTGGGCCCGTGGATATGGTTTAAAACTGCTATCCAGAGTGTTATGGAAAACTTTTCGAGGAATATCTCACAAAAACAGAAAACAGACACATTTGATAGAATTTATCATGGGTCTGATTAAACATCCAGACCTAACAACCATTGTCAGGAATAAGAGACCCAAGAAACCTGTGAAAGCCACCAGGAAGGAGGGTTCGATCAACAATGATCAGGACATGGAAGATTCTACAGGACATAAGACTTGTTTTTGCCAACAAATATATTTCAAGAAAAAAAATGGTTGTCTTAAGGAAACTTAAGAGATGGGCCAACCAAACACAATCAATGTGTAAACTTTGTTTCAACAAATCATCTGAAAACCCATTAGTGGGAGCCGGATAAATGACTCAGCAGGTAAGAACATCCACTGTGCAAGCCACGAGGACCTGAGTTCAGATCCCAGAACCCATGTAAAATCAGATGTGGCCACCCATTCACAGGTAACCTCAGCCCACTGGGGGACAGGAGGATTACTGGGCCTTACTGACCATCAGCCAAGTTCTGAATTCAGTGAGAAAACTTCTCTCAAGGGGCGGTCGCTGGGGACAATAAAGCAGGACTCTCGGTGTTCTCCTTCAGCTTTGGGGTGCATGCACCTGCACCCTCTGTTAACGTGACAGCTGGGGAGATTCACAGCAGGGGATCTGATGCTATTCAGTCAGCAGCCACAATTAACTCTATGGTGCTGCATCAGCGTTAGCTCATGGGTCTGGTTTTGAAGAGACAGCCCTGTTTCTTAGAGACACTAAGTATTCACAGATGAAAGCCTGCAAGTCTGGAGTGTGCCTTACTAAGCTAATGGCCAGAGGTGAGGGAGGGGCTGGGGTGGGACCTGGAGAAGAAACAGACTGGTCAGATGGTAACAATCATTAAACCTGCTCGCGGCACACTGGAGATTGACTTCACCATGCTAGAATTTTTACATGGTTAAAAAAATGGTATTTTTGGGTAAAAATATCGGGGCTTCTCAAATAAGACACCTAAAGAGATTCAAGCACTTGTCAATCCAAGAAGGAAAGTCCACTTTGTCAAAGCTGTGGGTACCTCATTCCCCTCGTTCCTAAACAACATTTGGGAACATTTTGTCCTGTGTCTATACCTAAGTAGACGGTCTGTTTTAAATTTACTTTCTGGAAATTATTAGCATAAAGAGAAGGCAAAAATACAATTACTGTCAACCCAGCAAAAGACATCAGATGTTTTCAATATCACTGAGCTGCAGACCAGAACTTATTTGATGGGAGGGAGTGCCAGGGACAGCCTCCTCTTCCTTGTGCCCAGCTCCAGTCCCTTCTCTGTCCCCTATAGCTCCCTCTTTGGGCCTGCAGCCATAAGCATGTGACGTGGTGCAGAAAGGGGACAGTTTCTGTTGATGCCCTAAAGCTGCAGCCCAGTCCTCCTGCACCAAAGGGCTCTGACACTCTCTTCTCATGAGTCCTCCCCTCCCTCCTCACATTCCTTCCTTGGGGTCTCCAGGTAGTAAGCCTTTGGCACACCTCTCTGGGAATGCAGGGGAATTCTTTTGTGCCCAAGGGCTCAGATCCTGTGAACTTCTGACCTGTTGAGCAAGATAGGTGGTGGTCTGGAATCTACCACCTAGGCTCTTCCCATCCTTTGCTGCCTATTGCTGTGGATGGGACAGTGAGCAGGTACAGATGTACAGATGGAATGGAGGGGATAGAGAGAAAAATCGTCACCGGAGAGTGTGTGGTCGAATCAAAAGGCCAGGCTTGCATGCCCTCCAAATTGGACAGTGAACATTAAAAAAAAAAAAAAAAAAAAAAAAAAAAAAAAAAAAAAGATACTGCTCCTAGGTGTGGTGGAGGAGAAAGTTTATTGTAGATCAGAGGCAGGGACATCTGGGAGAGTCCAGAATGGACACGACCAGACTGAGCTGGGCCATGTGAGGAGAGGGGGTAGGGGAGACAAGGGAACCAGGTGCAGCAGCCAGGAGGCCCAAAGAGAGTAGACAAAAGGGTCAGGTAACCAAAATGGTTGGATTATATAGGGAAGCGTGGGTGGGGGAGGGCAGCCCAGCTCCCGGGCTGGAGAGTTCAGGGGAGGGGAGGGGGTATGACTGAGGGATTGCACGGAGAACCTGGTGGCTGGTGACTGCTTGGATATGTTAAATAGGCACCTCAGCCTTTTGTCCCAGGTTTGAAACCTAACAGCTAGGCCTCGAAGATGTGACAGGAGGATGAGTCTAGAAGCTGACATGTGCGGTCGGTCCCCTGGTGCTCAGGGATGGAGTCTGCTAGAGGCAGATACACAGCTTAGACAGCGGAGAGGGCCAGCTCAGAAGGGGAGTCAGCACCCCCTGATTCACTCTTTCAGAAAACAGGGGTGAGGAGGCACTCACTCTTTTGAGTCTTAGCTACTCAAAAAGCTGAGGCAGGAGAATCATTTAAACTCAGGGCCCCCTCCCATTTCAAAACAAAAATAAACAGACCCTGAACCCTGGCTGAGTATCTGAGGCACAGACTTACAATGCATACTTGAAAGACCCCCAACAGAGCATAATCTCAAAAAAGTCCTGCTGTGGGATGTCTTTCTGTATGCTGTGAATATGTGTTGCTCCCATTGGTTAATGAGTAAAGCTGCATTGGTCTATGCCAGGGCAGAATGGAGCCAGGTAGGAAATCCAAGAGGGATAGAGAGAGAGGAGAATGGTGAGGTCGGAGCAGAAGTTTCAAGCCACCATCAGGAGAAGTGAGATATGAGAAAAGAGATAACGCCATGAAGCCACATGGCAAAACATAGGTTAATAGAAATGGGTTGTATACGGGCTGGAGGGATAGCTCAGCCGTTAAAGACTAGGCTCACAACCAAAAATATAAGAAATGGGTTGTATTAAGTTATAAGAGCTAGTTAATAATGAGCCTGAGCCATAGGCCATACAGTTTGTAATTAATATAAGCCTTTTTGTGTTTACTTGGGACAGAGTGGCCTCAGGACTGGTCAGGACACAGGAAAATGCCCAGCTATGTTTGGTGTCCATCCTCACACACTCGGGCCTGAGAGAGCAGGTTCTTGGGTCTGCCCTAGGCTGACCCTATGAGCCCCAAGGGCTTGCTGGAAGCCACTGTCAGAGGTTCCAAATTTCAAGCTTTTCCTGGTAACCAGGTTGTAAATCCCTCCCCTGGGATACATGCTCCTACCCAGGAAATCAGGCAGGCTGCACAATGAGGTTGTCAGATCCAAAGGATACTCCAATTCCCCCAAACTCCAAAGACAGTCCAAATATCCAGAAATGATCCCACCCTGGACTATAGGAGGATTTCCGGTGGTTAGATAAGCCAGCATTCCTCAGGACCTTGAGAAGCTGGTTCCCCTCTACCCAAAGGAGTCATTTCCCTTACCTCTGGCAGAAGGGACAAATGTGGTGCCTATTAGCAAACCAAAGTGTACGCCATGCCGGCCTCCAGGCTCCCTCAGTATCACAAGCACCTATTACACATTTCAAAGTCCATGCTCGTTTTTCTCACCTCCTCCCCTACCCCAAACTTCCTTGAGCTCATGGGCTTCCTCCCTCACTCTACTGCTATTTTCACTATATTCTCTCTCTCTCTCTCTCTCTCTCTCTCTCTCTCTCTCTCTCTCTCTCTCTCTCTCTCTCTCTTATTCTCATGGAAGCCAAAAGAAGCAGAAGCAGGAGCACTTCTATCCAAATGGCAAATGTGCACACTGTCCCATGCTGGTCCCACTATGCCACCTCCTCCCCATAAACCCTGTATCCTGAACACAGCTGTCAAGCTACTCAGCTGCCTTCTGATAAGTGTGTCACCTGTGTCTCTTAGTTCCTGGCCCCAGCTGCGGTATCAAGCCTGCCTCAGAGGCATGGATGGCAGAGGTTGAGTCAACAGAGGAAGAAAGGCTTATATGATACTGGTGCCTTGGGAGCCTTTCAGGAAGTGCCCTGCCCATTTGGCCCTTGGCTCCATAGCAGCTAATTTAGATGGCTTTGGCCAACCTCTGAGGGCTATAGAGTCAGATTTCCAAGGAAAGCAGTCCAAAGTTCCAAAATTCCTCATCCCTAGAGTGGGAAGCCACCTGGAGACTAGGACTGGCCTTCCCAGAATGCACTAGGCTTCCATCCAGATGTCTGAAGAGCAAAGCCACTAGAGGTGCCTCAGTGCTCCAGATGACCTGGTCAGCAAGAGTAGACATCAGTGGTCCACTCTGCAGAGCTGACACTCCTGTCTTTGAGCTCCAGTTCAGGGCCTCTGCATCCAGTAAACCTGCACAGAAAGATGTGGAGACAGCAGAGACTGCATCGTGTAACTAGAGACAAGCAACCTGGGTTGCATGCCGCACTCACTTTTGAACCTGTTCAAGATTTCTGTCCTGCCCTACATCTCTGGGGTGAGTCCCAGGCACTGATAAGTTTCAGAAAGTCTCTGGTTATTGCATAGACACACAGCCACACACATAGGTATTGCATACATACGTAGCCAGGATGGAGAGTCACCTCTGAGCTCTGGTTGCCTCCAACTCCTCCTGATGTGCAATGTGAAAAGGCAACAACCAGAAGGAACTGGCACATGACATCTGTGGTAACCTCATGAAAAGTTTGTCATCGTGGGTCATACATGATGATGTCCTGCTAAAGGGCCTTCCCTCTCAGATGAGGTGCACCTGGCAAGTGGCAGAATGTCCAGTCTGGAAAACAGTCCCAGGTCAGGGCTGTTTGCTCTGAGAGAACTGCTAGCCTCCTGCCACCCCTGTCCAACAGTTTGAGAAAAAGGGAGAGGAAGGTAGGGCCGGGAGTGCAGGGGTCAGGAGATGGGCTTTTGGGTGACTGCAGATCGGATAACCTTATCTCTCCGAGCTTCCTTTTTGTCTACAGCCTGACGTTAGTGGCTCTGGCTGCCTCACAGCTGAAGGGGAGGATGGAAGAAATTGTCCTTCTCTGCATCTGTTAGTGGCACCAATGTGGGCCCAACCCGGACCTGCATCAGGGCCTTGGAGAGGAAGTGATTCACAGGTCACCAGTGCACAGAGTTCTGCTTCGCTCTGGGCTCACTACCACAGCCTTGCTCACTCTAAACTTGTCCCACTCCACTTCCTGCTCAGGGAGTGAGAATGTCTGTCTGAGGGGTGCTGAGGAGAATGGAGCTCAAGGGTATGTATAAAAGCAGCTGAATCACAGCCTGGGCTCTTGTCATACCTAGATAGAGCCCTGAGGCCTCAAGGACGCCATCACAGATGTCATTGTCATTGGCTTGGGACTGTCTAGAACAAGGAAGAAGAGCTCTCACACCTTAGATGCGGACAGACATGTGTGCGAACCTAGGCTTGGCTTTATCCTAGCTGTGTGGCCTGGCGTGAAGCAGAACCCCTCTGAGCCTTGGTTTGTACACATCTAAATTGAAGGTAATGATACCAACCTTAGAGAGTGTTGAAAAGGCGTACCCCAAGAATAGTGTATGGGACACACAGTGGATGCTCAACTCTCCCCAGGACACCCTTTGTTCCACTGCACTGGGGTTGATAAGCTCCCACCTTGCCTGCAGTGGAGGCTCTGACTCACTCAGGACAGCCAGGCAATACTGGCACAGGTGTGGTGAGAAGCGGATGACAGAGCCCAGCTTATCAGGACTGCAGGAAATCCTCAGAGTTCCACCTCCACCCTTAAAGGAACCAGTGAAGTCTCTCTCTCAGACCGTGTTTTTTTCTTCAGAAATTGGATTATCACTTCCCAGGAAGGTTTCTCCAATGGCTTGTTATAACCTGAGGTTGGGTGAGTAATTTTCTCCCAGTACCTGCTGCCTTTGCGTCTATGGTAATTTTTTTTCTGCCTCTCCATGGAATGGCCAACACCATAAGGCCAGGGCTGTCTTCATCACCGTGGGCATCCAGGTCTGACGGTGTGGCCTCCAGAACTCCAAATGTAGCATGAAGATATGCCAATACCAGGTTGGACCTTGTCTTCTAGATGGCACCCGTTGATGCTCTGACTTCTTCATGCCAAGCAGGCTGTATATATAGCAGGGCCGTCTCACTCCAGGACCATTTAGAGGTGGCTGCCATCTTGGTTGCTGGATATAAAGGCCCTGGAGGAGGGGCCCCCACCTCTCACTCACTTACCTGGTCTGTGAGAACTGACTGTGTGACTAGTGCTCCTTTGAGATTGGTCTGTGTGCTGTGACAAGGCCTTGTCACCTCAAGGAGAATGCAGAGTTCAGCTGCATAAGACCACATTCTCTGGAGGTCAGGACAACCCCACAATAGGGAGGGTGGCTACCTTTATCTATCTGCCCCCCAGAACTCCCCCAATACTCACAGCTGAGTACTACCACCCCACAGTCCACTCCTTTTGGAGGTGTCATTGAGCCCCCAACCTAGACAGACAGCCTATTGTAAGGTCTTTGACTATTCATTACTCTGAATGGAATCACTGAAGGACTTGGAACCGGAAAGGGATGTGTTCTGATGTATGTTTTAACAGACTCTGACTATCATGTTGAGAGTAGATGGAAGTATGTGATCATTTAGGCAGCTACGAAATACAGTTAGTGTGTACTTGGCATGAGCCAAGGTTTAATCCTTACCCGTCAAGTTATGACACAGGCATATTATAATTATTCTCTTTATAAATAAAAAAACTGAACCAAAGAGATTAGGTAATTGCCCAAAATAAACAATCAACGGATTGGTAGATTCAAGATTTGAACTTAGGCACTTAGTTCTAGACTCTGTGTATTCAAACCAACTCACTATATAGAATGTATGCAAGTATTTCAAAGAACTAATATGATCTAATAATGACATGGTGTGAGAGTGCAAGAAATAAAACAAAAATTATCCTAAAATTTACTTTTTATTACTTCTCTTCAACATTATGGTACTAGCCTAGGATATAAGACAAGAAAAAAAGGGAAGAATAAATGCTAGAAATGAAGAAGTAAAACTGCCTTTATTTGCAAACAACATGTTCATCAAAAATCCTAAGGAATCTGTATTAGAAAGTTACTATTGGCAATAACAGGACTGAGAAAGGTTACAGGAGGCAAAGTCAGTATATAAAAATATTTTGTTTCTGTTTAGCAGTAATGAACATGTGGAAAAAGAAAATAAAAAACAAAACATCCTTAAGTAGTGTCAAGAAATATGTAATATTTAGAGATATTTTAAACCAAGTATATTCAAGCCCTATTCACTGAAAACTATGAGAAATCACTAGGAAAAATTAAAGAGAACTTAAATAAATGAGGAGATATACCATGTTCATAGATTGGAAAGTCCTGTTGTTAAAACATCAATTTACCTCAATTGACCTATGAAATTCTATTCCACTGCACTTCAGAAGCCATTGGTCTACTGCCAGTTCAGCTGCTTTCGAAGAAAAGGGCACTGTACCTTTTCTGAATTGCAAAGGCCACTTCAGGGATGGTGCCATATTGTCCTGGCCTCAGAAGATGCCTGTTGTTAAAGCCACAGCCACACTTGTCTTGGCAAGAATGGGTAGTCCTTTGTTTCATGTCCTGTGTGTCCATTTTGTCCTGTTTGTCAGCAGTTGATTCGAGGATACTTTGTCGTCCAGTGGCTAACTTTTGCCACAATGAAAGTTAACTCCATATGCAGTTTCTTCAATGCCCATATCTTCTCTGAGGTATATTGGTGTTGCCAGGAGCCAATAAAAAATTACAGCAGGTTTTCAAGTCTTATATTGTTAAAATATCAATTTATCTCCAGCTTGACCTATGAAATTCTAATAAAAATTCCAAAAAGTTTTTCTTGTAGAAATAGACAAACTAACAGTAATATTTATATAAAAATGATAAGGACCTATGATAGCTAAATCATCTTTTTAAGATATATCAATTGGGAGATTTGTTGTTTTATTTGATTTTCAGATGTGCTATAAATCTGAGGCCCAAGATTTGTAAAATAGAGAGTTGTCTCAGTTGGGGTTTCTATTGCTGTAATAAAACACCAGGATCAAAAACAACTGGAATGGGGGTTAGTCTATCTTAAACTTCTACACCACAATACATTATCAAGGGAAACCAGGTCAAGAACTAAAGGCAGGAACCTGGAAGCAAGAACTGAAGCAGAAGTCATGGAGAAACACTGCTTGCTGGCTTGGTCCTCAGCTTGCTCAGCTTGCTTTCTTACACAACTAAGGTCCTGGTACTAGTCAAGGGTGTCGTTGATTGTTTTCTTACTCTCTGTCTCTTTGGGGACCCACCACCCAGCTCTCAAATAAATCACACATGAATGCTTATTCTTAATTATGAATGCCCAGCCTTAGCTTGGCTTGTTTCTTGCCAGATTTTCTTAACTTTAAATTAACCTGTCTGGTTTTTGCCTCTGGGCTTTTACCTTTCTCCATTTTTTTTTTCCAGAGCTGAGGACTGAACCCAGGGCCTCTACCACTGAGCTAAATCCCTAACCCTCCTTTATCTATTTCTATATACCTTTCTTTCTTACTCCATTGCTGGTTGGGTGGCTGGGTGGCTGGTCCCTGATGTCCTCCTTGCTGTGGAATAATGCTTTTGTACACTGGTTTAATAAAATGCTGATTGGCCAGTAGCTAGGCAGGAAGTATAGGTGGGATAAGCAGACTAGGAGAATTCTGGGAAGGAAAGGCTGAGTCAGGAGACACCAGCCTGCAGTCCAGGAAGCAGCATGTAATGGCACACAGGTAAAACTATGGAACATGTGGCGACATATAGATTAACAAAAGTGGGCTGAGTTTAAATGTAAGAGCTAGTCAGTAGTTAGCCCTAGCGAATGGCCAAGCCTCTGTGTCTTTACTTGGGGGACATGAGTGGGGAAGATTTGTCCCAACTGTGGGCCAGACAGGACACAGAAAAACTTCAGCTACACCTCCTCCTTCTCTCATTCCTAGATCTCTCCTCTCCCAGATTTCTCCTATTAATTCTTTCTGCCTGCCAACCTCACCTATCCTTTCTCCTGCCTAGTTATTGACCATTCAGCTCTTCATTAGATCATCAGATGTTTTAGACAGGCACAGTAACACAGCTTCACAGAGTTAAATAAATGCAACATAAAAGTAACACACCTTAAAATAATATTCCCCAACACAAGGGTGGCAACATCCATGGTAGGCTGAGCCCTCTTACATCAATCATTAATTTTAAAATGCTCTACAGACTTACTATTGTGTAAAACCCAATCTTTGGGAGGTATTTTCTCAGTTGAGTGTTTCTCTTCCCAAATAACTCTAGTTTGTATCAAGTTGACATAAAACAAGGGCAGGAGAGATGGCTCAGTGGTTAAAAGCTCTGGCTGCTCTCCCAGAGGACTGGGGCTTGATTCCCAGCATCCACAAGGCAGCTCACAACTGTCTCTAACTCCAGTACTGGGGGTCAGATGACTTCTTCTGGCCTCTGTAGACACTGCACACACATAGTACATAGACATACATGCAAGCAAAACACCCACACACATTATTTTAGAATTAACTGAAAACTAACCAACACAACAGTGCAGAAATAAAACCACATAGATGGTCAGCAAAAACCAATAAGGAATCCCAATAGCTCTGTAGATAGAAGAATATAATTTACTCTTCAAATGCAACGAGATACCAGGATATCTGTAAACAAAAACACAAAGGAATCTAAATTCTTATCTGGCACTATATGCAAAAACTGAAAAAAGTATACACAAAAGTAATGAAGGGCAAGGGTCGAGGGAAAGAGAGCTTAGGGAAGCAGGAGATCCCAGCTGGATCAAGAACAGAGAGGGAGAACAAGGAATAAAAGACCATGATAAATGAAGACCACATGAGAATAGGAAGAAACAAAGTGCTAGAGAGGCCCGCAGAAATCCACAAAGATACCCCCACAATAGACTGTTGGCAATGGTTGAGAGACAGCCCGAACTGACCTACTCTGGTGATGGGATGGCCAAACACCCTAATTGTCGTGCTAGAAACCCCATCCAATGACTGAGGGAACTGGATACAGAGATCCACGGCCAGGCCCCAGGTGGAGCTCCAGGAGTCCAATTGGTGAGAAAGAGGAGGGTTTGTATGCGCGAGAATTGTTGAGACTAAGGTTGGATAAAGCACAGGGACAAATAGCCAAACAAATGGAAACACGTGAACTATGAACCGATAGCTGAGGAGCCCCCAACTGGATCAGGCCCTCTGGCTAAGTGAGACAGTTGATTAGCTTGATCTGTTTGGGAGGCATCCAGGCAGTGGGACTGGGACCTGTCCTCAGTGCATGAGTTGGCTGTTTGAAACCCGGGGCTTATACAGGGACACTTGGCTCAGCCTGGGAGGAGGGGACTGGACCTGCTTGGACTGAATCTACCAGGTTGAACTCAATCCTCAGGGGAGTCTTTGCCCTGGAGGAGATGAGAATGGGGGGTGGGCTGGAGGGAAGGTGGGGGCGGAGAACAAGGGAATTTGTGGCTGATATGTAAAATTAAATTAAATTATAAAATTTAAAAATATATATAATAAATAAAATAACATTAAAAAACATTATTATTCAAAAAAATAAAAAACATGTAAAAGCCAAAGGTACAACATTTCTAAAAAAAAAAAAAAAAAGAAAAGAAAAAGTGTGATTTTCTAGTGTATAAAAAGAGCCAGGCAGTGGTGGCCCTAGCCTTTAATCCCAGCACTCAGGAGGCAGAGCCAGGCGGATCTTTGTGAGTTCGATGCCAGCCTGGTCTACAGAGTGAGATCCAGGAAAGGCACAAAGCTACACAGAGAAACCCTATCTCAAAAAACCAAAAAAAAAAAGAAAGAAAGAGAGAGAGAGAGAGAGAGAGAGAGAGAGAGAGAGAGAGAAGAAAAGAAAAGAAAAGAAAAGAAAAGAAAAGAAAAGAAAAGAAAAGAAAAGAAAAGAAAAGAAAAGAAAAGAAAAGAAAAGAAAGAAAAAAGAGAATCAACCATAAAAGAAATGGTGGCCACTTTGACTTCATCAAAGTCAGAAACCTTTCTTCATAAACCACTATTGAGAAAATAAAAAGTCAAGCTACATGTCAGGAAAAGGTATTTTAAAATGTTCCAAGCTGGGTGGTGATGGCTCATGCCTTTAATCCCAGCACTTGGGAGGCAAAAGCAGGCAGATCTCTGAGAGTTTGAGGCCAGTCTAGTGTACAGAGCAAGTTCCAGGACAGCCAGGGCTACACAGAGAAAACCTGTCTCAAACAAGAACAACAAAAATTTTGTCTGTTCTGTATATAAAGTAGTAAAAAACTTTATATTTTATATATATATATATATACAAAAACCTCAATTCAATTATAAGATGATAGACCTATTTTTTTTCAATGAGCAAAAATTTTAAATACTTAAAAAAAAGTACAAGTGACCAATAAACGTGTGCTATCAACACTGTTACAAGTAAGGAAAGATGGGTTAAAACACCAGCAGGATTCCATCTACATCCAGTGGATGGTTAAAGTGTAAAAATGGATGATATCACTGGGTAGTGGTGGTACACGCACACCTTCAGGAGCAGAGGCAGGTGGATCTGTGAATTAGAGGCCAGCCTGGTCTACAGAGCTAGTTCTAGGACAGCCAGGGCTACACAGAGAAACCCTATCTTTAAAAACAAAAGGAAACTGATGATATCAAAGATTACATCATCAGAGTGTAAAATGATAAGGCAGTTACATGATAGAGTCTAGAATTTTCTTACAGTTAAACATACTCTGGCAGAAATAGCCTAATAATTCTACCCACCCTTAGACATTGAGAGAAATTAAAGCATCAATCCAGCAAGTCTTGCACACAATTATTCTTAAGAACTATGCTTGTAACTAACCCAACTATCCCTCAGTAGACAAAGGGATAAATAGAGTGTAGTATATGCCTACCATGGAATAGTACTCAGCAGTTAACACAACCAGTTACCAACTTTCTACCACATTGTGCTGAGCTTGAGAGGCCAGACACAAAAGAACACAAACTGTATTTGCTCATTTATATAGATCTCTAGAAAGACAAACTACAGTGACCTGGGAAAGATAGTACAAAGGAGCCAAGGATGATATTTTCCGAGGGTGATGAAGAAATTCTAAGTTGATAGGGATGGTTTTTATCCAGGTGTGTACATATTTTAGGCATCTATAAAACTGTACACTGAAATTGGTATATTTACTATAGAGTCTGTATTCTTTGAGCCTCTTGCTTGTCAGATAGTAATTGTCTTTATATATGAATGAATAGAGGAGGAGGAGGAGGGTGGTGATGAGAATAGAGAGGTCTCATGAAGCACAATGCTGGGTAGACACCAAATCCCTTCTCTGCCCATCCTTCTGTGTGTGTGCATGTATAGCTGAAAGTTTTCCTGTGTCCCACCCATTCCTGCAGCCATTCGAACCCAATTAAACACACAGAGGCTTATATTACTTACAAACTGTATGGTCTATGGCAGGCCTCTTGCTAGCTAGCTCTTATATCTTAAATTAACCCATTTCTATAAATTGATACTTTGCCACATGGCTTGTGGCTTACCAATACCTTTACATCTTGCTTCTCCTGGTGATGGCTCATAGCGTTCCTTGCCTCTCCTTTCTCTTCCTATTAATCTGTTTGGATTTCCTACCTGCCTCTAAGCTGCCTTGCCATAGGCCAAACGGCTTTATTTATCAACCAATCAGAGCAACACATATTCACAGTATATAGAAAGACATCCACAGCATACGTGAGTGTGTGTGTATGTATGTAGCTGTGTGTTTGTATATGGATGCATGTATGTACACGTGTGTGTTTGTATGCAGATGTTTATAGGGACACGTGTGTGTGCATGTGGAGGCCAGTTGTCTTAGTTGGGGTTTCTATGGCTGTGAAGAGACACCATGACCAAGACAATGCTTATAAAGGAAAACATTTAATTAGGTGGCTCACTTACAGTTTAGAAGTTCAGTCCATTATCATCATGACAGGGAGCATGGTGGCATGCAGGCAGACATGGTGCTGGAGAAGTAGCTGAGAGTCCTACATCTTGCAGGCAACAGGAAGTGGTCTCAGACACTGGGCAGTATCTTGAGCACATATGAGACCTCAAAGCCTGCCTCCACAGTCACACACTGCTTCCAACAAGACCATATCCACTCCAACAAGGCCACACCTCCTAATAATGCCACTCCCTGCGAGGTTATGGGTCCACTTACATTCAAACTACCACACAGATGGTCAGCCTTTGTTGTCATTCCTCAAGTGCCAACCACTTTGTTAGAAATATGGAACACATAGGCTGGAGATATGACTCAATGGTTAAGAGCACTGGATTCTCTTCCAGAGAACCCAGGTTTGATTCCTACACCCACACGGCAACTCACAACCATCTGTGACTCCAGTTATAGGGGGTCCAATGTACTTTTCTGACCTCCATGGCCATGCACATAATACAGAAATACACAAAGGCAAAACACCTATAAACAAAAAATAATCAATCTTTTTCAATGGAGCTCATCATGAATTTGCATGCTGTCTTTGCACAGCAGCTATGCTAATTACTGTGCCATTCCAGTGTTAGTATATATGCAACAACTATACTGTATATACAAATATATACAGCGCACCCTTCTCTGAAGCCACTGAGAAAGGCAGCATTGCCCAGCTAACTGCAGGCTTGAGATGAAGCCTGCACAAGACAATCCATACAAAGCCCCTGCACTGGCCCTTAGGATGTTAGCGACAGAGAAGCTTCACCCAGCTGACCCTTCTCTCTCTGCATGTGATGATGAAGTACCCACAGGAGCAATCCTGGCTTCTGCCTCCTGCCCTTCTCTTCCTGGCATTCTGTGGCCAGCTCCTGGAAAAGGCATGCTGTTTGTCTATCCCTGTAGCTGTCCCATGGGCAGGGCTTGGGCGGGGGTGCTGCTTGGAGCACTGGGGAGCCTAGCAGGCAGCGCCAAAGGCTCCTGATTCTGCTAATCTTCTCCGGGAATGTCTGCCATTCTTCAAGCGGCGCTAGATAACACTGGGACTTCCTCTTTGCTTTCCCTGTTGTCCCAACATCAAGGTCCTCACACCAGGGCTTTGGCTCTATAAACACCCAAAGATGGCTTGTTGCTCCACAAGGGCAGGGACTGGTGACCCTGAGGTATGCTTCCAGCTGACCACATTCCTGGGAGGCAGAAGGAACCAGAGCTGGGGAAGTCACGGAGTTTACCTAGCTGCATTTCCCAAGTATCATGTAGGAGTTACAGATGGAGCAAGGAAGCCTCTGCTCTCAAGCAGACACTGAAGACTGAGCAGAGGACAGGAAGATTTCATTACTTGCAGCTCATAGAAGCAAATCGCCCTGAGTGTGAGCAATCACACAGAGGGTTCCACAACATTTGTAGGCTTTCTCACATTGCTTCTAAGCTGCATTATTGGTGGGCTTAAACTACTGAGAGCCACACAGAGTCAGTATGACTAAGTTTGTAATGGGAAATTCCTTTCTGTGGTCAGCTGGTCAAGCATGTTCAGATGCCGGAAGAAAGGGTAGAACATTCTTTTTGCATAGGACAACCATAGGCAGCTGCTTCCCTATTTCTCTCTGCAAGACAGCTGCTTTTACTTTTAATTGCAGGCAGCTGCTTTTACCACTAACTGCCAGGTACCATTTCTCAAGAAGGATTTTATGGTAAAATATTGCCTTTTACTCTTCATTATCTCCTTTACAGGAGATCATCACTGGCAGAGTGATGCTTGCTGGTCTAGATGTGTACACGTGTGTGTGCTATGGCATGCATAGGGAGATCAGAGGACCACTCCCAGGAGTCAGTCCTCTCCTTCCATCGTGTGGGTCCCAGGAATTGAACTCAGGTCACTGGTGGCAAGCGCCTTACCCTTGAACTATCTCACAGGTCTAGGTGAGTGCTTCTTCTTGGGCATGTTCTATTGATGTCAGGTTTTCTATCTTCCAATGGCATATGCAGACGTTTTCCTCTTACCTCTACAAGCCCACTGGGCACATGTGCACACACTAAATACATAAATAAAAAAATAAAAAAGTTTTTCAGCAAAATTTAAAAAAGACAAATGCCTCTCAAACAAACAAAAGCAAATAAACAGCCTCATCTACAAACTGCTGACATCTTATCTGACCTTTCTACCCTTCCTCCTCCTCCTCCTCCTCCTCCTCCTCCTCCTCCTCCTCCTCCTCCTCCCCTCCTCCTCCTCCTCCTCCTCCTCTTCTCCTCCTCCTCCTTCTCCTCCTCCTCCTCCTCCTTTTTTTTCTTGGCCTTCTTTGGCATCAGTAAAATATGTCTTGTCTTCTCCATTGTCAATGTGTGAGTAACACGTTGCCAGTTACAGCATGTAGATAAGATTTGCCCAGTCTACTACTTTAAAGTCATTTTGTGCCATTTCATGTGAAATGAGGCACTCACAGCATATATTTTGTACACACACACACACACACACACACACACACACACACATAAAGCAAGAGAGAGAGAGAGAGAGAGAGAGAGAGAGAGAGAGAGAGAGAGAGAGAGAGAGAGAGAGAGAGCAGGAGAAAGAGAGGGAGAGCAAGCACAAAATTCTCTTTTAGAGGTTGGGGAGATTGCTCACTTGTGGCAGAAGCATGAGGATCTGAACTCAGTCCCCAGCACCCACATGAAAAGCCAGGAACAGTGATATATGTTTGCAGGCCCAGCATTTAGGAGGCAGGTACAGGAGATTCACCGGGCCTCATCAGCTAGCCAGGCTTAACTGATCAGTGAACCTCAGTGAGGGACCCTGTCTCAAAAAACAAGGCAGATGGATCTTGAGAAACAACACCTGAGGTTGACCTCTGACCTCCACATACATGGGCATGCACACCTATACACATAAACAGTCTCCTCCTCAACACACAATTCTCGTTTAGGAAGGAAAGGATGAGGAGAATTCTTAAATCATCATACAAAGTCGTGGGTTTCCTTATGACATTTTCACACATACTTCGTGTTGGTTTAGCCTCCTCCCCTTCCCCTCCTTCCTCCCCCTCCCCCATCTCACTGCCTACCTCAGTACCCTTCTACCCACCACCCAGTACTTCCCCTCCCACTTCCATGTCTCAAGGGCTCTATTACCCCCAGGCCCTCCTCTCTTAAACTCTCTTTTTCCCTCTCATGGTCCCTTCTCATTTCATGACCTATGTCCACACTCACTCCCACATAAATACACATAGCATAACAATTAGAAACTAGGATCTGCGTCTGAGAGAGAACATGTGGTATTTGTTTTCCTGTCTCCACCTCAGTTAATGTAATAGCTTCCAGATCCACCTGTTTTCCATGAAATTTTCATACTTTCATTTTTTCTTTATGACTGAATGCAATTCCATTGCATACACATACCACATGTCCATTACCCAGTCATCTGTTGATGAACATTTAGGCTACTTCCATTCCCTGGCCATGTGGATAGAACATCAAACATCTCTGTGGTAGAATATAAAATCCTTTGGCTGCCGGGCGTTGGTGGCGCATGCCTTTAATCCCAGCACTCGGGAGGCAGAGGCAGGCGGATCTCTGTGAGTTCGAGGCCAGCCTGGGCTACCAAGTGAGCTCCAGGAAAGGCGCAAAGCTACACAGAGAAACCCTGTCTCGAAAAACCAAAAAAAAAAAAAAAAAAAAAATCCTTTGGCTATGTATCCAGAAATGGTATAAAATTATATGATTTGTTTGTTTGTTTCAAGAAATCTGCACACAGTGTTTTTCCACAATGCCTGCTCAAGTGTACGTTCCCACCAGCAGTGAGTGGATAAGGTTCCACACGTCCTCATTTGCCAGCATTTGTCACTTGTTTTCTTGATGAGAGCTGTTCTTGCTGTGGTGAGATAGAATCCTAAAATCATTTGACTTTGCATTGAAATGATGACTAAGAGGCAAGAGGTGCCCCCTGGTGTAATAGTGGCATGGTGGTTACTGGGGTAACCAATCCTCTTCTGATTGGCTCTGAGACCTTCTCCACAGAAGGGACTCATGTCTGGCACTATATATCTGGTCAAAAGCCTGTGAGTGTGGAGATCGTAGGCCCTAGAGAGGGAACCCACTGGTGGTGTTTTAGAAAGTGGCCATGTTGTCAAAGTATCTTCTTAATATTTATGTTTATACACATAAATTTGTGATGCTCTCACCTTGGTCAGAGAAGCTTATTTTTGCAGTGGATGGGGGTTAATGCAGAGATTCATAACTGGTCAAAGTGCTGAGAGTTAGTGACGGTGAGGACATCAGTCATAGAAAGTCTGAGACAGTCATATCAGCACACACACACACACACACACACACACACACACACACACACACACTCCAATCCAAGTCTCAGGAAACATCAAAGAAGAAGGGTGGAAAGGATGTTAGAGCCAGAGAATGGTAAGGAAAGCTATGAAAGGCTGATGTAGGCTTCAGCTCATAGCAGCTGTGGTTGACTGTACAAGTCCTGCACAAGATCAAGGCACTCAAAATCCCAGCATGAATGAGGGAGGGCTCCTGAGGCTTCATCCCTAGCTGAGCAGCTATTGGTATTTGATGATTGCTTAGGGAGGGAGAGTTACTTTCCTTTAGGAATGTAGTCACAGGGAGGCTGCCCATGCCCCATTGGAGCATGTCCCAACATCCGTATGCATATGGTCAGCTAATTATTCATATTAACAATTTTTTTAAAAAGACATGAAGTTGGGAGGGAGACAGGTTGGTGGGTCCTTGGGGAAGTTGGAGGAGGCTGCTGAATAAGATTAAAATATATTTTATACATGTACAAAAATTTCAAAGTAAATTTAAAATGTTATTTTAAAAAGAAAAGAAAATGTTGCTAAGAACATTGAAGACTTTAAAAAAATATTTATTGGCTATTTGTATTCCTAGAAGGTGAGCTCCTGAGGAACAGAAAGGGAGCAGTTGGAGGGAAGAAAGAAAGGAGAATGGGGGATGATTAAATCAGTCAAATACAGGTCTGAAAAGAAACCCATCATTGTTCACAATTAAAAATTCTATTTTTTTTAAGTGAACAAGCTCCTCTTAAAGGGATTAATGAACTCCAAAGCTGCCTTTTATGTTCAGGACATGGTCGGTCTCAACGCTCTTCATACCCTTGTGCAAATCCACGCTCCTAACTGTTCCAAGGACTTCTTTGATCTTTCTTGTAGTGCAAGTCCGCACTTGGCAATGACTTCTTTTGGGATTTTTATATCTGAAAAGGTTATTTCACAGTTACTGGAAGACATTTTTACTAGGTTAAAAAAAACCACTCTTATCTCTATTTTTTAATCTTGTTCTGGCTCATGCCGACTCCAATAAGACAGACATCTGCTGTCTGTCTTCCCTCAGGCTGTGGCTCAGTCTTTGTCATGTCATTTTTGGAGCATTTAATCATGAAGTGCTTGGTATGGTTTCCGTAGTCCAGAAGTTCACAGAGGAATTACTTTTGTCCCATCTCTTCTCTGCAGGGACTCCAATGACATGTGCATTAGGTGTTCATCATTGCCCTAGAGCTCACTGTGTTTTGTTTTTTCAGTTTTTGGAGTGTTTTTCCTTTGTGTTTCTTGGTAGTTTTTATCACTCCATCTTCAGTTCCCTATCTCTGTGATATCCAACCCACCATTTCCAATACCAGATAAACTTCAGATAACCCCCTCCATGTTGATAAAACAGTCTAGTCTTATACCTCTTTAGTGTATTCAGTCACTCCTCTATCTTCCCCAAGATGTCATAAAGTGATGTGGGAAGGCCTTGGCCTGCTGAGTCTATTGTTTATGTAAGTTCTGGGTAACTTTCCCTCTTCATTGGGTATTATATCTCTCTGCATCTTTTCATATCCGATAATATTTGAGGGCACTCCAGCATTTAAATATTACTTTGTTGGGTAGCAGATGTTTTGGTATCCCTATAAGCATGCTCGAACTTTGTTATGAGACATAATTAAGTCACTTAAAGACTGATTCTTTTTTTTAAAAAAAAAAAGAAATTATTTTTAATTATGTGTATGCTTATGTGTGTTCCTATGTGGGTATGTGCACATGAGTGCAGGTGTCCAGAGAGGCCAGAAAAAGGCACTGGATCCCCTGGAGCTGGAGTTATGGGGGGAGGATTGAGGGGCCTGTTGTGAGTACTGGAAGTGAACTGGGATCTCTTGTTAGAGTAGTACATGCCACAGCTGGGCCACCTCTCCAACCCCAAGAATAATTCTTTTAAGACTTGCTTCTAAATTTGGTTATATTAAATCAGAGCAGCATTTAGTCTGGGGCTGATTTTTTTTTCTGGCCACTGAAGCAGGCACCATGCAATTGACCTGACTAAAAAAGTTTCTGTTCTGGATGGCACAGCCAGAGTGCTTTCTCTCCTTGAGCTACAAAACGTCCCCTCTTTGGTCTTCTATTTCCCCCTGCTTTGTGTGACCTTTTCTCTTGCACTCTCCATACTTGAAGGACCCTCTGTGTGTTTCTAGTTTCCTTCCCACAGCTTCTCTTTGCTAACGATTTCCTCTGCAAAACCAAGCCGTTTGAGCCCCCAGTTCTGTCTTCTCATTTTAGGGAGATTCTTTCAGCCCCCGCCCCCCAGTTTACCCTTCTGGAATCATCTGGTGTACGGTGGGTACACCTCAGGTGCTGTTCTTGCGTTAGGGGTTGAAGTTCCTTGTTGCTCAATGTCTAATGCATTAAGACAGATTGTGACATATATTGGTCAAGAAGTTTTGGCTGTTTAAGGTGGAAGCAAACCTGGTCCGCTAATCCATCTTGTTCGGAATTGGGAGTCTCGAATATCTATCTTTTGTTGGATAAGCCTGAAGTCTCAGTTAGTCATCCGAGCTGTGATGTATATCCTGAGACCTTATGAGTCAAAGGCTGTGTGGGGAGGAAGCTCCTTCAGTCCCCTGGGAATGGCCTGTTTTCTTGGAACTTGCTTCGAACACCTTGGCAGCTGACAGATAAGAGAAGGTCCCAAAATGTTCTGTGCTTGGAAGGGTATGTGGCCCAGGCTCATCCCACTCCAGCACCGCCCTCACTCTGACGACTGTTCTGTCTTGAACAGACAGGGCCATCTCTGTTGCGCCGCTGTTGAGGCTTGTGGTAGATTACAAACTGTAATTCCTTCAAGCACTTACTCAATTGCTAATTTCTGTGTGTTAAGTTCCTGGTATTAATCACAACACATTCTTTCTCCTCATGTTCTCAAAGCTTAACATTGGCTTTCTCACGCCCACCACTTGCTGTCTTTCATCTTGAACAAAAAAAGGCAAATTAAAACTTTTGTCATGAGCATTTATTGAACTGGTAAGTGTTACTGAAACTTGGCTGCTCAGAGCTTCTGAAGAACCTCATTTTATTCCTTCTTAGAGTTTCAAAATACTCTATCTTTCTTGTCTCTCCAACACCCTCTGGTTTTAGAATCTCTTGATTTTATTGTATTTCTATTTTTATGATGACTTATTCTTTACTGGGTGTATGACATTCTTACAATGCCAACCTACCCAATGACATGTGTGCCCACTATCCAGGACTCTGCTTATTCCTTCCTGGTCCTGAGGTTCTGGCAGTATGTGCCCTTCCTCTCCTTCTTGACAAAGCAATGATTCTACCTAACAATGGCCCTGACAGCGTGGGCCCCTTCTTCAGATGCTGGTACCAGCTCCCTCACTCTTACAACTCATTACTAAGCCAGCAGCATATATTTGGGGATTTTATCCTAACATTCCCATTGCCTTTAATCATCTTTTTACATGTCAAGGGGCTAGTACAATATAGTCTTGTGGGGTTTTTTCCTACTCTAAGACAGTGAGTGTTTTTGGTTGAATGGTTACTCCTAGCTTATGGCTTCTTGGTCACCACGGCTAGGTCCTCTGTACTCAATGAGTTGAAAGGCAGAAAGCAGATGAACATCTCATGACGTGGCCAGGCATTGTGGTACATGCCTTTAATCACAGCAGAGGCAGAGGCAAGTGGAGCTCTGTGAATTGGAGGTCAGCCTAGTCTACATAACAAATTCCAAGACAGCCAGAACTACCTAACAGAAAGACCCTGTCTCAAACAACAACAAAAGAGTTTACTCTTTTGAATATATATTTTGAATATATATTACTCTCATTGGCTAATAAAAAGCTGATTGGCTGGTAGCTGGGCAAGAAGAGATTGAGTCCAAAAGCCAGACTGGGAGAGTTCTGGGAAGAGGAAGGGTGGAGTCAGAGAGTTACTGGCAAACATAGAGAAGCAAGATGAGAATGTCATACTGAGAAAAGGTACCAAGCCGTATGGCTAAGCATAGATGGGAATTATGAGTTAATTTAAATGTAAGAGTTAGCTAGTAACAAGCTTGAGCTATTGGCTGAACATTTATAATTAATATAAGCCTCTGAGTGGTTATTTGGGAGCTGACAGTCATGACAAGAGTTCATGAGGGAGCCTAGGCACTGGGCCGAGAAGTGATATTGAATTGGCCAGAACTAGTCACATGGTCTTGAATGAAAAACAGAAATAAAAAGCAAATGAAAGGAAATGACTGGTTCCAGGTTTTGGCACCAGATGAGTGAATAAATGAATGAGGAAAGGAAAGAACATGACTACTCCTAGATATGGTGGAAGAGAAAGTTTATTGTAGATAAAAGGGAGAGGCAGGGACATCTGGGGAGTTCAGAGTAAACATGACCAGACTGAGCTGGGCCATGTGGGGAGAGGAGGAGAAGAGAGAGGGGAGGCAGGGGAATGAGGTGCAGCAGGCAGGAGGCCAAAGGTACAAAAGGGACAGGTAACCAAAATGTCTGGACTATACAGGGAAGAACCTCTGGGGGAAGGGTAGCCCAGCCCCTGGGCCGGAGAGTTCAGGGTAGAGGGCAGGGTGTGCCAGTCATACCCTGTAACAGGAAGGGACTGAGGGATGCTGGGAGAACCTGGAGGCCAGGTCCACTCTGATATGCTAAACAGGTACCTTGGCCTTTTGTCCCAGGTTTGAAACTTAACAGGCCCCATCCAGAAACAGGGAACGCTGAGAAATGCAGTCATCTTATATTGAATTTACTCTGAAAGACAAAGAAGATTGCTTGGTGATCTCACAGCACTGTTCATATGCTCATCTTTACATCTGCCCACCTGCGTATCTTCTCCCACCATAGTTAGGATTCCTCAGAAAGGCAGAAGCCACAGGCTAAACTTAGACACAAGGAAAGAGATTCATTATGAGAGATTGGCTCATCCAATTACAAAGGTTGAAATAACCCATGATCTTTGACCTACAAACTGGAGAGCAAGGAAATGTTGACATACTCTTAAGTTATAAAACCTGAGAACACACAGCCAATTGTATATTTCTTAGTCTGAATCCAAAGACTTAAGAATCAAGGATGCTGACATCTGAGGAGAGGACAGTTTCCTAGGCCTTTTTGTCCTATTCTGGTTCTCAATGTATTCAATGATGTCCACTCGTACTGGCCAGGGTGATTTTCTTTATACAGTCTCTGATGCAAATGTTTCTTCTAGAAACATCCTCACAGACACACCTAGGAATAATGTTTAACAAGCTATCTGGTCATCCCTCAGCCTAGTCAAGTTGAAACAGAAAATTAAGCATCCTATCCTCCTCCTTGTGACTATTCAACACTTCTGAGTACTGACTACTTCAGAGCCTGGGGCAAGTGGTAGCCAAGTGTTGTTGTTTGAGTGTGTCCTTCCAAAATCCACAGGCTGGAACCTTCCATTCTTAGTCGGCAGTGTTGGGAGTTGATGTCTAGGGGCAAGGAGGTTGGTGTCAGCTCCTTCGGGCCCTCTTTCCCTGTGCCTGGTTCCACACTCTCTTGCCCTCGGCTCCTCATCCCTATGAATACACCTTTTTCTTAATTCACCGGGTAAGCAGGGGAGGGTGTCTCAGAAGGGACATAGTGCTCTCATGTCACTAGTGAGGACATGCTTCCCTAGGACAGAACCTAGGCTTTTATACTCAGACTGCAAGGAAAAGGGTCTACGACCCTCCTCTTGGACACACAGTCTGGGGGCAAAGAATTGACTACTGCACCACTAGGCTCCCACTGGCTTCTGCATCCAACCTGCTGCCCAGACTTTGAGGCCCCTGCAGGCAGAGATGGATCTGTCTCTCTGCTGAATAAATTAATGTAGAGTGGGCGAGGGGGTGGATAAGTCTACTGATGAGCAAGACAGTCTCAGGGCTTCTACTCAATGTGGATGGATCTCAACTCCAGTCTGTGTGGAGAAAGCAGGATTTGTGAGCTGCAGAACACAGTATGTGGAAGGAAGAAGCCTCCTGTGGCCAGGGGATGTGAGGTTGCCACTAAAATTCCTTTCCTGGGGGCAAGTAAAGCAAGGGCTACCTTTCCTCCCAAGGTCCCGATGACACGCTAGACAGGGTTCCACCAGAGTTCTCTCTGGAGAACAAATGGCTTTATTTTAAGGACCCTATTAAGCCTAAATGAGGGGTTACTTTCAGGGGTGTGGCACTCCCCCCACAACTGTCCACATCTGGGAAGCCTTACCCAAACAAGCATGAGGACTTCCTAGCCTTCCCCAGCCTATATACTCTGGCTCCTCCCCCAGGCCGCATGCGGAGTTGCTGGGTGGTAGGGAGCAGCTGGATACTCAGGAGAGACTCAAGCATGTAAACTGTCAATCATCCCAAATGGGATCATCTTTTGCAAGGCAGGAGGAGATGGGGTAGGGTGGGGTGGGGGTGGCACAGCTGAACCCCCCAAGATAGTAGTTGTTTGACTCAGAGGACAGTCCCTCACAACAGAGGTCCTAAGCAGGGCTTCAGTTTCCATTAAGCAGAGGCTCAGCACCCCCTCCCCCATGCCCACTCAGCTGCGCGGGGAGGCAGAACCTACCTACTCCCATCAGTGCCTCTTATGTTTGTGATGGGCATAAGGTCTTTAGTTAGGAAGTCACTGTAAAGTTCGTTGAATACCCATCATGTGCTGGGTACCATGTTGGGTACAGGCAATCTCATACAATCAACACAGGCCCTAAACCTTCCAGCTAATTAGCCAATAACTATCTGTACTGCATGGGAACTTCACAGTCCCTGTCCAAGAACGCATCTCCTCTTCCTCTGCATTTACCCTGGGTGACAAGAGGGCTTTATGTAGATGAGCAGGGTTTTCTTATTCATCACTTCCCTTCCTGGGGCAGGATTCAAATCCACTTCATCTCTTACCAAGTGTGATGGTTAGCCTTCATTGCCAACGTGACTGGATTTGGAATCACCTAGGAGACACACTTCTGGGTGTGTCTGTGAGGATGTTTCCAGAGAGGCTTAACTGAGGAGAGAAGACCCACTGTAAATGTGAGTGGCACCATGCCATGGGCTAACATGCCAGGCTGAATGCAAAGGGTAAAGAGGAGGCCAGCTGGGCACCAGAACTCTTCTTTGATTTGCTCCCTGGCTCTGGACACAATGTGACCAGCCACTTAGAATGACGCTCCTATACCACAGGTGTGCCTGCTAGAGCCCACTATATGGACTGTCCCCTTAAACTGAAGCAAAGTCAAGCCTTCATGAAGTTGGCTTTGCAGGGCATTGTGTGACAGAGATAAGTAATTAACACAGCAAGCTAGACTAACAGGGAAAGAGGAAGTATTCCTGAGGAAGGTGGAGGGGGAACAAACAGAAACTAGAATAGAGGGAACAATAGAACGCACCCGGGACACATCAGGCCTGCTCGCTCTTCAGCTCTGTACTACACCATGCCCTTGCAGAATGAGGTTTCATCTGTCTCTCTACAGAACTGGGTGGAGACACAGCTGGCTTAAGAAATGCACCCAGGTGGTCCTGACATGCATGCAGAGTTCTAAAGAGACACTCGCTCCCCTTCCCAGACCATTCAGATAATGGATCCCAGGACACTGGAATTCCTCCAGGAGTCTCATCTGGAAGAGGGGAAAAGCCGAAGCATTGGTGCCAGCCAGCCAACCAGCCAGCCGGGGAAGAAACGTCACACAGTTGTGGCAACCTGCCAGACCACACTGCAGAAGAGAAAGGATTCAATGTCCATGGCTCAGTGATGGGAAGGACCACACCTTTCCTGGACTGCCTAGTTACACATACCTCTTTCACTCTACTTAAGCCTCAACTTCACATTGGGATCCCAAAGATGGACTTGGGGGTGGGGGTGGGGTCTCTGGGAATCTTTATCTGTTCCTCTTCCCAGTGTGGCTGTGTGGAATAAATCACCTGTCTCTGCCTGTCACTATTACTTGTTTAATTGGCTGACTGAGAGCAGTGGCCCAGCCCACTTTGTTAGGGCTGCCAGGGCCAAGGCTCTGACCCTATCAATGCCAGAAACAACGCCAGGAGGCTGCTGGGTAGCCCAGGTGAAAAGGTGTTGTCCTGAGGGTGCATTTCCCAAGCCTCCCTGCCCCCTCACCTACACTTGCACATATAAGATGACACATTCCTAGACCCCAAGAGTGTGCCTGACACTTCCATAGGAAACCCCTTCAGAGGTGGACCTGTTCCCTCCTGTTTGCTGAAGCCAGGCCAAGGTGCCCCCAGAGTCATAGTGTTAGAGCCATAGGCACTAAACGTAAGGACAGGTCCCAGCATGTCCCTTGGTACCTTGCTTGGATCTTTCTGGAAACTTTTACTGCTTAGATATTAGTCCAACATTCCGAGAATTCCCAAGAACCACCCGAGGCCACACTGCCAGGATCACTGCCCTAGCGGGACCCGGTACCTCCCATCTGGTTTTAACAGCTGCAGTGGGGAAAAGCATTTTTCTTTTCTAATGAAAATATGTTTATGTGTGTGAATGCCTGTATGCATGTCTGTGCACTGCTTGTGTGCCTGGTGCCCTCAGAGGCCAGAAGAGGTCACTGGATCCCCTGGAACTGGAGTTTCAGGTAATTGTGGGCCACCATGTGGGTGCTGGGAATCAAACCCTGGGCCCTCTGGAAGAGCGGCCAGTGCTGCTCCTGCCTCGCCAGCTTCTGTCAGGCAGATCGCTTTGTGCTTTGGGTACCCCTGAGGAGAAGAAGGGCTCTCTATAGCGTCCCTGCGGGGGTAGCATAGGACAGGATAGTGGCCCATCTCTGGAAATGTTTTAGTCCTCTGCTCCATATGTGGCACACATGTCCTGGCTGAAGGTTTAAACGTGCAGAGAGACTGACGACTTCATGAGAAGACAAGATCCTGTGTGGAGAGGATGTCTCTAAAGAATCCCCGTCAGGGACTATTCATTGACCCGTGGGGAGTCAGGAGCGGGGAGTAGGACGGGGGAGAGGAGGGGTGGCTCACCCCTGGAGAGTGGGTGAGCCCTGGAAGGTGGCTTTGCTCCTCTAGCTCCTGAGACCATGGCTCTTTGTTTTGGCATGGCCTTCCTGCTGCCCCCCTTCTCAGCCTCAGCCTCATTCTGGTCAAAGGATCAGCTGTTACCCTTTCTATAGGGACACCTCGCCCCTCTGCACACACAGGGAAGAATGGTTAGCTCTAGGCAGGGTGAGAAAAGACTTCTGTGAGGATGTGCGAACCTTTTTTAAAAAATGAAATAAAACCTGTACACTCTGTAGCAACACCCCCAAGTCCTCCAAGGCCGTACACCTGAATTTTAATGAGCAGATAAATCAGCTGAGGATCTAGTTAAAGGTCAGGCTTAAAAGGTACGCCCAGGGGGGCTGGAGAGATGGCTCAGGGGTTAAGAGCACTGGGTGCTTTTCCAAGGGATCAGGGTTCAATTCCCAGCAACCACATGGCAGCTCACAAGTGTCTGTCATTCCAGTTCCAGAGAACCTGACACCTTCACACAGACATACATGCAGGCAAAACACCAATACAAATAAAACCTTAAAATAAATAAATAAATAAATAAATAAATAAATAAATAAATAAATAAATAAATAAATAAATAAATAAATACGTAAAGGTATGCTCAGATGCCGATGCACCAGGCCGTAGCACACACACTGAGGAACAAGCATAAGGAGCAGCTAAGCAGGCAGCCCGGAACCCTACAGGGCAATGGTTTTCAACCTTCCTATGCTGTGACCCTTTCATACAGTTCCTCATGTTGTAGTGACTCCCAACCACAAAATTATTTTCATCACTACTTCATAACTGTAATTTTGCAACTGTTTTGAATTGTAATGTAAATATCTGATGTGACCCTACTAGGGGTCAAGACCTGTAGATGAGATGTAACCAACTGTCTTATTAAATAAGAAACAAAGAACCAATGTAAAGAAGAAAGCCAAGAGGTCAGAGCTCAGAGCTAAAACCTTACCCTTACTCCTGCGGTGCTCCTACTTCTCCGAAAGAGAGCTACTTCCTGTGTGTTTGTCTTTATATAGTCTTTCTGTTCTGCCTTCTCATTCGTTGTAAACCCAAACACATGACTGCCTCATCACTGCCTGTATGTACAGCCCTCCAGGTCTTCTATGGTATTGAGATTAAAGGCATGTGTCTCCAATGCTGGCTGTATCCTTGACCACACAAAGATATACCTAGTTCTTCTACCAAGTGCTGGGATTAAAGGCGTGCGCCATGAACACCCAGCTCTGCTATGGCTTGCTATTACCTCTGACCCTTCAGGCAACTTTATTTATTAACATACAATTAAAATCACATTTCAGTACAAATAAAATACCACCATATTTCCCCTTTTCTATTTTAATAAAACGAAAAAAAGCAAAAGGTTATAACTAACAAAAGAAAAACTATATACAAAAGTACAATAACTATATACAATATATACAAGTAATAAATACCTAAACAATGTCTAGTCCATTTGTATTTGACAAATTCAGAGAAAATAATTCCCTTATCTATCCTATTTTGGTAAGTCCAAAATGTATCTAATTCACTTTCTATCCTAATTAATCTTCAACTATAACTAACTAACCTTCAACTATAACTAACTAATCTTCAACTCCCTCAGAGACCCAAGAAGGAAATAATACTACCTAACAAAAATAAAAACAGGAAGTGCATGCAAGCAACTTCCAAAAAATTTGTGAGTTGACAGAAACAGCCAGCTGCCTGGACAGTCACCTGAGGTTTCTCCACAGTGTTGGGGCATCATCTTCAGCTTATAGGCTTAGCGTATCTGACAGACTCATTTGTGAAGTAGGATATACACAAGGTCAACAGTTCAACCTCACATTGGGTGAGAGCAGTCCATGTACTAGAAACACCTGAATTCCACTAGTGTCATGTCATGATTCAGGATTTTAAATTCTGGAAATTGTTGATGGTTTTTTAATTCAGCTGTCCATTCTTCTTGGCTGTGTATATATGGCTTCATCTCAGCATCCCGTTCTTCTCCACATCCCTCTATTAAATGCCAGTCTACTATTGAGAGGCATGAGCTTAGTTACTCTTCAAGAATAACTGTTTCAGCTGTTGTTCCATTGCACATCAGAAGCCATCAGCCTACTGCCTGTTCAGCTGCCTTCGAAGAAAAGGGCACTATATCTTTTCCAGATTGCGAAGGCCACTTCACGGATGGTGCCATATTGTCCTGGCCTCAGAAGATGCCTTTTGATAAAGCCATAACCACACTTGTTTTGGCAAGAATCAGTAGTCCTTTGTTTCGTGTTCTGTCTGTCCATTTTGTCCTGTTGATTCAAGGATACTTTGTTGTCCAGTGGCTAACTTTTGCCACAGTGAAAGTTAACTCCATATGCAGTTTCTTCAATGCCCATATTTTCTCTGAAGTAGATTGGTACTGCCAGGAGCCGACATGTCTCAAAAAAGAAAAATTTTCTAAGTTATTAAAACATTTTAAATGCCATATTCTGTAGATCTCTGAAGGGTTTGAAGATGACCTGTCTAAAATATATCTGCTCAATTTTTAAAACATATCTAATATGACTACAAGTTCTATTGTAATGTCTAACTACTAACTTTCATTTCTTTATATCCGAATAGTTGAACTGGCAGGAGCTGGCACAAGCTGTTCTGGAACCCAGCCAGTCCTGAGGTACAATCCTATTATATGTTGACCAAGAGTTTATAACATTTACTTTACATATGGGGAATGCATGCCATAAGATACTATTGCCTCCTTAAACCTTCATAAATTCAACATTTCAATTGGAGCCCAAATATTTTGTGTAGTCATTTGATTAGGCAACTGTTGTACGGTTACAGGATAAATTAAGGGTAACTGTGTGAAAACAGGCTTTCTTTCTGTAACCTTATGATCCAATCTTGAAACAACTTCACTGTTAATTTCTTCTGTCTGAATTTTTACATGTTTAACAAGTTTTTCTAAAGCTGTCATCCTGGCACTTAAATTGACTATCTTTTTAAATAGTAAAATGAGGATAAGCATAGTAATAAACTGCATAATTTGATCAATATTAATCTTCTCATATAGTTGTTCCATTGTCAGACTGCCTAAAATTTCAAACAAAGCCCAATTTTCTTCCAATGTACACATAAAACCCATTTTTTTAATGTGGAAAAATTTCTTTTTTAAATAGTTTCTTTTAAAATATCTGATTTGTTAAGTGACTTACCAAATCTGCGTAGAACAGTAGAAATCGGAGGGAATTTCAAAACAGCCACCTAGTGTCCAAGGTGTGAATCCAGAGAGAGAGAGAGCGCGCATGCAAGAAAGCGTAGCCGGCTAAAGCTTAAATCCAGCCACGTGTTCCCTCTTGAGCTGAGTCAAGGCTTGGCTCTGGCTTCCTTAAGCTCCGACCACGTGCATTGGCTTTACAGGCAGGGGCCCTGTTTGGCAGGGCAGGCCTGAGTTGTTTGTAGCACCAGCTTTAAGCAAGTAGCTCACGGTTAGTCCGGCCTGAGGCCAAGCAGACCTGGGCCCAGGCTAGGGAGCCAACCACCCTTGTGGGAAACTAGACCTGCTGCCAAGCCAAGCGGTTTTTAATGGATTCTTGTCACATTGAGCACCAAATGTAGATGTAACCAACCATCTTATTAAATAAGAAACACAGAACCAATATAAAGAAGAAAGCCAAGAGGTCAGAGCTCAGAGCTAAAATCTTACCCTTCCTCCTGTGGTGGTCCTACCTCTCCGAAAGAGAGCTGCTTCCTGTGTGTTTGTCTTTATATAATCTTTCTGTTCTGCCTTCTCATTCGTTGTAAACCCAAACACATGACTGCCTCATCACTGTATGTACAGCCCTCCAGGTCTTCTATGGTATTGAGACTAAAGGCATGTGTCTCCAATGCTGGCTGTATCCTTGACCACACAGAGATCTACCTAGCTCTTCTACCAAGTGCTGGGATTAAAGGCATGCGCCACGAATGCCCAGCTCTGCTATGGCTTTCTATTAGCTCTGACCTCCAAGCAACTTTATTTATTAACATACAATTAAAATCACATTTCAGTACAAATAAAATACCACCATAAAGACCCATGGGTTGAGAACTACTACTATGGAGCTTTCCCTCCAAAGACATGGATGCACAGAGCCCTTCCTTGAATTTGGCCAGATGCTGTATGTGGCAAAACCCCAGGCAAAGGGGCCACAGGCCCCATTTGGACAGGAGATCTCTGATGAACTTGGTATATTGATACCCTACCCCTTAGCCTCTTCTATTTCCTTCTCTTCCAATTTCTGGTGGGACACATTTTCTGTCCCATGCTTCTACACTCTGTTTCCCCTCCCTGATAATCAGCTCATCAGAAAGGGAGACAGACTTACCAATGCAATGGTTAGAACATAGACTGTTCATGAGTTAGCCTTCCAGATCTTCTTAGGCTTCACTGTTCCCTGCACATCCTCTTGTAAACCTGGCTGTTTCTTTCCTGCTTAGAGTGGCCTAATAACACTTCTCCATGCCTGGATGGTAGATTGAGTTGGACTTTGAAGGCAAGTCTCCTCTAGCCATCTTCCTGCAAAAGGCCTCACACTGATGAGTACTAGAGTCTTAGCTAAGGTAACTATTACAATGATAAAACACCATGACCAGAGTCTTAGCTAAGGTAACTATTACAATGATAAAACACCATGATCTGAAGCAACTTGAGGAAGAAAAGGTTTTTTTCATTCTACAATTTGTAGTCCATCATCCAGGGAAGTCAGGCAGAAACTAAAGCAAAGGCCATAGAGGAGTGCTTGCTGGCTTGTTCCCATGGTTTGCTCATTCTGCATTTTTATACGGCTCAGGACCACCAACCCAAGGGTTGTACTGCCCATAATGAATTGGATGCTCCTAACATCAACCTCAAGAAAATTTTCCATAGGCTTGTGAAGCCAGAAGTTTTTTCCAGTCCTGCCCGGGCCCTGTGGTCAGAATGAATCTTTCTCACCCACGTCGTGCAGCTGCTTGGTCCCAAATAAACACACAGAGGCTTATATTATTTTGAAACTATATGGCCTAATGGCTCAGGTGTCTCACTAGCTAGCTCTTACATCTTAAATTAACCCATTTCTATTCATCCATACTTTACCATGTGGCTTGTGGCTTACTGGTACTTTTACTTCTTGCTTCTCCTGCCAGTGGCTTGCAGCATCTCTTCTCTCTCCTTTCTCCTCCCACTGTCTCTCTTGGATTTTCCTGCCTGGCTCCATCCTGCCCTGCCATAGGCCAATGCAGCTTTATTTATCAACCAATCAGAGCAACACATATTCACAGCAAACAGAAAGACATCTCACAGCACTTCCCCTTTTCTTTCTAATCAAAAAGGAAGGTTTTAGCTTCAACATGTAAAATTACATATAATAGAACAGTTATCAAGCAAGAATTACAGTTATGACATCTAGTCTATTTGTATTTTGTAAAATTAAAGAAAATATTCTGTCATCTATATTTGTGAGTCTAAAGTTTCATATCTAATTTATCTTTTATCATAACCAAGGAAAATTATAACTATTTAGTCTTCAACTACATCAAAGACCCCAGTAGGATATAATATTACCCAAGTAAACAGGAAGTGCATTGTAAACAACTTTCAAAAATTCTGGAAATGACAGAGATAGCTGCCAGTCTGGACAGTCATCCAAAGTTCCTCTGTAATGTTGGGGCGTCCATCTTTAGCCAATAGGCCTAGAGTTTTTTAGTTGCTTCTCCCTGTGTCCTGTAGAATATTTGACAGTCTCCTCTGTGAAGCAGGAACCTGAAGAACCATTTCACCTTGTAAAGTTTAGTGGTCACCTTCCTATGGGTCCTGCATGTCCAGTTTATATAACATATTATCAGCAGTCCAGGCAAGAGCAGTTTCTTGCCCAAATGGCTATTTTTGCCAAGAGGAAGATAAATTCCACATGGAGTGTCTTCGATGTCCATCTTTCTCTTTGAAGTAAATGGGTACTGCCAGGAGTGTTTGAAGATTACCTATCTAATAGAAATATACCTTTATATACCTAGAAAACTTAACTAGTATGATTATAAGTTTGATTATCCTAGATGACTAATTATTTACCTGTATTTCTTAATTATACATTATAATTTCAAATGAGTTGCACAAACATAATACCTTAAACAAGAGTAGAAATATACATACAGTATAACAAAATTAACTTTAAATTTGTATCAATAAATTAAAATCCACAGCAATGTAAAACATTTTAAACAAGTTGTTACTCTTTATCCTATCATATCTATATCATCTTTTCTTCTTTAGGAAGAGATTGCATTTATAATAAACCCCCTTTAAATAAAAATAAACATTTATAAACAATATTTTGGGAATTTCTACTACTTTCTGCTGGTTGTGGGTGCTGGCAATCTTTATGGGGATCCTGAGAAAATTTGAGATAATGGTCAAGTCCTGAGAAGACTGGCTATAACCTTTTTTATAGGTACCATCTGTTAACGTTCAGGAGGTCTGGTTTGATCAAATCTGATCCATCTTAACCTGTACAAATCCATAGCCTCTGGCTTCCTGTAGAAACAAAAGCAGAGCCTCCTTTCCAAAGCAATATATCCTTAGATCCAAATTTTGAAGTCAAGATACCTTTAAAATATACACATTGGTTTAACTTACAGACTTTACAATCAAATGTCTTTCTGCAGTTAAATACCCCAAAGACAATACAATCCAGATTCTCAGTGTAATATCCTTTACATGGCTTATTTTTTATATTATTTTTACTGTCTCTTTAAAGACTTTACTTTTTAAAACTATTTCTTTATATAACTGTCTATATTCATTTTTCTCTCTCTTCCAAGCCTCTGTATATTTTAACACACATTATGAACTATTTGGGGTTTATTCCATTTGAATCTGTCTTATTGTGAATCTATTATTTTAAACTGCAGTGGCTAGTACTGAAGCAGCAGCCTTGGCTGCTGACTCTGCCCACCTCAGCTTCCCAATATGGTGGAGGTAATTTACCTCCAGCTCTGGGAGTCATACTCTTCGCTGACTCTGGGAGGCAGTGGGTCCATGCCTCCATCCAGCAGCACGTAGCCCAGACCTTTTTTTTTTTTTTTTTTTTTTTTTTTTTTTTTTTTTTTTCTTGTCTGTACTAGCAAAAGCTAAATCTACCATGCAGCATACTGTATGGCTTGGAGACAACTCTGTGTATCGCAGCGGGAATCTGCCATGTTGCAGGTCAAGCCCACATGCCGCAAACCCGCCATACAGTATCTCAAGCCCGCAGGCTGGGGCTGGCCTGTGAGACACACTAGGAAGCTGTTTTTAGCTCCTTCTTAGAATCTTTTTTTTCCAAGTTCTTTCAAGTTTCAGGTGGAAACTCGGGCCCCATATGGGGCGCCATTTGTAGCCAGAAGTTTTCTCCGGTCCTGCCTGGGCCCTCGGTCAGGATGAATCTCTCCCACCCATGTCCCACAGATGCTTGGTCCCAAATAAACACACAGAGGCTTATATTATTTTGAAATTATATGGCCTAATGGCTCAGGTGTCTCACTAGCTAGCTCTTACATCTTAAATTAACCCATTTCTATAAATTTATACTTTGCCTCATGGCTTGTGGCTTACTGGTACTTTTACATCTTGCTTCTCCTGCCAGTGGCTTGCAGCATCTCTTCTCTCTCCTTTCTCCTCCCATTATCTCTCTTAGATTTTCCTGCCTGGCTCCATCCTGCCCTGCCATAGGCCAATGCAACTTTATTCATCAACCAATCAGAGCATCACATATTCACAGCATACAGAAAGACATCCCATAGCAGGCTTGCCCACAGGCCAGTCTTATAAAAGCATTTTTCCCAATTAAGATTCCTTCTACTCAAGTGACCTTAGCTTATGTTAAGTTGGCACAGAAACTAGTCAGCACAGCCATGTACTGTAGGTTGTAAACGACAAAAACCAATGAACAAACAAAAGGAGCTCCGTGGTAAATGCTTGCCCGACACAAATAAGGCCCTGGGTTGGATCCCCAGCACCAGACAGACAGACAGACAGATGTGGCTTAAGTACCTCCCTCCCCCTTTTAAAAGGTTACTTTTTCCATTTTTAGTTTGGTTCTTCTTTATTTTTTCCAGTGCTGGGGACCAAACCCAGGGCCTTACATGACTAGATCAGTACTCTGCCACCGAGCTACATCCTAGCCCTGGTTTACATGTTCCGAGGGAACTTATTTATTAACAAACTAAAATGTCTAGAGATAGGCCCAAGCTGCTAACCAGGTTAGAGTGCCAGGACTGGGGGAAAGAGTACAGAAAAGAGGACTGTGTGCTGCTGATGTGGCCAAGGGCACACTGAGAGTCTGCTCACCTGTGTGATGACAGAGACCCCTGGACACCATAGCTCACAGAAGGCACAATGGCCAGGGACCCAAAGGCAGACTGCAGCCACTGTCCCCCATTTCCAGGCTTCCTGTGTAGTAGTCCTGGTTCTGACAGTATATCTGGCTCGACTGTTTAATGATCCCCACATCCACATTGTTTTCTGGTCTAAGACTTCAGTGTATCTCTCCCAAGTCTCCGTTCCTTGACAGTTTGACTTTCTGATGACCCCCCTCCCCATGCAATTGCCATGCCAAAGATCATAAGTAAAGACACTAGGTCAGCTGCACATGAGGCCTCGAGCTATAAAAGGAAGTGGAACTAGAAAGGAAAGTACACGCTGTATTGCCTTGGTTCTGATTATACACACAAATCAAACCAAAGCACTGAGAGTGACGAGGCCCATGCTGCCACAGGATCATCAAATCTGAAGAAAACTGAGATGGGAGACAGTGTTTGTTGTCATTGTTCTTCATTGCCATGTTAGGAAAATCCCTGAGAGTTTTGCTCAGCCAAACTTCTAGCCATCATTCTCTCTCCCATCCTCCCATTTCCAAACTCACTGTGCAGTAGCCATTGTTCTAACCAGAATGTCTGGCTTGATTAAATGTGAGTCAAGCTAAACTGTGGGGGTAACAATAGGGGTAACAGAGATGGGGAGACATGGAGACAGAAACTGAGAGTTGTGGAAGCAAGAGACAAAGAAATGAAAGTAGGGATGCTAGCTAGTCCACAGTCATCACAAGTTAGTCCACAGTCATCACAAGTTAGAACACAAAGCCATCACACGCTAACACATACAGAGTCATCACAAGCTAACACAGAGCCATCACAAGCTAACACAGACAGAGTCATCACAAGCTAACACAGACAGAGTCATCACAAGCTAACACAGACAGAGTCATCACAAGCTAACACAGACAGAGTCATCACAAGCTAATACAGACAGAGTCATCACAAGCTAACACAGACAGAGTCATCACAAGCTAACACAGAGCCATCACAAGCTAACACAGACAGAGTCATCACAAGCTAACACAGACAAAGTCATCACAAGCTAACACAGAGCAATCACAAGCTAACACACACAGAGCTATCACACGCTAACACATGCAGAGTCGTCACAAACTAGTACACAGTGAGGAGTCATCTTTGAGAGGGAAGCAGGGAGCCAGCACTTTACTGTGTTGGTGCTCATAAGTCAGGGTACCCCAGACTCAGCTCTAGTTGAACAAGTCTTTGTTGCAACAAGAGAAGGGAAACCACACCCCATGGGGGAACTCTAGGGTGCTGTCCCTGCCCTCATTGCAGTAACGACAAACCAAACTTCACCCAAGTGTGTCCCTAGTGCTCTTTGGCTGGTGAAGTCACCAATAACTGAGATGTCATTGATTGTTACAGTGCATCTGGGATGATTCACCTGGTGTTTTGAGACAGGGTTTCTCTGTGTAGCCCTGGCTGTCCTGGAGCTCACTCTGTAGACCAGGCTGGCCTTGAACTCAGAGATTCACCTACCTCTGCCTCCCGAGTGCTGGGATTAAAGGCATGTGCCACCATCACCCAGCTAAATTGCCTATTTTTAAAAGGCTATCAAATTGTATTGGAAAAAGTGAAAATTACACTGTTTTTTCAAGAATATAATATATTAAACAATATGAAAAGTTTTACATTTAAAGGATAGGTAAAGATACAGCACTCAATGCTAACAAAAAGCAAGCAAGTGAATACGATCCAAGTGTATTATATGTATCTGTATGTGTGTGTGTGCCAGCACTCTAGAGGGGCGGAGACCTGGGAAAATGAAACCTATAAATGAGGTAGACTGTCTCATGCAATAGCCAACTTTATTCAGGGCCCTAGACAATTTACGCTCTGAGAGTTAAGAAAGATAACCTGCTGAGGTCATGGGAGTGGGCGAGCTGTCTCCACAGCCCTCATCCACCATGTGGTGGTGAGAGGGAGGGAAAGATACCCTCCCCCACTTTCCCTGTGGTAGATGAGAGCACTGCCCCTGCCCCTCACAGGCTGCAGCACTTTGGAGAGCAGGTCCTGTATCCTGCCTGGGCAACACAGTAGAGCTGACCCTGCTAAAGAGGTGTGGGGGCGGGGGACCACCACTGAGGACAAGAGAGTGAGAGATCTGGCCCCACCCCTCACCTGCCATATAGTGCTGAGAGTGAGGGAGAGATGCCCTCCCCACCCCCACCCACTCCTTACCACAGGTAGCAGGTAGGAGAGCTGGCCCTGAGGTCAGGAGAACCGGTGAACTGGCCTGAAACCTCGCCAGCTGCGGCTTTGGGGAGAGCAGGTCCTGTACCATGTCTGGGCACCACAATAGAGCTAGCCCTGCAGGTGGGGGCATGGGTGAGCCTGCCCTGAGGGCATGAGCATGGGAGAGCTGGCCCCACTACGTGTCTGTCATGCATGGGTGGGGGAGAGGTGTCTTCCCTTACCCCTCGCTGCCTGTGGCAGGTAGGGGAGCTGGCCCCTGGGTCATGGGAGTGGAAGAGTTGGTGCTGCTTCTCATTGGTTGCAGCAGTCAGCAGAGTGGCCCCTGCACCTCACCCGGGCAGCACAGTAGAGCTGGCCCTGAGCACATCAGCACAGCAGAGCTGGCCCTGAGCACATCAGCACAGCAGAGCTGGCCCTGAGCACATCAGAGCAGGAGAACTAGCCCCGCCCCTCACTGCTTACTACATCCAGTGAGCTACCCAGGGCAGTGCTGGAGCGCTCACCCCGGTGTTGAGGAAGAGGGAAAGCTGGTGGGCTGGCCAACCCAACAACTACCCAGACCCAGAACCAGGGCTATGAGTTGGCCTATCCCAGCATCCACCCCATCTAGGATCTGCTGGAACACATGAAGGGACTGGTCCTGCAGACCCAAAGTTGCAGGATCTCCAGGACAAACACAGGCTATCCCAGAGGAGCCCCAGGTTGGGCCCAGTATCAAGGGTGTAGCAGAAACCAGACCTCGAACCAGACCAATGATTCATTGCAATGAACACTTACAAGTAAAGATACACGGACTAAAGGGTAAACTGTGTGACTCACTGTGTCACACTACAGCTTCCATAATGAGATTCTTCTTCTTTTCTTTTCTCTTGAATTTTATTTTGTTTCATCCTGGGAGGGGAGATTGGAAGGGTAAAGGGTGGATGGGAAGGGATGGGGAGATGAGTGAGATTGAGACGCATGATGTGAAATGCACAAAGAGTCAATGAAAAGTTAAACTGGGGAAAAAGAGATAAAAGTAACCTGAAAAACAACAACAAATAAATAATAAAAAGAAAGGTCACCTGAGTAAAGGTTCTTATGAGTTCAAGCTGTATACACACACAGGGACAAGCCACACATGGCAAAAACATGTTTTTCCATTGAATCATATAAAGGATAGTTATACATTTAATTGAATAACAGCAGCAAGCAATAATGAGCAATCTGAAGTAAACTCACACCCATCAACTATACCTGGGAGGCACGTGAAAACACATTCCAAGAACAATTTCGCATTTGGCAGAAACTGAGGTCACAAGACTCTTGTTTTCTTGGAGTTTTCTCACAAGCACTCAGAATTCTCCTCACACTACTCCATTCTTGGATGGTGTTCTGACGCATATGTGTGCATATATGTGTATGTGTGCATATGTATATATATATATGTGTGTGTGTGTATACATATATATGTGTGTGTGTGTTTGAGTATGTGTATATGTGCATGTGTGTGTACATGTGTGTATGTGTGTGTGTGTGACCTCTGGCCTCTGCAAGCATCTGCATTCTCATGCACATACCCATGCATGGGCATACATGCATACACATAATTAAAAATAATTAAAAATGTGCTTGAAATAATGAATGAAAACTTAGAAATAAATAAAAAGAAAACAACAGGTACACCACTTAAAAAAAAAAGTCAACATAGGAAATTACAAACCACCAAGTGGACATAGAAGGATGTCTAATAGGAAGCACAATAAGATGATAAATAAGATGCATACGAAAAGGATTATACTCCTCATTAACAAAAGAGCATGGCAATTATAAGTCTTTACACCTGAACATGTTTCACACTATGTGAAATTAAGATTGCAGATATGCATCAAAATTGCATACCTATTAATGGAGAAACAGGACTTCAATGAACACTCATCAGTTTCCCTCAGATTTCTCCAGGGGACTAGAAGACTGTGTAGTTTACTATAAGAAGTGATGGTTCAGAAAAAATTAAAAAGCGAAGTTAAGGAGGGTCACTGAAATAAAGTTGGGACATTTTACTAAAAACAAAATGAACAAACAAAAATTTTAAAAACCTGGGGTAATCACAGAACTTATCATTTTAGCAAAGCTTTTAAAAATAAGTCATGATCCCACCTGGGGTCACACAACAAACTGTGGGAGTTGTGAAAAATCTGGCAGAGGTTAGAGGTTTCTGAATGTACAAGGACTAAAAATGAATCCAAAACCAAAGACGTGAATCCGAGCTGCTTCCAGCCACGCTCAGCCATGTTGCACAGAGCAACCTCCCTGCAGCTTGGTTCTAACATGCAACACAAGCACTTTGCATTGTGCATGCCACACATAACAACAGAGACCCCTGGCTCATGCTTGACACCACTGTGATTTTTGCTCTTTGAGAAACACATCAATTTGATTATGTAAAAAAAAAAAAAAAAAAAAAAAAAAAAAAAAAAAAAAGACTAATTTTCCCACAGTCAGTCCTTGGTGTATATCTAACTAGTTTATTATATCTTCAGAATGGATTGTGTTAGACAAATAAACACATTCACCTCGTTAATATGATTTTATCTTTAGATGTAAAATTATGTGTATGCCAAAGAATTGTTTTAAGATAATCTTCCTTGTGATTTATTATTGGTAAAGACTTGAGTTATATATCTGTACCCATACACCTCGGGTGAAATGATGAAAAGAGACATAAATAGAGAAAGTTTAAGAAGCCCTATAATAGCCTACAAAACAAATCTCCAAAGTCCTGTCCATAATCATGAACCATAGTTAAGCATAATTACAAATTAGTAATAAAATGATAGCAAGGCACAGGCATATAGAAAAAATAGTCTTCCTTTTTCTAAGTTAATTTTAGGCTACCAAAAAAAAAAAAAGAAAAGAGCCGGGCGGTGGTGGCGCACGCCTTTAATCCCAGCACTCGGGAGGCAGAGCCAGGCGGATCTCTGTGAGTTCGAGGCCAGCCTGGGCTACCAAGTGAGCTCCAGGAAAGGCGCAAAGCTACGCAGAGAAACCCTGTCTCGAAAAACCAAAAAAAAAAAAAGAAAAGAAAAGAAAAAACTCCACCAAAGTCATGTTTAAAATTATTTTGAAATTATTTGAACCATTTGAAAACTATTTAAGGTGAGTGGCACCAGCAAGATGTTGAACTGAGAGGGCCATGGCCACAGCCACAGCTCCTACCAGGACACGGATCAGCACGCCTCTGGGAGAACACCAGTGGCCAATGAGCGGCTACAGCACACAGGCTGTTAGAAAACTAAAACCACATTCCAATGAAAACAGTAGGGACATTTTCAGAGATAGATGGATAGGACCATGCCCTTCCCTCTACACAGCTCAGATTACCCAGGCAGACACTCCCCACCCACCAAGGTGGGGCTCCTCCTGGAAAAGGAAAGCAAAAGGATGGACCTTACACTCAATGTCATGGATTATCTGAGCTTGCCTAAAGGTCTGGTTAAAAGAACCAACAAGCTAGAGCCAGAGTTTGGGAGTCACTGAGTAGAGGTGAGTGTCACATGCAGTTTTTTCAGACCGACAACAAGGACAGCAAGAGATAAGGAAGATCTGCGAGGTCCTAAAACCTCTAAGCTGGGCCAATCGACTCAAGGTACTAGAAGGGGCTTTTTTTTTTTTTCTTAATTCCCAAATATTAGCAAAATAAATAAATAATATAAAGTACACAGCGCACAAAGAAACAGAGACGAGGTCCAGTCAAGCCCTATGCTGAGAAGAGCGAAGGTTGTCAGAAGTTGTTTCTGCTGACGTTTGAGGACTGTCCCAGACAATCTTCAAAAAGGATGAAGAAGCAGTATGTCTGTCTAGACTACATAACAGAGTTATCTGTTATTGTTAGCAATAAAATCATGTACAGTGGAAAGCCCCATAAAACCAATTAATAAGTTGTCAGAACAAGAGGTAGGGCAACCTGACACACTATGATTTGGGAATTATAAATGGGAAAAAATCACTATTCCATTTTTTAAGAATTCCCTAAAACTTCTAATTTCAGGCTTCAAAAAGTATTATTATAAAATAATATTTAGAATTGCTGAAGCCCTTTATGTAGAGATTGTACATTTTTAAGCCCTTTATATATAGACTGTACATTTTTGAAGGGCATGGGCTGGCAATATGGCCTGGTGGGTAAAAAGCCCTTGCCATGTAACCCTGGCAACATGAGTCTGAGCTCCAGAACCCACAGTGGGAGGGAGCTGCTCCTGCAAGTTGTCCTTTGACCATGCACACGAGATAACATTGCACGTGTGTGTGAGACACACACAATAATAAAGATAACAATGACAACAATTATTTGACATATATAAAAAGTAATTCGTCACAATGGACATGCACTGGCACTGAAGAGGATGGCCCTATGTGTCACCATGTGGATTCTCTAAAATGTCCTTGCAATGTTCCTTCAGAATCCTCCGAGTCTTGGCTCCAGGATTCTCCCCTCTACCCTGGAAGCTCAAAACCCTTTCTATAGAATGGATAGGTATTTGTACAGAGTTCACACAACCCCTCCCATGTTATTTAAGCCACCTCTAGATTACTTATTATGCCAATACAAAGCAAATGCTACGTAAGCAGTTGCAATACTGTGTTTAGGGGATAATGGCAAGAGGAAAGTCTGTCCATATTCAGTATACCTGCTTTCTTTTTTTTTTTTAAACAAACTTTTTTGAATATTTCAGAATTTCACATAGTGCATCCCAATCACCCTTCCTTCCCAGTCCTCCCAGGCCTGGCTCCCACCCTTATACCACCCCCAAAAAAGATAAAGAAAAGTCCAATTTGTGTTATCCACATAGTCACTGGAGCATGGTCAAACTCCCATGGCCAGCCCCTTAAAGAAAAGTGGCCCTTCCCTGCTCCCTACCCCCAGTAGCCCTCTATTGTGGAGAGATACACTTCAGCATTCCTACAACAATTTTTAGAATTCTCTTCAATAGCTTCTCATCTAGGTTGTTACTTTGGGGGGGGGGGTCACCGAAGCCCTCCATGTCTCCCCATCTCAGCCATGAGTCTGCAGTCATTGACAACACCACAGATGAAGTCCTCCATAGTCAGCAGGAATAGGCACCAGGGACTTTCACATGGTATCCAGTGACAGCACAGACCATGGACATCCACCTGGCCTCCCACATCAGCACATGTTCATAGTTCAGCATGGTCTCCAGTGGCAGTATAGGCCACAGACACCAACATGGTCCCCAGTAGCAACCTGGCCCATGGATATCAACAAGGCCTCTCACATCTGCCTGGCCCCCAGCAGCACCACGGCCCATGGACGTCAACATGGCTTCAGGCAGTGGCATGGACCATGGACATCCCCATGGCCGTTGGTGGCAACATGAACCACGAACATCAATATGACCCTCAGCTGTATACAGTGGCAGTACAGACCACAGACATCAACACAGCCCTCTACCACAGCTTAGGCCACAGACACTGCCGTAGCCCTTGGTGGCAGCATATGCCACGAACCTCAACATTGTCTCTGGAGCAACAGGGGCCACAGACACCAACATGGTTTCAGGCAGTAGGTACAGACATCACAAGTTATAAAAATAACTTTAATATTCACTTGGGTATAAACAAGTTCCTTGTTAAAGTGACCATAAAACACAATTAAATCGGTTCAAAGAGAAGTGAGTTTATTAAAGGTGGCATTGCAGATGAGTTTTTCATCTTGTTTTGTGAGGTAGGGTACTGCTATGGAATCTAAGTTGGCCTAGAACTCACTATGTAGGCCAGACTCAAGATCTTTCTGCCTCAGTCTCCCAAGTGTTGGTATTACAGGTATCTGTCATCATACCTGATGCAAATGAGTTTTCAAAGGATGGAATATTTGACCAGTGATTTGTGGACAGCTGTCTGTTATTGTAGAAGGAAGGACAGAATAAACTCACCTTATCCCTTTATAAATACAAACTCTGGGAGAAACTAAGAACTAAATGTAAAACAAAACCAAAAAAAATCTATAAAGGCACCAGAGAAAATTTGGTGTAATGTATATATAGTTAGAAGATTAAAAAAGAGTTCTTGGAGGCTGGGAATCTAGTTCTATTGGCAGAACACTTGCCCAGCATGCACAAAGCCCTGGGTGCAATCCATAGCATCACATAAACTAGGCATGGTGTTGCATGCCTCTAGTCTGGAAACTTGGGAGGTAGAGGCTCCTTGACCCAAGGTTTAAGGTCATTCTCAGCCATGGAAGTGAATGAGGCCAGCCTTTGCTATATAAAACACTGTGTGTGAGTGCATATGGAAGCCAGAAGTCAGGGCTGGATGTGTCCCCTGCCTCAGGCATGCCCTATTTTACTGAACAGGTCCTTCAGTGAACCTTTCATTGATTTAGCCAGGCTCCAGGGATCTGCTTGTCTCTGCACCCCCAGTGCCAGGACTACAGATGTGTGCCAGCATGACCATCATTTTATGTGGGTGCTGGGCATCTGAACTCAGACTGCCATACTGACTCAGTCAACTGAAAGGGAGAGAGGGAGGCAGGGAGGGGGCACTGGAGAGACAGCTCAGTGGGTAGGAGGACTGTCTGCTGTTCCAGAGGACCCAGGTTTCATTTCTAGCACCCACATGGTAGCTTACAACCATCTGTAACTCCAGTTCCAGGTGATCCTACGCCTTCTTCTGACCTCCATGGATAGTAGGCACTCAAGTGGTGCCCAGACATACATGCAGACAAAACATCCATATACATAAAATAATTCTCAAAAAATAAGAATGAATGGAGAGAATTCCCAGTACAAAAATTAAGAGAGGGGAAAAAATTGATAAATTTGACCACACCAAAATGCAATTTTCAGCCTAGTATGGTGGTGCATGCGTGCCTTTAATACCTGCACTTGGGAGGCAGAGACAGGCAGATCTCTGCAAGTTCAAAGCCAGCCTACTCTATATAGTGAGTTCCAGGACAGCCAGGGCCCTCCCCATGCACATACCCTGTCTCAAAAACAAACAAACTAACTAACTAGCTAATTAACTAACTAAAAACACAAGCAAACAAAATGTAATTTAAAAAATATGACAGACTAGGGAAAATATTTTCATCTTCATCATATAGATCAGATGATAAGTAACAGCCAAAGTATATCATAAATTCAAGTGAAAAGAAGACACAAAAGAGCTGCCACTCAAAGGGAAAATAAACAAATGTGACAAACAGGCAATTCTCAGGAGAAGGTGGATCTTATTCTTTTTCTTTAATTAGGCTTCTTTTTTTTTATTTATGTCTGATTTGCCTGCACACATCTGTGCACCATGTGTGTGCCCGGTACTTGTGGAGGTCAGAAGAAGGAGTCAGATCCCCTGGAAATGGAGTTACAGACAGTTGTGAACTACTGTGTGGGTGCTGGGGATCACATCTCATGTCCTCTGCAATTGCTCTGTTAAGAGCCATCAGTGCTCTTAACCACTGAGCTATCTCTGCAGCCCCAGAAATCTTGTTCTTTCATTAGTATTCAAAACTGTCCCAAGGGAATGAGAAAACTCCCTATCATTCTGTCTTTCTGCTTTTGGGCCTAAAGCAGGACTACAGTTATGGGAAGTAGCAAACTAAAAGCTGGGCTTTAGTCACAGCCAGAAAACCAAAATGAGAGGCCCTGGGAAACAGGAAGTTAGAGGAGGGTGCAAAGAAAAAGGAGCTGGGTGCAGATACTGTCTATGGAATCCCAGGTTCACCTCTAACTATGAATGCATGGATCTGTGTTGGAGCCCATTTTTAGGTTCCTAGTGGCTTTACCCAGCAGGTCTGCATAAAAAGAATGATTGGATCACAGACCTGAGTACAGGTGTCTGGGATGGTCTGCACTTGGCTGTGCTGGGGGGAGGTCTTTTGCTCTACCCCTTGGCATTCCACCACAGATGGCGCCATTAAACAGGGACTAAAACAAACAAAACAACGTGTGTGTGTGTGTGTGTGTGTGTGTGTGTGTGTGTGTGTGTATGTGTGTGTGTGTGTGTGTGTGTGTGTGTGTGTGTGTGTATCCAGAGTACTTGGTGAAAAAGTAGGAATTAGGCCCTGCCAATTATAGCAGTTGAACTGGTCCAGTTTTGTAGTGAAAAAAGTTAAATGGGGAAGGGGGTTTTACCCTCAGGAGAAAAAGAAAAAATGGACTGGAAGGATTCCAAATATAAGACTGCAGCATAGAATCTTCTCTATAAAGATTTCTCTTTTTCTGTCTCTCTCTTAATTTCTATGAACAGAAAAAACTTAATCTCTCTCTAAAAAACTGAGAAGCCTTTCAGAACTTTCATTCTCAGTTTTTCTGTGAGGGCAAAATTAGATTCACCTGGATCTCTATGGGAAAATCACCTGTGGTTCACTCTAAAAAGAAACAGCAAGCCTCTTAGAACAGGGCAAAACCTCTCTGCTAAGTTCTGTCTTTCTTTCAAGCCAGGAAAAGCAGCAGTCAAAAGTGCAGGTAGAAAGTCAAAGCAGGGACAGATTCCCCAAAAGGTGAAGAGATGGGGGAGGGGCTGCTGGTGGGAGGAGAGTGCAAGCTGAGAGCTGTAAAGAGCCAAGGGAACTGCCTCCCTTGAAGGGAGGGGCTACTGCTGAGGAGGAGGCAATGAAGCCTAGCTGCAGATGCAGCTGTGCTGCCAAGTCAGGGACATAAGCTACAAGACAGAGAAACTATGCCTTTAATGTTCTAAAACAGCACTCAGAATCCCCTGAGGTTAGATAAACTTAGCCATAATATTTGTTAAGGTAGTCCTATAGAGTTTCTTTAAGAATATAAGGTTGTGCCAGGCAGTGGTGGTGCACATCTTTAATCCCAGCACTCGGGAGGCAGAGCCAGGTGGATCTCTGAGTCCAAGGCCAGCCTGGTCTACAGAGCAAGATCCAGGACAGACACCAAAACTACACAGAGAAAATCTGTCTTGAAAAAAACAAACGAACAAATGAAAAAGAATATAAGCTTGTAAGAAGTATAAGTAAGTATATGTTGAATGTTAGTTTATGAAAAGTGTAAATGTTGAATGTGAGTCTAAATGCTTAATGTAAATACATATAGTAAATGGCCATGCTAGTTATAATGTAAGTTCAAATAAGAAGTGTAAATAAAGTAAGTCAGAGAAATGTAAAGGTTTAGAATAAGCTTTAGGCATAAAGATATTGTGTAGTCTTAATAAGGTAGAATATAGGCTTTAGGTCTAGGGACATGGTGAAGGTTTAATAGAGAAATTGGAGTAGGTTTTTCCCAACCTGGGATGCAGAAAACAGTGTCCATAGCAGATTGCAAACTTAGCTGTTCCAAAAGCCAACAATAATAACAAGAAGCAGGTTCAGAGTCTGCTAGCTTCAGAAAACAACAGCAGAACATGTGCAGCTTAGATCTGTGGGGCATCATAGCTTCTCAAACAGCATATGCCAAGAGCCAGTGCAAGCAGTGCAGCCAGAGAGTCTTGGAAGCTGAGACCCTCAAGGCATCAATGCAGTGCATGTGCATGTGCATGGATCTACAAACTTTCTACCAAAAGGAAGCCACAGTGAGAAGTGGACACGCTAAACTATGAGAAAGGCTTAGGGCAGGCAGCAGCTTGGAAAGCCCAGCCAAGATGCTACACCATGAGAAAGTCGAATGGCAGACAGTGGCATGGAGAGTCCAGAAGCTTGTATCATCTCAGGAAAGGTGAACAGTGAGCAGCAATGAGCAACAGAGACTGCAGAGACCAGACTGTTTCTGGAGGCCAAGAGCAGAGGGGTGTCAGTGCTGGACAAACAGCTGAGACAAGGGGGAGCCCAAGAAGCTCTGGAGGTGAAAGAGTGCTCCAGGCCGAACAGCCAGACCAGAGATCTGCAGAAACCGCTGAATGCTCTGGGACCCAGTTTGCTGAGCACTTGGACCATCAGTGAAGCAGGTAATGGGACCCTTCCAAGGCCAGGATTGCTGTGGGAGGGCCACAGTTCAGCTCATAGCAGCTGAAGGAGGATTGAAAGATCTCTAGCCTGATCTGGGAACGGCTCACTTATGGAAGGCACATATAGACTGGGACTGTGAAAGCCACAAAAACCTGAAACAGAGCTAGCAGCAAAAATTTTGCAGTATCTGTTTGCTGGCTGCACAGAGAGCTTTTTGGAAGAGCTCAAACCAACTCGGTTTCTATGGCAGTTACTTCACCCTGAGGCTAAGTTTTCCTGGAAAAAAAAATGTCATAAAATACTGCTGTAACTGAAAGGGACAGAGGTTCCTGAGAACTAAAGTTGCAGAAATGCTTGTTTGAACTAAAATTGTTAGCTGCAAAGAGTTTTTGGTTATGAGAAACGTTTCTTCATATTTGGAAATGGAAGTCTGGTACCAGAACTCTTTTTGAACCTAAGAAATGAAATGAACAGTAGTGATTTCATTGCAATGGTACCTATGTATATAGACTCTATCAACATTGATGATTTATGGAACTGTTTATATAAAAATGGAACTGTTTAAACAGAGAAGTTTGGGGGGTTTTCTAAAAAACCATAAAGAAAAGGGGAAGTGTTAATATTCCTCAGTCTATTTAATTTAAAAAATATTTTAGCATTACTTGAATGAATTAATGTTATGTTTTGTGTAGTTCTATTAAGAAATTGTTTTTGTATGTAGGTTGGTAAGAAAGTATTAATGGTTATATTGAGAATATTGCCTTTGAATGTATGTTTGTAGGAATTATAATGGTGTATAGTAATGTCCATGTTAGAATTATTATGTTAACCTATTGATATTAATGCACCATGGTTTGGTGAACTTAAGGAAGTATTTAAGTTTGAGGTGAATACATCAGAAGTTTATCCTATGTTTTGTTAGCAAGAAATTCAGATGGTACTATTAAGAGTTTGCTTTAAGTTGTAAGATTGAGAGAATTGTAACTATGTATAGCAATATTTATGTTAGAATTTTGTTAACCTGTTAATGTTTTTATTTATTTTTTTATTATTAAGAAATTTTCTTTTCATTTTACATGCCAATCACAGATCCCTCTCTCTTCCCTCCTCCCTCCTCCTTCCTCCTGCCCCCAAACCCACCCACCCCCATTCCCACCTCCTCCAAGGCAAGGTCTCCCATGGGGAGTCAGCAGAGCCTGATACATTCAGCTGAGGCAGGTCCAAGCCCCTTCCCCCAGCACCAAGGCTGTGCAAGATGTCCCACCATAGGCACTGGGTTCCAAAAAGCCAGCTCATGCACCAGGGACAAATTCCAATCCCACTGCCTGGGGTCCCCCTAATAAGTTCAAGCTAAACAACTGTCTCACCTATCCAGAGGGCCTAGTCCAGTCCCATGGGGGCTCCACAGCTATTGGTCCATAGTTCATGAGTTTCTACTAGTTTGGCTGGCCACCTCTGTACATTTTCCCATCATGATCTTGATGCCCCTTGCTCATATAATCCCTCCTCTCTCTCACTGATTGAACTCCTGGAGCTTGGCCTGGTGCCTGGTCATGGATCTCTGCATCTGCTTCCATCAGTTACTGGACGAAAGCTGTATGATGACAGTTATAACCTGTTAATGTTAATGATGAAGCTAAGAGAGTTTTTAAGCATGATGCAGTTGTATCAAGAGTTTTTCTTTTTATTTAAAGGGCTTGATGCAGCTAAGACTGCTGTAGTCACCTTAGACCCATTCCAAAAAAGAAATGCCATCTTTATCATCCTCTACTCCTATACTGGGAGGTATGACAGCTATGGAGATTGCTGTTAGCTCTTAATGGGGAGTTGTTTTTTACATATTTAAAAGGGGGGACCTGTTGGAGCCCTTTTTAGGTTTCTAGCAGCTTTACCCAGCAGTTCTGCATAAAGGAAATGATTGGACCACGGGCCTGAGGGCAGATGTCTGGGATTGTCTGCACTTGGCTGTGCTGGGGGAGAGGTCTTTTGCTCCACCACTTGGCATTCCTTTAAATACCCTAAGTCAGAGACAGTTGAGGACCAATAGATTAGTATCCAGGCCCGCTCCAGGCTATCCTGTATTTGCTATCTTTTTCTCTCCCTGTAGCTAGAGTTTTTCTGCCTGGCCCACAGTTAGGACAAATCTCTCTTACCAGTCTCGCAGCTGCTCAGACCCAACAACCAAGTAAACACACAGAGACTTGTATTGCTTATAAACTGTATGGCCGTGGTGGGCTTTTTGTTATCTAGTTCTTTTATCTTAAATTAACCAATTTTTATTAGTCTATAAGTTGCCACGTGGCTTGTGACTTACCAGTACCTTATATCTCACTTGTCATGGCGGCGGCTGGCAGTGTCTCTCCCCTCAGCCTTTTACTTCCCAGCATTTTCTTTTCTCCTTGTCCCACCTATACTTCCTGCCTGGCTACTGGCCAATCAGTGTTTTGTTTATTAACCAATTAGAGCAACACATTTGACATACAGAACATCCCAGAGCACTTTTCTTTTTCTTTTTTTCAAAAAGGAAGGTTTTAAATTTCACATAGTAAAATTACAGATAACAAAGTCGGGTGGTGGCGCACGCCTTTAATCCCAGCACTCGGGAGGCAGAGCCAGGCGGATCTCCGTGAGTTCGAGGCCAGCCTGGGCTACCAAGTGAGTTCCAGGAAAGGCGCAAAGCTACAGAGAGAAACCCTGTCTCCAAAAACCACAAAAAAAAAAAAAAAATTACAGATAACAAAAACAATTATTAAGCAAGAATTATAGTTACAATATCTAGTCTATTCATAATAACTAGTCTATTTATATTTGGCAAAATTAAAAAAGATACCCTATCTATCTTATATTTCTGAGTCTAAGGTTTTATATCTAACTTATCTTTTATCATAACTAAGGAAAATTATAACTAGTCCTCAACTACATCAAAGACCCCAGAAGGATATACTATTACCTGAGAAATGGGAGAAGGATGCAAACAACTTTTAGGAGTCTTGCAGGGTAGACAGAGACAGCTGGCAGCTTAGACAGTCACCTAATGTTCCTTTGTAAAGTTGGGGCATCTGTCTTCAGCCCACAGGCTTAGAGTCTCTCGGTCACTTTTTTCAGTGTCCTGTAGAATGTCTGGCAGTTTCCTCTGTGAAGCAGGAAGCTGAAGGACCATTTTGCCAAGCAAAGTTCAGTGGTCACCTTTTTATGGGTCCTCCATGTCCAGTCAATATATTTTTTTCAAGCAGTCCAGGCAAGAACAGTTTCTTGCCCAAATGGTTATTTTTGCCAAGGTAAAGATAAACTCCATATAGAGTGTCTTTGATGCCCATCCTCCTCTCTGAAGTAAATCTGGTGCTGCTAGGAGCAGATATGCTTCACTGTCCAGAAAGTCTAAATTTTAAAAACATTTTAAATGCCATATTCTGTAGTTCTTTGAAGTGTTTGAAGACTACCTATCTGAAATATATCTATATACCTAGAAAACTTAACATGAATATAAGTTTGACTATCATAGAAAACTAATTGTTAATCTGTATTTCTTAATTATCCATCACAATCTAAATGAGATACATAAACATAACACTTCAAATGAGAGTAGAAATATATATATACAGTATAACAAAATTAACTTTAAATTTGTATCAATAAACTAAAATCTATAGCAATGTAAAACATTTCTAAACAAGTTGTTCTCTAAAAGTACGTTTATTAATCTACCCTTTCATCCTATCATATCTATATCATCTCCCCTCTGTCCTTCTAACTAATATTTCCTGCTGCTTCTACTCAAGAGTACTCTGGGGAAATGCAGGGGTGAGGGATGCCCCCCCCCATAGATATAACCCTGGAAACACTTCCAAATGTCCAACAACCACAGAAAAAGTAAGGCTAGATGCCCCAGAATAGAGCAAATGCAAAGGTTTTGAAAATGGAGCTCATTTCAAAAACATAAACTCCAGAAGCCAGGTTAGAATTTACAGGCAGATCACAATCGAGTTGATAAGCTCTAAAAGCCAAAAGCCTATCCAATGGTCTCTGGAGAAATTAAAGCATACTTGGATCTGATATATTTAAGATGACCAGAACACAACTCAAAATGACCTGGCACACAAAAAGCAGGAAACTCTCAAATCCCATGGGGAGAGACAGCAGTGAGTGCTAGCATCAATATGACATCGATATTGAGATTACCTGACAAAAGACTTGAACAGCTGTCATAAAATTGCTCTAAAGGGAGAGTGTGCCTTCTTCAAATGGGTGAAATTGAAAATTTAAAGAAAAAACACATAAGAATTTCAGATATAACAGCTTTTTTTTATGAGACAGGGTTTCTCTGTGTAACAGTCCTAGATGTCCTGGAACTCCCTTTGTAGACCAGGATGGCCTCAAAATCTCAGTGATCCATGTGACTCTGCCTCCCAAGTGCTGGGATTAAAGGCGCTGGGAATTTCAAACCTAAATAACACAACAAGCAAAATAAAACCTTCCAGGGTGGACTAGGAGGCAAAGGAGATGACAGAGAAAACAAAGAGACCTTGAAAATAGATCAGTAGAAATTATCCAATTTGAAGAAAGGAGAGAAAAATTAAAATAACATTAAAAAAAAGAATAGAGCCAGGAGCCAGTGAAGCTGTGGGATAATTTGTGTCATCAAAGTTGCAGAAGGACAGGCAGACATGGAATAGAAACAGAGAGAGAGAGAGAGAGAGAGAGAGAGAGAGAGAGAGAGAGAGAGAGAGAGAGAGAGAGAAGTTGAACTCTCTCCAAACAGCTTAGTAAACTGAGAAAGTGTGTGCCAACAAATCATCTCATCAAATTGCCTCAAGCTAAAGACAAGTGGAAAAAATCTTGTAAACACAAAAACAAAAACAAAAACAAAAACAGAGGATCAAACAACTGATTTCTTTTAAAAAAACCAAAGCAACAGGAGGAAATGGAATGACATTTTGAACATGATGCGTCCTGATGGTGCACAGATGTTTCTGAACTTCTGGCTGTGTTGAAATTCATAGGATGATACACAGGAAAAAAAAGTAAAATTCTCATGTTAAACAAGGTAAATAAGTTATAAAAATAAACTCAAGAGTACATGTCTCCTTGGGAGGAAGAGGCAGGTGGATCTCTGAGTTCCAGGCCAGCCTGGTCTACAGAGTGAGTTTCTGGACAGTCAGGGCTACACAGAGAAACCCTGTCTCAAAAAACCAAACAAAAACAGCAAAAAGAGTAGACTTCCCCATCAAACATCATTCTAACATAGAAGGAAGTATCTTTGCAATGTCCTCACTTACACTATGATCTCCCCAGGTAGATTACCAAACCTTCCAGAAGCTTTTGAAGAAGATGGATACATCTACAAGCTAGTCAACCTTTTCTCTAAAGGCTCCCTATTCACATATTACTAAGAGTCAATCTTTAATAATAAGAAAGCTTGCCTTTTACAGCTTCAAAACACCAATGCACTGGGGGAAAATCATGCCCAGACTAGTAGAACTTATGAATTATTCTGACATCATCATTTATCAATCACATATGAGTTAATTGCTATGAAGGAAATGTATCACAATGGAACAGACTGCACCTGACAACCGTGGGAACGGAACAAATGGAACGGAAAGGATTGCAATTCCATTGCTCAGGGAGTGGGTGAAGACACTGATTAACATTCATATTTGGAAAAGCAAAGATGATTATGATTGTCTGAAGAACAGCTAACAACACAAATGTGTATAATTGAAGTACGACTAACAGGCGAGGGAAATGAAACTATTAAAACATGCTCAGCCAAAAGCAAGGAAATAGAAATGGGACTCGGAGACTAGTTAGTGTGCAGATGTGAGCTGTAGAGAAACAGGTTGAGTTACTTGTTACACTGTAACAAACAAGACTCTCCTCTCAAGTGATGCTTCTTATAAGTGACAGATCACATGGAAGCACACGTATAGAAAGTGACCAAATCAAGAAAATATCAATGACAAGAAAGCTGGCTGAGGCTGGAGGGATAGTTCAGTGATTAAGAACACTTGTTGCTCTTCCAGAGGACCAGAATTTGATTCTCAGCACCCTCAAAAGGTGACTCACAACTATCTAGAACTCCAGCTCTAGCGGATCTGACACCCTCTTCTGGCTTCCATGGGCACCTACACATATGTAGCATACACTTACCCAGACACACACAGACACACAGAGACACACAGAGACACAGACACAGACACACAGACACACAGACACACACACACACAGAGAGAGAGAGAGAGAGAGAGAGAGAGAGAGAGAGAGAGAGAGAGAGAGAGAGAGAGAATCTTTTAAAAAAGAAAGCAAGCTGGCTTAGTCAGTTTTGAATTTATCTCTTCATCTAACTGCACCAGTATGGAAACATCGTCAGTATTCTGAGCTGACTTGAGCAATGCCATTAGCAGATGTGTAGTAACAGGCACATTTGTTGCACCTAACAGCCACAGACACACATTCTTTCCAAGCACACTTAGAATAGTTACAGAAATTTACCATCAACCATAAAATAACAACAAATTTTATGTGAATAGAAAAAGAGAGAAAACACTCTGCAGCCATTATGTAGTTGCTCTGGAAATTTTACTGACTATAGTTAGAATTTTTTGTTTATTTGGTTATTAATGAATTCACTTATAATCAATAGGTTAAATAATAATATTAGAAATCAGACATTATTTTGAATAGAAATGACAGTGATGAACCAACCGCAAAGTCATGGGATTCAACTGAAGCAACATGTGACAGAAAAGACGGGCAATAAATATATTATAAAAGAAAAAACACTAAATGCAAGTATTTTAGATAAGGAAGAGATGTCAAATTAATTCAATGAAATTCAAAGAAACAAATAAAAAAGTTGCACTGGGGGGGGCGACAAAAAAACTAGTTTATTATTTCGTAGGATTTTAAAAACTAATCAACTTGCCAAAACCCTTTAGTGAAGAATAGAAGATTAAAAGAAATACAATAAAATGAAGAAAAATGATGAAATAATTACTTGCCATGGACATTAAAATGTAATAAATATTAAAACAACATGACTTTGAAATTCTTAGAGAAACAAAAAGCTAGCTAGAAGAAATAGAATGCTATAATAGTCCTACATCCTCTGAGAAATTAATCAGTAATCACAGGGTTTACCACAGAGAAAACTCTAGATCTGTTACCAATTAATCTAGAAATAAACAATTTCAACATTAATATGGCTTCTTCTAGAGAAAGAGAAACAAGGAATACTTCCAATATTCAAAAGAAGGAATACTTTTCCTTCTGGGAACTGATACCAAAACCCTGATGCCATAACCTAACGAAGAAAGTAGGAGAGAAAACTAGGGGGCGCCATCACAAACATAAACCAAAAAGGTCCTTTCAAAATGGCTACTGCATCAGATTCAGCAATATATAAAAATAATACATCACGACAAAGTTGCATTTACTCACAGAATATAAGATTGTTACTATGTTACCAGAAAACCAGTCAGTAAATTAATTTACCATCTAAAAGGCTAAAAGAAAAACCATATGACACTATCAATAGGTGTGTGCAGAATAGTTCAAGGTATACTCCTCCCATTGGTCAGTTTTTCCATCACAGTGACACAGAGTACCTGAAAAAACCAACTTAGGGAGAGGAGAGGTTTACAGTTTCAGAGGCTTCACCCATGGTTGGTCGGTCCCATGGCTGTGCGCCTGTGGGGAACCACAGCAGCCTGGCAGAAACAGTGTCGTAGAAAGAGCTGCTCCTCGTGCTGGCCAGGGAGCAGAGAGAACATGACAAAGGAAGAGGCCAGGAAGAGCTACTATAAATTGAATTGTTTCATGTTTTCAGTTTGTTTAGCTAAAGAGTGGTGGTGCACACCTTTAATCCCAGGCAGAGGCAGGAGGATCTCTGTGAGTCTGAGGCCAGTCTGGTCTACAGAGCAAGTCCCAGGACAGCTAGGGCTATGTAGAGAAACCCTGTCTAAATATCTAAATAAACAGATTGTTTATTTCTGTTATATAAATTTTAATTAATTTTTATATGTTAACCTTGTTACAAGCTCCTGGCTAAAAATGGGATTGCTTTCTTTTATATTGAACTTGTAACCAGAAAATTTGATAAACTTGTAATAACTCTACTACTTTTTCTTTGTATTATTTGGGATTTTTCTAAGTAAATAATATTATTTACAAATATTGAATTTTGTTTGATCTATTCCATAAATACATAAATAAATTATATGATACTCAGTTGCTCCCACAGTGAACGAGGTTGTACAAATACCTCATCTAGACCATGCTTTCTTTCATTCTCTTGTTTACACACTCACAAATGCAAATGGTGCACGGGATGGAAATTCTATTCTTCTTTGCTTAATAGAATCATCGCATTGTTTTCCATAGCAACTATCATTTCACATTCCCACCACAAGTGGGTAAAAGTTGTGATTTTCCCAAATTCTTGTCAACATTTATTTTTTGTTGTTTTCTTGAGTAGTAATTAGTCTAAGAACTGTGATTCTATAAACACATTTTTAAGGATGTGTGTGTGTGTCTCTCTGTGTGTGTCTGTGTCTGTGTGTCTGTGTGTGTATGCCTGTGTTGATTGTATGCCACTTGTGTGTGGTTGTGTTGTGCCAGGTCACAAGACCCCCAAGCAAGACCACCACAGAGCCAATATCCGATGCAAGCACACAGAGATTTTTAATAATAAAACAAGCAAGCTTGGTCTGTGTCCAACATTCAACACAGCGGGTGGAGGAGAATGGCCCTTGAAGGGGTTTGTATAGGAAAGGTTTACATGCAGCTTGGGATTGGAGGTAGTTCTTTGAAGTTACTGGCTGAACTATAAGCATGAGGTTACTGATGGCTAACAGGATTCAGGATATCTACAGAGACATAAATTTTTACTCCATATGTCCTGCTTTTGTTGAACCCAGGATATATACATTCAGATTTATTGTTTTAGTCCTATTCTTTCATAAGTTCAATTTCTGGTCAGTTAGGCCCATTACTCCCCATATCTTGTTTTGCCAAGTCCAGGATACATAGATTTATTGTCCCATCCTTATAAGTTCAACTTCTGGTCACTTCTAAAACTGCTGGTCAGCAAATACCTTTGGAGGAGGGGAGAGGGAAGCATCTCTCAAGATGGCTACTGATTTTTCCCTTTTAGTTGTCCATGGAGTCCGAGAGAGGGTGCTGGGATCTGCAGGCAGTTGTAAGCCACCTGACATAGGTTCTGGGACCCAAACTTTGGTCCTCTGGAAGAGCATCAGTTGCTCTTAACCACTGAGCCATCTCTCCAGCCCTCCGGAATACATGTTTGATCCCTTTTGTTTTTGAGTTTTTCTACATACCCCTTCCTAAATAGACTGAGGCTTGTGGCTCTTCCCAGCTGTAACCCCATGTAACCCCATGTGGTGATATTGTGTTCCCCAAAATATTGTGCATCCTAATAAACTTATCTGGGGTCAGAGAACAGAACAGCCACTACATATAGAGGCCAGAAAATGGTGGCACACACAGCTCTAATCCTAGCATTTCAGAGGCAGAGATTCGTCTGGATCTCTGTGAGTTCAAAGCCACACTGGAAACAGCCAGGCATGGTGACATATGCCTTTAATCCCAGGAAGTGATGGCAAGAAGCAGAAAGGTATATAAGGTGTGACGACCAGGAACTAGCCAGGTTAAGCTTTCAGGCTTTTGAGCAGCAGTTCAGCTGAGATCCATTTGGGTGAGGACACAGAAGCTTCCAGTCTGAGAAAACAGGATTGGCTGAGAAGTTGATGAAGTAAGGTGGCTGTGGCTTGTTCTGTTTCTCTGATCTTCCAATATTCACCCCAATACCTGGCTCCGGGTTTGTTTTTATTAATAAGACCTTTTAAAATTCATCTCCACATGACTATGCAGGAGTTCTGTTAATGTGGTGTAAGGTGAGGGGAGAGGAAGCTGTCAATACTCCTATGTCACATTTCAATCATTAATGAGCTGGTGCTTCTTATCCCCCTCCCCACCCTCTCTACATACATTCTTAAGTGATCTTGAAGAGTTACAGGGGGCTAGACCTGAGAATTTCAGTTACTGTATGTCAGTTTAGACTTTTCTAAAGTGTTGGCTTTGAGAGGAGGTCTCCATTGGTGAGCACAGGAGGCTCTGGGTGGTATTTCAAGGCGGTTATTTGCCTCCCTCTCCTTGCCTGAAGCACGTGAAGCTTTTACTTTGATTATCACCTCGAGAACCTGGCTGGAGAGGCTTTCTGGAGCTAAAGCTCATAAAGTGTAGGGATCTCCCTAAGACTAGGCCACAGAAGTGTTTCTTTCTCTAGCCAGTGCTTGCACATATCCACCAATTAGCAACTATGGGAATCAGTTCAAATTATAGTAGTATCAGGAACTCACTCTGTAGACCAGGCTGGCCTCAAACTCAGAGATCTGCCTGCCTCTGCCTCCTGAGTGCTGGGATTAAAGGTGTGTGTTACCACTGTCCAGTGGAATTTTATATTTCCAAATATAAAAACATTTAAAAATAAACCTAACAAAAGAAGTTCAAGCTATTTCACTGAGAAATACAAAGAAATTTTAAGATCTTTAAACAGGATGATGTCCTATGTTCATGGATTGGAAGGCTTAATTCTGTTGTGATGGTAATATCAAATTGACCTAGAGAGTCAGCGTGATCACAAGCAAAGATCCCCAGTTGGGCTTCTCCCCCACCCCCCCCCCACCCCCAGTAACTGACAAATTGATCCTGAAATGCATATAGGAATGAAAGGGCCCTAGAAAATCTAAAACAATCTTGAAAAAGAGTTAGGAGGCTCATACTTTCAGATTTCAGAACTTACCACATGGGCTGGCGAGATGGGTCATTGGTAAAGTGTTAGCCTGGCAATCATGAGGGGCTGAGTTCAATCCCCAAGACCCAAATAAGATTTGAGCATCATGGCTCAGGCTTGTTATCCCAGTACTAGAAGGGCAGATTCTAGATTCCGTCAGGTTGATGATTAACAGTAGCCATCACAATAGTTTCATCTTAGCCTAATTACGGAGGCCCAGATTCCAGGGGCAGACCCTGTCTCAAAAAGCAAGAGTGATGGTTCCTGAACAACAATGTGGAGGTTGGCCTCTGGCCTCACAGACATGTGCACTCCCACACATTCAAACATTTCTATGCTAATAGGATAATAACGGTGTTAGCAAAAGGATAAACATACATATCAACAAGAGTCTAGAAAAAGATACAATTGATTTTTTAGTTAAGATAATCAAATAAGGAAAATAGAATTCTTTTTTTAAAAAATGGGTTGGAAACAACTGGATATGCACATGAACTTGACTTTTCACCTCAGATCATATGTAAGAAGTAACTTAAAGTGGATTGGAGTTGGAAATATTAAGAACTGAAACAAATTCTTAGAAAGGAGTGCTGTGGGATGATCCCTTTGTACGCTGTGAATATGTATTACTCTCATTGGTTAATAATAAGCTTTTAGGCCTATAGCAAGGCAGGATAAAGTTAGGTGGGACAATCAAACGGAGGACTAGGATGAAGAATGGAGAAGTTGGGAGAGATTCAAGCCAGCCCTCCAAGAAACAAGATGCCAAAGGGCCAGTAAAGCCACTGGCCATGTGGCAATACATAGATTAATGGAAATGAGTTAATTTAAAAGAGCTAGTTAATAATAAGCCTGAGCTATTGACTGAGCATTTTGTAATTAATATAAGCTTTTGTGTGTTTATTTGGGACCCAGTGGTCAGGACAGAAAAACTCCACCTCCGTTTATGAGGGAGCACCAGAATAAATCAGCATCATAAGTCAGGAAACAGTTTCCTACATCACATAAATATAAGTAATTAAACAGATCAATAATTTGGAGTTCATTAAAAATTAAAAGACTTTGTACTCAAATAACATGATCAAATAAGCAAAAAGGCAACCACAGACTGAGAAAAACATTTACAAATTATCCACCTGACAAAAGTTTAATATTTTAACATATATAAAGAACTCAGCTGGGTGTGCTGTCACACTCTAATCCTATCACTTGGGAAGTAGAGGATAGCAGATCTCTGTGAGTTTGAGGTCAGCCTGGTCTACATAGTGAGTTCCAAGATAGCCAGAGCTACATAGAGAGACCTTGTCTCAAAAGAACAAAACAAAACAAAATGAAAAACCTCAAACTCTGAAATAAACAGAGTTAACTGTGGTGGCTGGTGTTGTGAACTTGACAGAATCTAGATCACCTTGGAGATTTGCCTCTGGGCACTGACTGTCTTGATTGCATTAAGCGATGTGGGAGATCTTCCTACTGTGGGTGGTGCTATTCCCTAGCTAGGATTCTGGACTGCATAAGGGAGCTGAGCAGTACTGTGCATTCATTGCTTCCTGATTATGGATTCATTGTGCTCAGCAGCTTCAAGCCCCTGCTGCTGGACTTCCCTGCTGAGATGGACTGTACCCTTCTGGGATCCAAACTAAACTCTTACTCTTTGAATTGCTTTCATTAGAGTGTTTCATCACAGCAGCAGGGGTAAAAAGGAAGACACTGATTTTAAAACAGGCAAAGAATTTGAAGGCATTTCTTGAACAGAAATATACAAATAGATAATAAGCACACATGTTAGTTACTTTTCTGTCGCTGTGATAAAACATCATCACCAAAGCAACTATCAGAAAAACTTGTTTTGGCTTCTGATTCCTGAATCGTAAATGTCCATCACGGTGGAGAATCATGGCAGCAAGCGGCAGACACTGCACAGGAGCAGAAAGCCCAAGAGATCACATCTTCAAACCACAGGCACAACGCAGGGCACAAACTGGAAGCACCACAAGACTTTTCATCTCAAAGCCTGCCCCCAGTGAAAGCTGCACCTCCCAAACCTCCCCAGACAGCACCCCCAACTGGTAACCATGTGTCCAAACACCCAAGCCTATGGGGGACATCTCTTATTCAAACCACCACAGCACATGGAAAAGATGCTCAATGTAAATCAAAACCACAATGAGATACCACTTTGTACCCACTTGCGTGACTATGCTCAACAAACATTGGCAAGGATGTAAAGAAATTGAAAACCCCATCCCTTACTGATGGGAGTGTGAAATGGTTCAGTGACTTTAGAAAATGATATGGAAATTCCTCCAAAACTAAACAAAAAGTGACCACAAACCAGCAATTCTATTCCTAGGAATCTACCCAAGAAATATAAAGACATATGTTCACAGAAAAACTTGTGTCTAACTACTTAAACAGCACTAGTCATAACAGAAAGTAGAAACAGCCCAAGTGGCCATCAGATGATGAATGGATGAACAAAGTGTGGTATGTCCATTCGAAGGAATGCTACTCAGCATTCCAAGGGGAATGCTAATACCCACTATAACACAGGTAAGCCTTAAAAGCATTATGCCAAATGAATAAGCCAGTTAAGTATTATGTGATCCCATGTATGTAAAATATGCAGAATAGGCAGGTCTGTTTACTGAGACAAAAAGTCAACTCAGGTCTGTTTACTGAGACAAAAAGTCAACTAGTGGCTTCCTGCAGGAAAAGGGGGAATGGTTTGCTCCTAATGAGGGACAGAGATTTGTCCCATGAACAAACAGTAGCCAAGCTTCTCTGAAGTCTTGTCTCAGTTGGGCCTCAACATCATCCTAAATATAGATACTCAAGCATCCTAAATATAAATATACTTTAAGGTGCATCCCTAAGATACCTGAAGCCCCCTTAGAGGGCCTGCTGAAGGATCTCCTGACTATTCCAGCCAGTGGTTGAGAATGGGGCCCTGCCCCTCAGCTCCATAGGTGACCAGGAATCTAACTTCTACACAGAAGTTTTACACAGAGCAAACTCTACTGAATTGTACCGAGTGTCTGCTTCCCATTCTCTCATACTTTCTTTAACATGCCCAGTCACCTCTGTTACAAATTAAAATGGAAGTGGAGTTCACAGTGGACTCTCAGTTAAAGCAGTAGTGTGCAGTTATTTAAACACTGTCTTTACCACTTTAACTAATGTTTTTTTTAAATGACATGGCTTTTTAATTTTTCAGCTATTTGACATATATATGCTTTACACATTGACCAATCTCACTTCCCACCTCCCCATATCCCCTGTCTTCCCTTCCTCCTTCCCACAAATCTCTCATTCATCCACATCTATTCATTTTATTTTGTGACCCACAAAGGTTAACTGGGGTCTCTGTGTGACCATGGATATGGAGCTATCGATCGGTATCAGGAGGACTCAGCAGAGAATATAACTGAAGACAGTGATGCCCAGTCTCCCAGAATCTTTGTGCAGCCAATAGTGCACAGTAGAGAGAAGAGAGTGAATCCCCCCTTCCTTGGTTAATTGTTGATATGCCATGAGTTTTTAGATAAATCCATCCTTCTCTTCCCTCCTTCCTTCCCTCTCTTTCTTTGTTGTTAAAAAGTTCCCACTTTTGAAAAAGTGAAGCAACCTTTAGTCGTTCACTCAGAAAATTTAGCCCTGGCTTTATCTTTGGCATGGGTACAATTTTTTTTTCTGGAACAAAGAAAATCTTTACACTTGACTTTGCCTTCTACAAGATTATAGTTGTGCTCTGTATCTTCACTCTTGAAAAAAAAAAACTTATTTTATTTTGATGTTGCAAAAACACAGTTAAGAAATTTTAAACTTCTTTTTAAAAATTCTTAGAGTTTTACAAAAAGATTTTTTAAAAACTGGATATTTTTAAGGAACAGCTTTTAAAAATATTTAAATTTATAAGGTTATGGGACATTTTAAAGTTTATAAGATATTTTACTATAATGTCTTTATCAATATGTGATCTTGATAAATAGGTAAATAAAAGGTTAAAAATTGGGGCCCCAGCTAAACACCAGAGACTGAGGTATTCCTATTTTACAATGCAAAGAACTTGGAGCAGTTTCTCAACCCTTTGGGGTCAAAGGACCTTTTTACAGGGGTAGCCTAGGGTCACCTATATGTCAGATGTTTGCATTGCCATTCATAACAATGGCAAAAATGCAGTTAAAAAATAATGAGAATGATGCTTGGAGGTCACCACAACATAAAAATCTGTGTTAGAGGGTCACAACACTATAAACACTGAGAACCACTGGCTTAGCAAATATCTCTCCTTACCCAAGGTCTATTTGGGCTAACAGACACTGACTTAAAAATGTTTGTCTAACCTCCTTGTTTTTGCCAGCATTGTTAAGCTATAGGTTATTTTGGTAAACTGAGTCATACAGGAACTGTTGTGTTCAATAATGATATACTATGTAAGGACCAAGAAAATAAAGTTGCCAGCCTCCCTATGGCCTATATGCATGAAAAGAGCTTCAATTAAAAAATTGTTACTTTCATTATAAACTGCTAACGATGATTAAGCCTTGAGATGTTCAGAACTATACTTAAAGTCATACTAAGTATTAACATAATTAAGTGCAGGAAAAACTTTATTTAGCCTCCTGTATGTGTAACTAAAAACAAACAAGGGTTGTTTAGCTCAAGTATACTTAATAGATAATGGTCTTCAAACTGTCAGAGACCTGCTGAATATTGCATTAAAGATGTTTAAACTTACTATGACAGACAGACTCCCAGATCCTAGCAGTGAGGTCCAAGGTCTCCAAGAAGATAATCGGCAGGACAACAACTGCACCTGGATTGTGGTAATGCTAACCACCGGTAAGACTGCCCCAATGCCTCACCTCCAGGCAAGGTCCAGCCCAAACTGTGGACAAGCAGGACACTGGAGAGCTGTTTGCCCCACTTTGCCTAGACAAAGTAATGTCAGTCCCTCCCATGTTTCTCAGAAATGTCTCTCACCTTCTGGGCCTGGAAGCTAAAGACTGATGCTGTCTTGATACCTCTGCCCAAGTCAGTGGAGACCTCGGGAGCCTGGGATGACTGGGTAACAGACTATGGACTAGTCTCTGTTGCTGACTGCTTTTCTGTGTCCTGCCTGGCCCATGGTCAGGACAAATCTCTCTCACCTACCGGTCCTGCAGCTTCTTGGACCCAAATAAACACACACAGGCTTATATTATTTTTAAACTGTGGCCATGGCAGGCTTCTTGCTAGCTAGCTCTTCTATCTTAAATTAACCCATTTCTATTAATCTATAAGTTGCCATGTGGCCATGGCTTACTGGTCTCCTGGCATGATGTTCCTTTGGTGGCAGCTTGCATCTGCTCTGCCACTGCTTTCTCTTCCAGTCTATCTGTTTGGATTTTCCACCTGCCTCTAAGCTGCCTTGCCATAGGCCAAATGACTTTATTTATCAACCAATCAGAGCAACATATATTCACAGCATACAGAAAGACATCCCACAGCAAGTCTCTGTCATTTTAATTGATACGTAGGCCATTTGACTCTATTCCTGCTTTAGTTTATCCTTCTCAGAACTCTGACATTGATGGCTAGGCTAATTGTAGCTTTGTCAGCTAGGCAACAGCAGACAACAGTTCCTTTCACCAAGGCTGCAGCCACCTTGTTAGTTCATTATTCAGTTCATTAATTAGTTGAAGCTACTAAGTCTTTTGTTAAGAAAAGGCACACAGGTTTACCTTGCTCACCAGCTTCATATTAAGGAATAATAGGTTTTAGGTATAACTTTCTACTAAAGAAATATGCTTTACAATGATTGTTCTCAATAAGAACTACTCATGTCTCTGGAAAATGATTAGATTAAGAGAGAGAGAGAGAGAGAGAGATTCAAAGTCCATGTAAGGTCTGAGGAGGTAAAATCTTAAATAAGTTCTAAGTATCTCAGAAAATGATATATAAATATATCATTTTAAGATATGTAAATACAAGCTATAAATATATATTGCTACACTGAGATTTCAAGGGTTCAAAGTTTTAACATTGATAAATGGAGTTCTGATAAACTGGTAGACCATTGACTGCTTACTACTTAGTCACAAGCTCAAGATTTTAAATTTCTTTTTGTTGTCTTCTAAGTATAGACTTAAAGGTGCTTTTCATCAAGCTAAAATCATCTCTGTCCAATCTATATACCTGGCTCTTGGACAAGGGAAAAAATCGTTATGCTTTAAACCTAAAGCTATATCTTTTTTTTTTTTTTTTTTTTTTTTTTTTTTTTTTTTTTGGTTTTTCAAGACAGGGTTTCTCTGTATAGCTTTGCACCTTTCCTAGAACTCACTTGGTAGCCCAGGCTGGCCTTGAACTCACAGAGATCCACCTGGCTCTGCCTCCCAAGTGCTGGGATTAAAGGCATGCGCTACCACCACCTGGCTCCAAAGCCATATCTTTTGCTATTATTCCAAGGTAGAAATCTGTTCTGGCTGTTTTACACACACCCATTAGCTACTTTTTCTACACTATGGATGCCAGTACAGTGGTAATGCTAATATCTCTAGAACCTTTGTAAACTAAAAATGTCTTCTGTAAACTAAAAATGTCTTTTGTAAATTAAAAATTCATGTAAGATTCAGGGAGTCAAAAAGGTCATAAGGCTTGGATCCACCTGTCACAGGTCAAATGGATTCCAGATAAGTACAGCCTAAATTTCTTTACCTGTCTATTCCTGAAAATGGAATCTCTCCACTGCTCTTAGAATTCCTTCTGTCCCTCAATAACTAGGACTGTATTTAGAACTGAAAGTTCCAAATGTAAGACTCCCTTTTAAGTTCCTAAATTTTAACTTCTGTCCCTAGTCTTTGTCTCAGCAGATTTCCACTTGGCTGACAGACACCATTCAGGGATCACCTGCAGACTGCAAACTGCTGAGCTCTGGACTTTCTGAAAGATGATGTGCTTGTTCCCTGTCTATTCAGCTGGATTAGCTAACCAGATGCTTCTGATAAGTGCCTCATTGCCCAATCTTTGACCAGCCTTTTAGTCTTCCTGGGTCCTGACAACTGACACCCCAGTTTCAGCTGAAAGTATTTACAGAAGAGAGTACATCATCCCTTGACCCACTTAACAGGCTGAAATACTAAGTCAGAAGAAAACCTGGACATAGGTGATGAAATGGTTACCTATAATGCCAATTAGCATACCAGGAAAAGTGGGCTCTATGGGATGGTCTATCTCTGTGCTATGAATATGTGTTGCTCTCATTGGCTGCTTAAAAAAAACTGTTTGGCCAATAGCCAGGCAGAATAAGTTTAGGCAGTACAATCAAACTGGAGATGAGGAAGGGCAGAGTCAGGGCAGATGCCAGCCAGCCACTGAGGAAGCAAGATATTTAAAAAATGAAGTAACAAGCCATGAGTCACATGACAAAACATATATAAAAAATGGATTAATTTAAATATAAGAGCTAACTAGTAATAAGCCTGAGCCATCAGCCAAACATTTATAATTAATATAAGCATCTGAGTGGTAATTTGGGAAGTGACTTCTGGGTATAATCAGACTTACAGGACAGAAAGCTCTGCTTCCATTTACATATGGCATCCCAACATGTGGCCAAAATTTCCACATAAAATCTGACAAAGCTAATAAAGGATTCTACACATAAAAGAATGGAGTCAATCACAGCTTCTTGGTAGCTACATTTTCTCTGGTGGGCTCTGTTTGCTGCTGGTGAGCAGAGGCATGGCTCCTTTAAAAGACAGCTTCCTGGCTCGGTGTTAGTGGCAAAAACAGGTGGCTCTTTCAAGAGGACCTACTACCAAACCCTTACATGGTGTTTATGAGTAGCTGGTGGCACACTACTTGGTAGTGACATGGACCCAGAAACTTCCCAGAGTTGGAGACATAAACATGGCTCCCAGAGTTGGTGGCAAGCATGCCTCTGCCATAAGACTAGCCTCTTAGGGAACCAAGGGGGAAGAGCCAGCACCAGCACACCATGATCTAAGTTTCACAGCATTTTTTTTTGCTCATGCAGACAGAAAAGGTTACAGATATACAGTAAAGACAGATTCAGATGGAAATGGGTCACACTGTGTTTAAAAATATACATAAGCTTGGGAGGGAAAGGAAAAAGGGTAGAAGAAGTCCTTATAGAGTAATAAAAATATAATAAGCCACATAAAGATGGAAAATACACAGAGAGTCTGGATTATGTATGCTGTTGTGTTTTCTTCGGACTTTTTTTTACTGTTAATGAGCTAACTGCTGAGAGACATTTGATTGTGGGTACTGCTAGATTAAACCAACCTATATATTTTTAAAATATCTTGCCTTCAAATTTTGAGTCTGGGTATGTGTTGCTTTGGGAAGGAGGTTCTACTTTTGTTTCCACAGAAGGTGAGAGTCTGTGGATTTATTCTGGGTTAGTAAAAATCACGATAGATTGAGGAAGACCCCTTGAAAATCCTGACTACAGACATGGGAAAAGAAACCTAAAGTAACTACAAGACAAGTGACATATATTTTACCTGCTCAAATACAAAACAAAAACTCATCTTTCGCTGGCTTGTGTACAATACACAGTTTATATTTATATTAATACAGATATATATGTTACCTTTAAAAGTTTATATCTTTTCAGAACAAGGGGACCAGACATCAATAAAAATGGATGGCCCAGATGATCTAACATCAGGTTTCAATACACTCCTGTTGAGTTTCCTCAACAGTTCTGCATTCAAAACAGCTTCAAGGCTGCTGGCTGAGATGGACCAGCCACACGAAATACCTCAGTCAGGGACTTGACTATAATTCTAAATTTTCTCAGGGTTCCCATAAGATTACCAGTGACCCAATCAGCAGGAAGTAATCTAGAGAACTACACCCAAATCTCCAAAATATTGTTTATGAATGTTTTATTTCACTTAAAGGAGTTGGTTATAAATTGTTAATGGTCATAATCAATCTCTTTCTAAATAAGAAAGGGGGTATGGTATAGAAATGATGGAGAAGAGAGTAGATTATTATGAAAAAAGGGTAGATTATTGAATTGATTTAATCTAAAAAAACTGTTAATCTCAAAATATTTACATTGGAATAGATTTTAGTTTATTGATACAAATTTAAAGTCAATTTTGTTATACTGTATGTATATTTCTACTCTTGTTTAAGGTATTGTGTTTATACAGCTCATTTAAAAATGCAATGTATAATTTAAAAATACAGATTAATAGTCATCTATAATAATCAAACTTATAGTCATGTTAAGTATATTTTCAAAGTCATACAGAGATATATTTCAGATAGATAGGCAATCTTCAAATACTTCAGAGACCTGTAGAATATGGCATTTAAAACGTTTTAAGAACTTAGAGACTTTTTTCAAGAGTGAGACACGTCTGCTCCTGGCAGCACCAATTACTTCAAAGAGGATGATGGACATCAAAGAAGCTCCATATGGAGTTTGTTTTCTTTATAGCAAATGCTAGCCATTTGGGCAAGAAACTGCTCTTGCCTGGACTGCTTGATAGTATGCTGTATAAACTGGACATGCAGGACCCACAGGAGAATGACCACTAAATTTTGCCAAAACAAGACAGGATGGTCCTTCAGGCTCCTGCTTCACAGAAGAAATTGCCAGACATTCTGCAGAACACAGAAGAAAGTGACTGATGAACTCCTCCAATATAGGCTGGACAGTACTTCAAACTTCCTGTTTCACTGAAAAGCCTTCCAGATACTCTAGGCCTGTAGGCTGAAGATGGATGCCCCAACATTACAGAAGTACTTTGGGTGACTGTCCAGGCAGCCAGATGTCTCTGTCATTTATGGAGTTTTGGAAGTTGCTTGAAATGTACTTCCTGTTTACTCAGGTAATATTATATCCTTCTGGGATCTTAGATGGAGCTGAAGACTAGATAGTTATAATTATAATTTTCCTTAGTTATAATAAAAGATAAATTAGATATAAACTTTAGACTCACAAAGATAGGATAGATGATGGAGCATTTTCTTTAATTTTGCCAAATATAAATAGACTGGATATTGTAACTGATTCTTACTTGATACTTGTTTTTTGTTGTATATAATTTTACTATGTTAAAGTTAAAAACCTTCCTTTTTGATTAGACAGAAAGGGGGAAATGCTGTGGGATGCTGTATACTGTGAATATGTGTTCTTCTTATTGGTTGATAATAAAGGTTGATCTGGCCTATAGTCAGGCAGAATAAGGCTGGGCAGGAAAGTCAAATGGAGAGATATAGGAGATGGGTGGAGTTGTGGCAGATGCCAGCCAATTGCCAAGGAAGCAAAACATGTAAAAAAAAATAATAAGGTAACAAGCAACAAACCACAAACCACACAGCAAAGCATAGATAAGAAACATGGGTTAATTTAAATGTAAGAGCTAGCTAATGTAAGCCTGAGCCATCACCAAACATTTATAATTAATATAAGCTTCCGTGTGTTTGTTTGGGACTGGGCAATCAGGACAGAAAGGTTCCGCCTCTGGTTACAGGGCTCAGATTTATCAACAGGTAGATTCATTAACTAAAACAGTTCTACAATATGATAGGACACTTGGCCTACTTTATTCAGAACAAGGAGACATTATCCATCACAGGACCTTTGGCCTTCCTGCTTCTGCTAATTATTGTTTGCTCTTACATCACTGGTAAAATAACTAAATGATAATTCCTATCTGGGTATATAAGCTAATGGTTATTAGATCCAAATATAAACAAGTACCCATGATAGAGTTAAAGATTTGATCCAGGATACAATTCTAGGGGGGGAACCCTAAGTAAGACCCTAAGTTAACCTTTAAGCCTCACTTGTCCAAAGACCAGGTGACTTTCAGAGATGCTGGGAGTTGTAGTTCTTGGAAAATAACAACAAAGCCACATGGGAAAGTACAGTGGCCATATGAGTTTTCCTTAAATATCTCTGTAACACGTGCTTCAGAACCACTCAGCTGGGAGATTCCAGGGAATGGTCCTGACCAAAGTCCATCTTGGTTAGTATTTAATATTAAATAAAACTTGCTTCAAATTTGGCTCAACATGGTGGAACTGGTTTTTCTCTGGTGAATCAAAGGATTAACACAAGCTGCACTGAAAAGCAGGGAGACAGAGCAGTGGATTTAGAGGCCTATAGCTCGCTAGGAGAGGCCCAGGAGTGGAAGCCACAGCTGGGGTCAGAAGGGGAAGGGATATTTAAATAGGTGTGTTGGTGGACACTGGTGCTGGTGAATTTAAGTGGGGAGTCTGGAGGGAGGAAAGAGTGATCCCAGATACAGTACAGGACACACTTGGACACCAGATTCTCAGCACACAGGAGATTTTATTATTTGGAGGGACAAGTGGGGACTGCCTCTAGATTGAGCAGAGACAGCAATGGTGACTGGCACACGGCTGTTTTTAAGGGCTCAAGAGTGGAAAAGGAGGAAAAGGGTGTCACTCCCCCATTATTGGGGTGGCTGTCTCCAATTGGCTAGGAGGAGAACAAGGAGATGAGGTACAGGTTTTTCATCTTGTAACCAGATGCCATTTTATGAGGTAACATGTTCTTGGTCACTGGATTTGTGGGTTTGAGAGAGTGTATCAGGACCAACATTTGGTAGAAATGACAGTGGTAGATGGTTAATGGTGATAGTATACCATTATCTCATTTCAGTCAACAAGCTGGATGATGATAAGATAGATGACGTCAATGCTAGGACCAATGAGGTAAACAGCCTTAAAAAATAACCTGGCTGTCTAGGGCCCATGATAAGTGATTAGGTCGATGGACCATCAGGTTCAACACGAAGATGCCTAGAGGAATACTGGCCTGTGGGGAAGGCCCAATCAGTTTCATAATCTCCAACTGGCTTCCTGTCAGGCCCTGTTGTGGATCTGTTGGTGGTGATGGTGGTGTTGCTGGTAGCAATGGTGATGATGAGGGAAAGAATGTGGCTGTGGCTGTGGCTGTGACTGTGACTGTGACTGTCAAAGCCACAAAAAATGGGCCACAGAAACTCAGAGAGACCCACACCACTTTTCTAGAGCCAGGGAACTAGGCCCAGGCTTCCAAACAGATGAGGAAAGAATGTACCACATAGTTAACGATACTGCTAAGGTCTCAGAAGAACGCAGAAAGTAGAATTTTATGCACGGTACATTTAAGATTGTTGTGAAAACCCACCAGCAATAGTGGATTTGTGAAGACGTTTCCAGCATCCGCCTTCCCTCCTTCTGTGGATACTCCCAATTCATGGCATCCTGAGCCATTTCCTTCTGGCTGTGGCGGCTTGGCGCCAGTTGTTGCTAATATTGGCGCCTGTTCCCATAAGGTGCCTCTCCCTGCATAGTTCATAGCTCTTCAGTCTGTAGTTCCCCACAGTCAAGAAACCCAACTGTCTCAGCCAAGAGGATTACGGGAAGATCTGATGAGGGAAGAAGACACTCTGTGCTGGCTCCTTAGGCACTTGCCTCAGGAATAGGCAAGCATATCCGGCTCCTCTTAGTTGTCCCAGTCACAGACTTCAACAGCCCTCACTATCTTACAGAAAGCCAATCTGAGACTGCTAGACCTGTGGGGAGTGTCCACAGAAGGAGAGAAACCTCTCAGAAGCTCAATGCCTTTCTGGGAAATCTTTCCATTGGACCATATGTTTCCTGTGGTGGTTTGAAAGCAAATGGCTCCCCAAGGAAGTGGCACTATGGGAGGTGTGGCTTGTTCGGGTAGGTATGGCTTTATTGGAGGAAGTGTGTCACTGTGGAGGTGGGCTTTGAGGTCTCATATATGCTCAAGCTTCATTCAGTGTGATACACAGTCCACTTCCTGTTGCCTTTGGATCAAGATGTAGCCAGCCACCATGTCTGCCTGCATGCTGCCATGCTCCCTGCCATAATAATGGACTGAACCTCTGACCTCTAAGCCGCCACCCCAATTAAATGCTTTCCTTTATAAGAGTTGCTATGGTCATGGTGTCTCTTCACAGCAACAGAAACCTTAACTAAGACAATTCCTATGAACCAAGCTCAGCCCTCCTGAGTCCCTTGGAGCCAGGCTATCTTACCCACAGGATGCAGCTGAAAGGAACAGTATGGCTTTCATTCCAGGGCTGAGGGCTGGGGTATGTGACAACCTTCTCCTCACTGCCCTTGCAGGCCTTGCCTCAGGAGACTACCCTGCAAAGGGCTGGAGTTCCTGAGAGGAACTCTGCCGCATCCTTCAAGGCCAGGCCACACTACCTCAAGAAGCCTCACTGACCTGCCCGAGGACCATCTACCTCTTAGGCTGAGACATACACAGCCAGTTCTGTCATTTGGACTGTAACAGGAAGCCAGCCAGTCATGAATGCACGATGCTGTACTCAAGGCCCTCCCACCACCCAACTTCCTGCGCTGGGCTGCTCGTACACCAGGGATCAGCCCCAGTTCTGCCTAGAGGACTTTTTATTTGGTATTAGCCTTTGTCTAAAGGTTTGGGATGGAGGCTACATTGATAAATGTAACATTTTGTATGTTCAGCACAGATTGAATCAACAGTAAGAACAAGTGAGCTCTACATCCCCACTCTCAGAGTCCACCCCACTAGACTCTCCAGCTACTCTCAGGGAAAAGTTTGAGAGTACTGTCTGCCATACCATCACACTGAATCCAAGAAAGAACCCAGATGATTAGTGCCGCCACCCTTCCAATAAAGACACTTTTCATGGTCACGGGCTTGACCAAGATCTCAGAGTCCCAGGGAGAGGAAGAGAAGTCATGATCCCACGGCCTCTCCTCTCAGGCCTTAGGCTGGCCTCCAGCAAAGTCGGCTGTCATCACTCCCAGCCATGACTGAGGCCTGAGCCAGAATGGGAGCTGGCCAGCTCACAAGGCAAGACATTTGCAATCATCAGGCTATGGCTGGGCCATAGCTAGGAGGCATTAAGCGCTCCACTTCCATAAAGTGTCCCAAACTATCCCAAATAAAAACGATTAGTGACAACGAATCTTTTCACACTGTTATGTAAAGTGGGAATCAAGCTCCTTTAGAATGCTTGGCTATTTTTGTAAGTCTGTGGACTCCAAAGAACAGAGTGCTCTCTGCAAACCAGCACAACAGATCTCTGGGCGCCCTCTACCCACAATGCTGCCCAGACGTTCTGACGCTGACATGGGTCAGTTGACTCATTTTTCAACCCCAGAGCACTGTGTACTTCTCTCAGTGATGTTTATTACTTGTAATCAATTTGCCCCGTACCATGAACAAGTGACAGTACAGAGTGTAAACTGCAAATAGCCTTATTCTGGTTCCCAGATGCAATCTCCAGCAAGCTCTCTGGCTTCCTGATCATTTTTGTTTTGTTTTGTTTTTTGTTTTTCGAGACAGGTTTTCTCTGTGGAGCTTTGCGCCTTTCCTGGATCTGGCTCGGTAGACCAGGCTGGCCTTGAACTCACAAAGATCCACCTGACTCTATCTCCTGAGTGCTGGGATTAAAGGTGTACGCCACCACCGCCCGGCTGATCATTCTTGAATAATAATCATTATCCACTTCTCCAATCACTTCCAGTTTTAAGAGTTTTATAATAGAGACAACCAACCCAGTGCAATCCCCAGAACTCTACACTCTGTGAGCAGTGGCATCTTCTCTCTCGGTGCCCCACCCCACCCCACCCCACCATCAGCTTCTCCCTCAAGGGTTGTCATGTCGTGTCATGTCATCTCTGTGCCTCAGTTTCCCAATCAGCAAAACAGAAAGGAAACCTGCCATGCGCGCTGTTTATCTTGCCAGTTCTTCTTCCACATGAATGTTAGATCTCCCATGCCAAGTCCGGGCTGTAACTGCACAGCCTGCGATAGCAAACTTAGGAAGGAGTGACGTGTTTATGATCTTGGATCTCGGCATCAGAAACACAGTCAACATCACCGTGTAATCAGAGCTGTTTTCAGTTTGCTGTTTCCATGCATGTGTCACGCATTTGTTGATCTGTTTATTCCTTATTTGTATCCGTTGTTTTAAAGGCTATTTTTACTCAATTCTTCTAAAAATGGTTACTCTGTTTATTACTAGCTATTGGAAAGTAAGACACTTAGGTAAGTTCTCTTTGCCAGGTCTCTTGGTTTAGTAGTTTAAATTTATTCTAATAGGTGGTTGGCTGTCTTCCACTTTCCTGCAAATCACACCCACTCCCATTATTTCTTGTCCATGTCTCACTGTCAGGATGAATGTGCTGGCTAGTTTTATGTCAACTTGACATAAGCTAGAGTCATTTGGGAAAAGGAAACTGAGAAAACGCCCCCACCAGACTAGCCTATGAGCAAGCCTGTGGGGCATCTTCCTGACAGATGATTGATGTGGGAGGGACCAACTCATTACAGGCGGTGACATTCCTGGGAAAAGCTATAATAAATCAGGCTGAACACACCTTAAGTAGCAAGCCAGTGAGCAGCACCCCCCCACAGCCTCTGCTTCAGTTCCTGCCTCCAGGTTCCTGCTTGAGTTCCTGCTGTGACGTCCCCTAGTGATGGAGTGCGACTGGAGAGTTGTGAGAATAAACCTTTTCTTGACTCAGTTGCTTTTGGTCATGTTTTATCACAGCAATAATCGAAAGCCTAAGCCAGTGAGCAGCAGAAATGGGGCCCTGCATCCATGCCATATCCTGATGCTACAACCACATATGTTGAATGCCTCCTGCCCAGCTCTGTATGTGGTGTGTCCATGTGCGTGAGCATGCACGTGGGGGCAGGAGGAGCTCGAATGTTCTCTCTCACTCTCCACCTATTCTCTTAAGACAGGGTTTCTCACTGTACCGGAGTTCGGCTAGTGGCCAGAGAACCCCCAGTGATCTTCCCATCTTTGCCCTCCATGGCACTGAGGTTGTAGGCAGGTGCGTGGCCATGCTCAGCTATTACATGGGTGCTGGGATCTGAACTCAGGTCTCCACGCTTATAGAAGTGCTCTTACCCATGGCGCCACCTCTCCAACTACTGCAGGTGATGTTGCAGAAGTTAAGTGTTTTCTGGTTTGAGTCCTTTAGGAACTCTTCTGTGAAGAGGTACTGAGTTATCCAATGCTGTCTTTAGGGTTTACCGAGGCAACGTTATTTTTTCCATTAATCTGAAAACATGGCATTAACCAATAAATGCTCTTGTGTTGACCAACATAACTCTTCTCATTTGATTGTGTTCATGTTCCCGGACAGTCAGATTTGGGTTGCACTGTTCTTACCTATCATGCGCCTACTCTGTTTTTGCTGGTTTCCACCCAAATCTTACTCTTCTTTTCTTCCACTTTCCTCAGGCTAAGCTACTGTTTTCTATAGTTTTCAAATGGATGGGCTTAGGTTTTTAGTTTTAGATTTTTTAACATATGCATTCAACACTACACATTTTCCTCTAAGCACTACCTTACCAAATCTCAAAAGTCAGTAATTTGTCATTTTGTACATATTTGATATGTTTGAGTGTATTAATTAAACTTTCCAGTTGATCAAATTCTGTATCTGAACTAAAAACTTTATTAGAATTGTTACTGGTAGGGTAGAAAGATGGCTCAGTGAGTAGAGAAAAAAAGAAGAAAAAGGAAAGAAAAAACAGAGGGAGAAGGGGGTGGCTGTGAGTTTATGAAAAGACATAAAATATAACTGACTTTTCATCTCTGACAAAGCACGCAACAGAAGAATAACTTCATTTAGCTCACAGTTTCTGAAATTTCAGCCCATGCTGGGCTAGTTCCTTTGCTGTGATCCTGGGGCACAGCTAAACATCCTGTCAGGGAGCATCCTGAAGAGAAAAGCAGCTCATTTCATGGCAGATGGGAAGGGGGCATTAGGGACAAGATACAGTCCCCAAGGACATTTGCGGTGATCTACCTCTTCCAGTTAGACACCAACCACTTCCTGAAGTTCCTGAACCTTCCCAAGTAGCATCACCAGCTGGGGAAAAAACCTTCAATACTCGAACCTTTGGGGGAAGACATTCCACATCCTAACGATAGCAGAACTTTTGGGGAAGACATTCCACACCCTAACCATAGCAGCAGAACTTTTGGGGGAGACATTTCACATCCTAACGATAGCAGAACTTTTGGGGGAGACATTCCACATCCTAACGATAGCAGAACTTTTGGGGAAGACATTCCACATCCTAACCATAGCAGCAGAACTTTTGGGGGAGACATTCCACATCCTAACGATAGCAGAACTTTTGGGGGAGACATTCCACATCCTAACCATAGCAGGAGAACTTTCGGGGGAGACATTCCACATCCTAACCACAGCAGTAGTAAACCTGTGCAAGGATGCTGGGGGCCATGTGAAGTGTGAGGTCTTCATTCGAAAGACAAACTCACAGCTGAGTTCTATAATTCCCAGAAATATTCCGAGTGGTTTGCTCTTTCCCCTTGAACTTCCATTTTCCCCACTTTTGTGTTTCCTTTGTTTGGGTGAGACAAGAAATTTCCATGTAGCACAGTTGTGGGAGTCCAGAAATGTGTAAGTGTGCCTGGCTTTCCAGGGGAGATGCAGACACCAAGCATGTGGCCTAAAATGACCTGAAGAATCTGACCTGGCAGGACCAGGAAGGGATCTGATTGGTGGAATCGATTAAACACATGAAAACAGCCTTTGTCGATCTAAATTACAGGCAGGGCAGGACTGATGGAGGGGGCTGGTGTCTTAGTTTCTTTTGCTGCTGTCCTAACACTTGACAAAAGCAGCTTGTGGGGCTACCAGAAGGATCAAGTCTGATGACGCGAGCTCCATCAGCTGGTCCCACGTGGTAGAAGGGGAGACCCGATTCCCAAAAGTTACCTCCTGACCTCCACACACGTGCTGTGCCTTGGCATGGATGCACACCCCACCACATATAAAATAAAACAAATAAAACTGTGAGGAAATGTAAAGCAACTTGAAGGGGAAAGGGTTTATTCTAGCTCATGGTGAAAAGGATGGCCTGGAAGCAGAGAAGGATGAATGCATGTTGCTGCTACGCTCCTTTCCTCCATTTATGTGCAATTCAGGATCCCATCCGAGGAATGGTGTCATCTCCATTGGGCAAATCTTTCCATCTTAATGAACACAATCAAGATAATCTCCCACAGGCATACCCAGAGGGCTTCCTCCCAGGTGACATTAATAATCAACAGTAACTGTCACACCTCTAAGCAGCAGAAGCCACCCATCATCCTGTATAAGAGGCACGGCCACCACAGGGCATTCTCTACACTGATTCCACCCCTTTAGGAACAAAAAGGACATTGGGTGACCTGGGGAAGTTAGAACGATAAAGGGTCCTCACTGTCATTCCCTACTTCCAAGACTTACAGAAGAGTTCACTTAGGACCATACACAACTGGTAGTTTATTCTAAAGCCTCTGACCTGAAGCCCCAGCTTCTAGAAGTTTCAGAGCTGGAAATGTACACTGACAGCAGGACTTAGGAGAGCCAGGGTCATCAGAAGCTGGCTCACCACCAGGCAAAGGAGCGAAAGGTAAAACACTTCATCTTCATCCTGGGCTCTGGGTGGGCAAGAAAAAGCGCCTTGAGGAATGAATGATCCCAGGCTGGTAACCGCATGGGGTTCAACTGCAGAAATCACACAGCCATGGTCTAGATGAGCTATTGGTTGACCAGTTAGTATTAGAAGCAGCCAGTGAGATAAATCACAAGGAGGAGTCAACACAGCAAACAAGACATGTGCTTGATGGATTTTGACAGACAAGGAACAGGGTCAGAGAAGCCACACGAGGAAGGAAGCCGCCATGAATAGACAGTAAAAGCATACACAGCTTCCAAGAACTTCAAAAATGGTAATAACATAGTTTTTTTTTTTTTTTTTAAGAAAAAAGAAAAGAAACAATAATAGAAAGCCGGGGGTAGTAGTGTACAATCTGTTCTCAAAAAACAAACATTCAAATAATGACAAGTAAAAAAGAAATTTTTAAGAATTTTAAGAAATGCACCAAAAAAAAAAAAATAAAAAATAAAAAATAAAAAAAATAAAAAAAAGCCGGGCGGTGGTGGCGCACGCCTTTAATCCCAGCACTCGGGAGGCAGAGGCAGGCGGATTTCTGTGAGTTCGAGGCCAGCCTGGGCTACCAAGTGAGTTCCAGGAAAGGCGCAAAGCTACACAGAGAAACCCTGTCTCGAAAAACCAAAAAAAAAAAAAAAAAAAAAAAAAAAGAAATGCTACACATATTGGCGCACTTTAATCCCAGCACTAGGGAGGCAGAGGTAGGTGGATCTCTGAGTTCAAGGCCAGCCTGGTCTACAGAGTGAATTCCAGGACAGCCAGGGCTACACAGAGAAACCCTGTTTTGAAAAACAGAAACAAAAAGCACCTAAGTGCAATATGTTGAAGTGGATAAAGACAGAGCTAAAGCAGACAAAGACTTACGTTGTTACTCTGCGAGCAGAATTAATAGAAGGAGCAGTATTTTAAAATATCCCCAAAAGACAGGGTTGCTGGAATAAGGAGCCATAGAAGCCTTCAAAACTAGCCTTTTCTTCTTATTGTTAAGACTATTGACCCAGCCATAAATTCAGAGCTTATGTTCTGCATTTGACATTTTCTCTCCAACAGGAAGGGGATCAAATGCTCACTGTAGCAAGTATACAAGGCTCCAAAAATCTACACGTCAGTAGAACTTGAGAAAACAATTTCAAAGCCGCTCTCTAGTAACCTGTACCTGGTAAGGAAGTGCATTTGCAACTTTGTAACAGGTACTGTGCACTGATTGCACTACAGAAGATTGTCTCAAGAAACCCAACTTCCCAGGCCGGGAGGAGACAGGCTACTTGTTGCAAAGTCATCCTGTAGGGGCGGTGCCTTCCCCTAGGGCAGAGCGGCCAACAGTGTCAGCTCCAGGAGCAGCTTTCTAGCTCCTGTTCCTGTGAGTAAACTGATGAAGCACGAAGACGTGGCTGATGGCAGGTCACAGGCCATTTCCTCAGTGGCTCACAGCCGTAGGTTGCAGCCCAACCCCTGTGGTCTCAGGCCTGGATGCAGAGGTCAGGGTCATCGTATTGAAGTTTCTACTTCTACTAGAAGAGCAACTGTTGGAACTAGCTGTAGTGAAGGCTGAGTAATTATGGGCCACAGTACAAGCAGGACCATAATGTCAGGCTGTGGGAAAAGCCCCCTACCTGTAGGGTTTTCATTAAAAAAACAAATAAACAAACAAACAACAAAAAAAAAAAAACCACCTCTAGACATGGCTCCCACTGGAGGTCAACATTGAGGTTAAGCTCATCTCTCCGTTTTTTTTTTTGTTTTTTGTTTTTTGTTTTTTTTTTGGGGGGGGGGTGTTGCTACCCTTGTCTCTGGATACCTTCCTCTAAGCCTTTTGAATATATTTAGTATTTTTTTCCTTGCCAATAAAAACTCTTAGAATAATGAATTCTATAAGAGTATTTTCTCAGTGAGAAGGAGCAGGATTACTTTTACGTAGTCAGTAAAAATGACCAACTCCAAGAAATATTTAATAAATTCTAAGCTAATGGAAACTGCAGAGGAGTGGGTGGGGTAGCCCTTGTTTCAGGAGCTTACAATAGAGAGCACACACATACATTGTCCCCCTCCTTTTCTCTCATCACACACACACACACACACACACACACACACACACACACACACACACTTCGTTCATATGGCTCTATGTATCACTGGTTGAACAAAACTATTTCCTGGAACAAAGTTTTTAGAGCCTAAGTGATCATCAACCCAGATAATCAAAACCTCTTGTAACCACTGCAGCACCTGGGGGCAGGGTTTGAGAAAGCTTCTGGGGCCATGGAGTCTGGGGAAGGCTCAAAAGGCCACAAGTTCCACCCACGATGACTCAGAAAGAACTATAAAGCAGGAAGGGTGGCTCCCTGGTGGTCCTGTGGAGGGCGTAGGAGGGACTAAGTTCGATGCTGAGGTTGAAGGATGTCAGGTGGTCCTTCAGGTGCTGAGCACAGAAAAGGCCGCTGAGAGGCAGGTGCTCAAGACTGAACTCAAGGAACCATAGGAATTCAGAAATCCTGAGAACAGCTAAGTGTGGAAGGAAGGCATTTCAAGCAGAATGGTGTGTTGACAAATGTCACTGAGACAGTGTCACTGAATGTGGCACCTGTGGAGTCTGGGGCTTACAGAGGGAGCCACCACTCCAGGAAGTAAAGACAATGAGTGGAGTGAAGGGGAGTCACCAAGAAGTGGCAACTCAACATGTACCCACAGGATCGCGGGAAAGGGTGATAGAAGGTGAGAAAGTCACTGGCAGGAAAAACACACACGGAGAACAAGATGGGCGGGCGGGGCGTCCAGGAAGTACACAGGAGGCAAATAAGAAGCTCTTCTGATACAGGAGGTATCTTGGGAACACTCTGGCAAGAGAGGAGCTGTTGACTAGAGCCGAGTTCAAGGGAAGCTGGGGAAGACACTAGAGACGAGGAGGACGGTGACCTGGCTGGGGTGCCAACTGGACAGCGCCCGTGTGGTCAAGAGGGCCTCGAGTGTGGCCGGCTGCTTAGCAAACACACCCACAGTTACCATCAGGCTCAGTCTGTCACATAATCCAAATGTGAAATGTCCCTCAAGTGGCACTTACGTCATAAGCTATAAATAACGGGGTTGGGTAGGAACATGGGCAACTTGATGGTAGCCAGACTGAAAACAGAGACTTTGAGGGGCTAAGGATCCAGAAGAATCTTGAGAGGTAGGTTTTACAGAACAAAAGCTTTGCCTAGACTACAGTAGGTATGGAACAGCACCACACAGATGAGATTACATGTGAAGGTACAAGGGGTGTGTGTGTGTGTGTGTGTGTATGTGTGTGTGTGTGTGTGTGTGTGTGTGTGTGTAAGAACTGATTCAATGTGACAAGCAGAAAAGAAACCACATGTGAAGTAAAGGGTCAGGGACCAAATGATGCTACAGTTTGGGCCACTGTCCTCACAAAGGTCCATATGTTAAAGCTTGGTCTCCAGTCAAGGCATTATTGTGAAGTGGTAGAGCCTTTAAGAGGTGGGACCTATTTGGAGGCCTTCCAGCCAAAAAGGGTTGTCTTTAAAATGAATACTGGGACCCTGGCCTTTTCTTTCTCTCTGGTTTCTGACTGCCGTCAGGGAGCCATTTAGCCCACCATATGCAAGCTGCCATGCCATCAACCCGCCATGCCATTAACCCGCCATGCTGTACTGCCTTGCTATCAACCTGCCATCCATACTGCCTTCCCACAAGCTCAAAAGCAAGATGTGAACTGAAACCTCCACAAACTGGAAGTGAACATAAGCTCTCCTCTTTCCCTCAGTCACCTCAGGTATTGTGTGAGAGCAAGCTAACAGATAGTAGAGGGCGCTGTGTACTAGGATACCACGACCATGCTGTGACTGTTCCATCCCAGTCCCTCCACCTCCCAAACTATGGCTGCAGGGGTCTTATCTTCCAGAACTAAGACACTTTGGGCTCAAACCCAGATTCTACTTTAGCCACAAACCACCAACTCTCTACTTTCTGCCTTACTCCCATATTTACTCTGGAAACTCTTAGGCTCACGGTACTCAGATCTTCAGTGTCTTGGTCCAGATACTTTGCTTAACTCAAGAGCATGATCAGGCAATTCCTTTTAGCCACCAGCCTAAACTCTGGAGCGCTGCTAGCCTCATAGCTGTTCAGAAAACCCCAATTCTTCATTAACTCTTCCATCAAACCTTCTCTTCTTTGGTAGACTATCTCCAAACCCATCTTCTCCCAGCCAGCTGCCTAGTTGAGACTCTTTCTAGATGATGCCCTTGCAGCTGGTGCTCAAGTCTTTCCCAACGGATGTCAGAAGTGATGCAGGTAGCTTTTCTATTACTTATAAGAAAATTACTTTTTACTTCTGCGTGTACCCTCTTCCGGGAGCTGAAGTGATATGGTCACAAGCCAGCACTGGCCATGCAGGCATATTAAAACCCCCTGTGATATGGAAGGATGGGATGGAAGGGGCCTGAGATGGGTCCTTAAGACACTCTTCTCTTTGGACTACAATGTAGGAAGCAAACATTTATGCTCTGGGATGGTCTTTCTGAATGCTGTGAATATGTGTTGCTATGACTGGTTAATAACGAAGCTGCTCTGGCCTATGGCAAGTCAGGTTATAGCCAGGCAGGAAATCCAAGACAGAGACAAGAAGAAAGGCGGTTAGGAGAGGCGCCGGCCGCTGCCCAAGGAACAACATGCCAGCAAACTGGTACTGCCACAGCCATGTGGCAAAACACAGATTAATAGAAATGGGTTAATTTAAGATGATGGAGCTAGCTAGCAGGAAACTTAAGCCATTGGTCCTACAGTTTGGAATTAATATAAGCCTATGGTTTAAATGTTGAGAACAGCAGGCAGGGTCTCCTAAGATGTCCTGCTACCCTTGCAAATCTGTCCTCTCATCTCAAGGACATAATGTTTTGGCCAGACTCCCTGGATTAAAACACAGCACTACTCATGCAACTGAGCTCAACCCAGGCCTGATGTACAGTGGCACCAGCTGCCTGTCACTAACACCAATAAAACAGTGACTGTAACACGCTCTGATGTGAGCCCTTTGTGAGTTTCTATTACCTCTGGCCCAAAGTCTGAACTTCTTGATGTTAGACCCTCATGGCACATCTGCCCACTTATCTCCCAACCTTCTCTCCATGGCATCCTCCTTTTTGACAAATAATAGCATGCTGTCCATGGGTCCAAAAAATCAAATACATGAATCTGGACTCATCTGACAAGCATTTATTAAAATAACTACTAATGGAGTATAGGTCAGTGTGCTATCAAATTAATTTCCCTTCCTGGAAAAGCACACTCACCTCCTTTAATACACCAACACAAGAAACAGCCTGTTGTACATCTTATGTTTGCAAGCAATAGTGAGTTCCATTTCCTTCACTTATAAAATAAGGGAGTTAGGTTATCAGCTTCCCATATCTAAAACACAGCACTATGCTGGGGCAGTGATGGGAAAATCCAGTATTTATATCTACTTCCAGATCTTATGTTGTTTTAATGCACCTAAGGGCCACATCCTGTGGAAAGAGAACAGAGTTCCTTCAAGAAGGACATGCAGAGCATGAGCCAGAGGGTGAGGCCAACAACAAAGGTTGTCTAAAGCGTGCAGAGACCTGAAGGGTCAGGGAAGGTGGAATGGGGAGCTTCCCACCAAGCCCAGCAGGGACGGCCAGGCTGTCTCTTCCATTTCCTGCCTTCCCAGAAGAGCTGAGGATCCTATGGGAGCACTTACCACAAAACAAGGATCTGTTTAGGTGACCAAATGGCTGTCAGGTCAAATACACCACCCTCTCCTTCAGCTAAGGCATGTGTGAGTCTTGAGGGAAAGAGAGGAGCAAGGGCCAGAGGGACACTCCTAGAGATTCCAACACAAAATTCAATCCCACATACCGTGCACCGCACTTCCTGACCTGGTCAGGCCAAAGCCATTCTGGCTCCAGACAAGTTGGGGCCAAAGGATCTTTACTCATAATAGTAACTCTGGTGTTTCTTTGAAGCCAGAAACCGTGACCACCGCCCCCTTGAGCCCGCCAATCTCTAAAGACAAATCCTAAAGTGCTCTTTAGATACATTACTTCTGTGACTACGTACTGCTAGTTTAGGTTGACACCTATAATTTCACTGCTGAGGCCAGGGGATCAAGAGTTCCAGGCTATATAGTGAGATTTGGTCTCCAAAAGAAAATGTTAACAAACCTCTTGTACATATAAATATAAAGGCATAAGACCTAGTCCAAGAGTTGTGTCATTAGGTGAAGGCTTAAGCTCTTTTACAATGAATTTTTGCATAGGCATATGGCCAAATTTCTGGATTACCTCCAGGTCAAAGGTCTTAGGTAGCTATATCACAAAGCTAGAGCAAAGACACCTTGAAGTAGATTTGACAATACCAAGTACAGCAAACATACTCAACTTTGCAAGCCCAAATACAGATTGGTACAAGAGGAAGGCCAGAAGTCAAAGAAACAAGAGCCATGATGGACTGGGAGGGCTTCCTGGACCAAGAACTAAAAGCTGAAACTTAGGTGTTCTTACCAGCTTTTCTCCTCAAACAGTGGTGGTCCTTGCTAACTTGAATCCAAGTAAACTGAGCACTCCTTAGAATCACCCTGCTTCCCTTCCTATCTGACAGCTCCTGATGTGCAAACATTACTGAAGGAAGCCAGGTAAGAGTCCATCTCTCCACAGTGGCTGTCCCATTCCCCATCCTGACCCACCGAGAGCCTCTTTTGTCCAGGTGAGGATGGGATTAAACAAAAAACTCAATTTCCTCAAGGATGTGTCAACCGATCACGTTGCATATCCTTACATAGGAATATTTGTTTTCAGCAGAACCAAGTATTTGCTGGGCTTGCTGCAGTGTGGAAGAACTCTGAAAGCCATGTGCTGAGTAAAAGATGTCAACCACAACAGACCACTCACTATACGAGCCACATAATGGAAAACTCAGACTAGAGTAAGTAGATTAGTAACTGCCCGGAGCGAAGGGTGGAGGAGGAATACGAGTGACTGCAAATGAGGGTTGGGATTCTCTTGGGGGCAACAAGTCTAAAGCGGAGAACTAGGCACAGTGGTGTCCCCCCTTTCTTCCAGCATTTGTGGGGGTAAAGTAGGAGGAATTCACGGCCAGCCTGGGCCACAGCCTGAGAACCTCCAGGACCCCACTGTGAGATCCTGTCTCAAAAAAACAAAACAAAAAACAAAGTAAGTAAAATTAAAAAAAAAAAAAAACTAAAATAAACTGAATTAGACTGTGGTTGATGACCATTCAACAATGAACATATCAAAACTCATCTACTTTAAATGGGTAAGATATCAATTAGTAAAGCCACTTTCAAAAAAACCCAACAAAATGTAAGTCCTGGGCTGGAGAGGTATCTCGGTGGTTAGAGCACTCACTGTTCTAGCAGAGAAGCCAGGTTCCATTCCCAGCACACACACATGGCAGCGGCTCACAACCATCTGTAATTTCAGGGCATCTGACACCCTCTTCTGGCCTCCATGGGTATCAGGCACACACATGGTGCACATATGTACATGCAGGCAAACACACTCATACACATAAAATAAAAATAACTCTTACATTTTTTCCCTAGAATGCCTAATAGTCATGCATACCCATGTGCTGCAGATCCAGCAAGATGTTGTCAGAAACATCCTACAAGAATGTTAGTAGCGTCCTCACACAAGGACCCAGCTAACTGGCATTCTCATTTTCCTATCACAGCATGTGCAGTTGGGAAGACGGCTCAGTTGGAAAAGTGTCTGCCAGTCAAGCACAGGGATCTGAGTTGTTATCGATCTTCTTCATGACAATTACCTGTTTGTGTTCACACACATGCATGCCGCAACACACAACATCTTGCAAGAGTCGGTTTTCTCCTTCCACCGCGAGGGTCCTAGGGACTGAGCTCCAGTCATGAGGTTTGACGGCAAGCGCTTTTACAAACTGAGCCATCTCGCCAGGCCAGAGGTCCTAAGTTCTATCCCTAGTGCCCAAAAGAAATGGCAGCGTGTGACTGTGCTTCCAGGACTGCGGACGCACAAACAGACGGCTCCCTGGAGCTGGCTGGACAGCCAGCCTAGCAAACTGGCAAGTTCTGGGTTGGGTGAGATGCTTAGTCTTAAGAAAACTAAGATGGAGCTGGGCATGGTGGTCTTCAAGCCCAGCAGTCAGGGCAGAGGCAGGAGACCTCTGAGTATGAGGCCACCTCTACCTAGCATTAGCCTGTACTAATTCTTGGAGGCAAGAAAGCAGAAAGCCAAAAATGTAAAAAAGATAACCAGAAACACTGACTCCAAATGGAACTTTCAGCATCCTGGTGTTAATCTCAAGTTTTTGTTTAAAGATGCTAACTTTTTTAAAAAAAGATTTATTTATCTATTATGTATCAGTGATCTGCCTGCATGGATGCCTGCACTGCAGGCCAGCAGAGGGCACCAGATCTCACTGTAGATGGTTGTGAGCCACCATGTGGTTGCTGGGAATTGAACTGGAAGAGCAGCCAGTGCTCTTAACTTCTGAGCCATATCTCCAGGCCCCAAGATGGTAACTTTCAAACTGTGCTTTTATATATATATATATATATTTAATAGTTTCAGGGATGTCCTTACTACTTTAGAAACAATCACTACAAGATGGTTTTTACTTTTAGCCAGACATGGTGGTGCTTATTTTGCAATCCTAGTGCTTGAATAGCTGAGGCAGGAGGATGGCTGCAAGTGTTGAGCCTGGCCTAGGCTATGGAGCAAGATGCTACAGCAAACATCTTATAAAAGTGCTGTTGACAGAGACAGCCTACCATGTGTCACATCTTGTATCTTGTGCTCCCTAATCTGCTTCTTCCTTTTGAACCTACGTTTTCTGGGCAAAATAATTCTCAGCAGTGTTCACAAGGTGCACACACCACTGGAGGAATCGGCCGTGGAAAACCTGAAACTGTTCTTTTTTTTCCCTCTGTCGCTCTCTCCAAACAGTTCAGCAGAAAAATCTACTTAAACAAAAGAGCATGCCTATGGACATAGGTAAAAGAGCTCAACAAAACCCAAAGAAAACGGAAGCGCATCTTCACTTTACCTTCAAAACAAATTGTGCCGGGTGGCGGTGGTGCACACCTTTAATCCCAGCATTCAGGAGGCAGAGGCAGGCAGATCTCTGAGTTTAGGCCAGCCTGGTCTACAGATCGAGTTCCAGGACAGGCTCCAAAGCTACACAGAGAAACCCTGTCTCAAAAAATCAAAGAAAACAAAAACAACAAATTGTGTGTGTGTGTGTGTGTGTGTGTGTGTGTGTGTGTGTGTATGTGTATTGAGTATGTGCATTTGTGAGTTTATGGTATCGTGTGTGTGTGTGTGTGTGTGTGTGTGTGTGTGTGTGTGTGTGTGTGTCTGGCTCTTGTGGAAGCTAGAGGGAACCCTGGCACTAGAGTTCCATCCAGGCGATTGTGAGCTGCCTGCTGTGGTATCCAAACTCAGGTGCTCTGGAGGAGCTGTGAGCAGTCTTAACCAACGAGCCATCTCTCCGGCCCAGCACACTGACTTTTTTTTTTTTTTTTTTTTTTTTTTTTTTGGCAATTCTTGTACACTGAACTGTGACTTCTTAACATTGTTCTCATTTGAAGATGAAAAGAATGTGTTGAATGTTGGCAAAGGAGGGAAAGCTGAATTGCTCTATGTAGGTATTGTACACCCTAGTATTTGTTGACTGGATGCCTTCAAAGATGCAGGCTATTAACAAAGCATCTCCAAGTTATAAACACATCAAAAGAAGCATTTTAAAACCCAGACATCTGGGGACGAAGCACATCATGAACAAAACACCAATACATTGGGCCTTGTGCGGGACGCTGGATGTAGGACATCAAGGTTCTGATTGCTTGTGGGAGCTTGCACTGTGGGAGCTATCTTTTCAGAGATTCTGCTTATTCATAAGGCTTATTTTAATATAATAGACCCAAGCTCTCCTTATATCCCTGAGAGGATGGGCACAGAGGCAGGCAGCTGCAGGCCCAGTCGGTTCACAGGCCTACTTGACGCTCTCTTAGGTCAACTAAACCTGTGCATGGCTACACACATGCCATTTACTGGCTCTGGAGAGATGTCTCTCTGTGACACTTCCTTGTGACAGTAATTCCAACTTCACATGCCACCGAGGCCAAGCAGAGTCAGCTGCCCTCGTTAGGGTTTTGGAACCTGAGGCACATGCTCATGAGATAAAGCATGACCATCCAGCAGTTGCATGTTCAAAGATTTTTGAGACACAACCACCAACCACACATTATGAGCAGTATTTGAATACCGTCATATAAAATGAGTCCTTTAATTTTTCAAGTGTTTTAAAAAACAAATTTATACTTAAGCCAGCCTTGAAGATAAGCATAAAAATTACCAATTGAAACTAAAAACAAAAACTACCCAAACCCACAACCGAAGCAGCAGCTGTGCCCAGCACAAGCCCGGGTGCACACAGAGGGAGCGGCAGGCATAGAGAGGGTTCACTTTCTGGAACCGTACCATCTCCTTGCCCAGAGAGCAAAAATAAATAAGGTCACCACTGCTTCCTACGAATCTGCCCCCAGCCTTCTCAGCTCACAGGAAAGCTGAGATGTGATGAACTCAGCCACTGCTTCCCGAAACAAGAAAGCAGAGACACGTTCACTAAACAAGCAATTTTCCGTGCAGGGGCAATACGGTTTTTGTTACTGTTGTTGTTGCTTTTTATATTTTTCTCTTTACCTTTTCTTCAATTTGCCTTCTATTAATATACTATCTTTCCTTGTATAGGGCAAACCAGACATCTTTTTATGCTGTTCTTCCTAAGAAAAGCAACACATTTTGAAGACAAACCATTCCCAAAAGTAGTGACAAAAATATTAAAATAGCTTTAAAGGTGAGTCACCTACATTACCTCAATGAAGTAAAACAGAAAAATAAAAGAAGTTGGCACTAAGACAGCTATTCCAAATATCTGTGTCTAAACAATTTTTAAAACTGTTTATTTATTTTTTTAAGAATGCACCCCCTAGTCCAAAGTAACTATATTTTAAAAAAATTTTTGGCCAAAAAATTTACAAAACCCCTTTCAGTTCAACCTAATAAAAGTGGTTTCTAGAAAATACTCCACATGAAGTGTGTTTTCAGTTCAGTTTGGAAGCATTTCTAAGGCACGGTGTTCTGGGAGACACATGGGCTTCTGCAGGCGCCCCTCTGCACGCAGAGCATCTGCATCAGGCACTTTCTTCCGAGCTGTGGGGCTGGGAGTGAAGTCAGACGTAGGCTCCCAGGGCGGCATGGAACTCCGTGAGGCACTGGACCAGCTGCTGGAACTTGGGCCTCTCCTCTGGGTCCAAGGCCCAGCAACAGGCCATCACAGCAAACCTGCAGAGTGACATGGAAACGTGGCTAGTAACAAACAGCCTTCAGTCAGTTTCCTACCAGTTAGCTTTCTGTTCAAATGTGGCTGTGGAGAAGACAGCCTATTAACAATCACTTCATTTGACTATGTGTTGGCAGTTTTAGCACTGAAAAGAGCTAAGATGATTTATTTGGATTACACACATGGATATCAGTTCTTCATGAGAATATAAAATACGTAGCTTAGCAAGTTCAGAGCTTCATGTAAATACACAGAACACAGTCAAAATAACAGCCTGTGTCATCCTGGACACTGTGGGAGAAGAACTCAGAGGAAGTGTTATCTGAAATCAAGATTCCTGGATGTATAGCAAAGTCACTGCCTAAAACTGGCAGAGAAACCTTCTGGGGCCTCTGTAGACAACATTCATTTCTGAACCCACTTCCCCAACCAGACTCTGTACACCCCACTGCTGTGGGATGTTAATGTATGTCCTGTGGGAGCCCTTCTTGGGTTCCTTGTGGCGTTACCCAGCAGGTTTGCATAGAGGATGATTAGGACCATGGGCCTGAGTGCAGGTGTCTGAGATGGTCTGCACTTGGCTGTACTGGGGGATGGTCTGTATGTCAAGTTGCTCTGATTGGTCAATAAATAAAACCTGATTGGTCGTGGCTAGGCAGGAAGTATAGGCGGGACTAACAGAGGAGAAATAAAAGAACAGGAAGGCAGAAGGAGACGCTGCCAGCCACTGCCAGGACAAGCAGCATGTGAAGATGCTGGTGAGCCACGAGCCACGTGGCAAGGTATAGATTTGTAGAAATGCGTTACTTTAAGATATAAGAACAGTTAACAAGAAGCCTGCCACGGCCATACAGTTTGTAAGCAATATAAGTCTCTGTGTTTACTTGGTTGGGTCTGAGCGGCTGTGGGACTGGCGGGTGACAGAGATTTGTCCTGACTGTGGGCAAGGCAGGAAAACTCTAGCTACACCCCACCGCCATGGCGGAGAAGGTCAGCTACGTGAGGGAGGCAGGAGGCCGGAAGCACCTGTCACTTGCTAGCCCAGAACATCTTCTTTAAGCATCACGGATGCTTGGCAAGGCAAGATCATAAAGAGAAAGGTGTCTGTCTCTCTGTCTCTGATCGCTCATGTAGTATATGTACATGTCTGTGTGGTTGTATGCATGTGTGTGGCGGCCAGAGGTCAACAGTGAGTATCATCTCTATTGTTTTCCCTTTTCAGACAGGATATCTTACTAAACCTGGAGTTCACAGATGCAGCTAGGATGGCTAGCCAATGAGCTTCAGGGATCCGCTTGTCTCCACCCACCCTGTGGTATGGTCACAGACACATACTACCATACATGTCTTTTTAGTGGGTGCTGGGCATCCAAATTTGGACCCCAAGAAAAGCTTTTCTAAGGACCATATCTTGTTAAACATGAGTATTTAAACTGACATAATATCCTATCAGCTTCCTTACTATTATGTTAAATTCTCAGGCCATTTTTTAGTAATTAAGATTATACACCACTGATATAAGATGCTAAGTGCATTAAACAGTGACTTTGTGGTTTTTCCACAAGATCTAAATCACATCTGAAGACTCATCATTCTCAAAGGGGAAGGAAGGCTCCATGTGAACACAGGAACTTACTTTCCTACTTTTATAATCATAAAGTAAATGCATCAAAGCTCATGTCCAAGATCCAAAACACTCACAGTTCATCAGGGCAGTTGATTGGCTGGGCTATTCGGTAACCATCTTTCAGGTAAGCGGCCATCTCAAAGGGATCGATGTCCACGTAGGGCGTCTGGCCCAGAGTCATGAGCTCCCACAGAGTCACTCCAAAGGCCCACTAGGAGGAAAAACAGCATAATGAGGGGACATTTTAAAACTGGGTATGGTGACTAGAACAAGCTACAGGCCAAAAACAGCAGCTGAACAAACTCTTAAAGAATACTGTTCATAAAAAGAAATCTATCACGCTGGTTAGTTTCTCTAGCTGGATTATAGCAAAGAATACTTTAATGAATTCATTCTTTAATATGAATATTAGTATTATTTGTTCTGAGTAATTAGGTCTGTTGGATGAAAGCATTTTCACTGCTGGCTATGACTCATGCTGCCCTGAAATTAATTCATTACACTGGGAAATGGAAAACAATCTAGATTGACCGAACACCCTCAATAAGTCAAATATGTAGATTATATAAAATAGAAGAAGTCGTGGGTTTCTGGTTTGGGATGGAACTTGGGTACTGTGCACACAAAGCACTTGTTCTGCCACTGGGGTACATCACGAGCTCTAGATTTACAACTGTTGGTTAGGAGACGGAAACACCCTGAAAATATCTTCCAGTTGAGTGAAAGATCAGATTTCCTTAAAACCCCAGGTGAATGACCAGTAAGGAGGAGACCCAAGCAGAGGCAGCAGAAGCACCGGAGGACTGATTTTCCCTTCTCGGCTCAGGCCTGGCTGCACAGTAGCTCCTGGAGAATGTGTCCCCAAAGCTGCTGCTATGCCAGGAAGGGCTTGGGTAGGGACAATCTCCAGCCTGCTGTCACCTGCAAATGCTGCGCTCACAATGACCGAAGCCAGGGAAAGAATAATGCCTGTGTGCCAAGAGCTCAAGCGTCCTCACAGTATTTTGCAATGAGCCTCCAATCACATTCAGTTTTCACAACAAACCTCAAGAAGCTCGCACTGGTAGCTTAGGTTTATAAGGCGAGGGAACAGGTGAAAAGCGTGGCTTGCTCAACCACACATTTCTCAGTGAGTAAAAAAGCAGGACTGGGGGGTGGAGCACACGGGCAAATACAAAGTCTTTCTGTAAAATCCAAGCACAGTGCAATAAGCCTGAGGTTATTGCTTTTCAGTATGAACAAAATCTGGAAACACTGTTTTTTTAAAGTCTTTCACAGGTATAACATCCCTAACCCAAAGTGCTCCAAAATCCAAGTTACAGAGCTGACATGACAATGAAGAAATTTCCACACCATGAAACTCTGTTTCATGCATAAAATCATTAAAAATATAGATTTAAGTCGCATAATACAATCTCAATCTCAATCTCTCTCTCTCTCTCTCTCTCTCTCTCTCTCTCTCTCTCCCTCCCTCCCTCCCTCCCTCCCTCCCTCTCTCCCTCTCTCCCTCTCTCTCCTCACATTCCTAGTTATAGTGATTAAGATTGCCAATATATCTTTTGGAGAATTGGGGTGGGGAGGCGATATAATCCAATCCACCATACAATGGTATACAAACTCTTAAGGAGCAGCCCTGCCTGAATATCAAAACCAAATGCTCCAGCCTTTCAGAATCTGCTGTCCCCTCGTGCAGTGAGCACCACAGCCATCTGATCTTGGGGTTGCATTGGCAGAAGGACATGTAAGTAACATGTGAATGCTATTCTCTATTTGGGGAGAGGTATATGTGGGTCTCTTTCTCTCACACTGGCTGGCCTCAGACTACAGCAATTCTCCTTCTTCGGCTTCCTAAAGTGCTGGGATTACAGGCATGAGCTTATGATCACACAGCTTATGATCTTGCCATTTAAGATGAAAGACATAAAACTATTCTTTTCATTCACAACATATATATGGCTTGTCATAAAGTATATAATTGTTTTCATCTGATGTATGAGACTGAAGCCACTGGGTAATGAAACTTCTGTGTGAATGATTACTCTGGGAACTTAAAATGCCAGACTGGGTTTAACATAGCAGTCTCCCCTAGCCAGTTGACTGAGAGTAAATAATATGAATATTCAGTGGGAAAGTAGTGCAATGAAATACACTTTTATACTCTGCCCTGCCTGGCTGGGACCCTGGCAGAGGGCCACCAAGGAAATTTCGTGAGCCGCTGTGGGTGAAGTTTCCAGGGGACCTGGATGGCAAGTTACCCAGCTAAAGAGAATCACATGAGTCTGAGGTATCACTGTGTTTGCTGGGTTTGGGCTTTTTTACCAGACACTGTATTGCTGTTGTTTTTCCTTTCCTGACTTATCCTTTTGGAGACAGATGCACCAACCTAAACCTGCCCCACCCCTGCATTTTGGAAGTCAGTAACTTTCTTGGTTTCCTAAACTTAGAGCTGAAGACAAATTTGCCTCAGTATAAATCTTACCTCGAGGCTCACTCACATCTGATGAAACTCTGATTTTAGGCAATGAGCTAAGGCTTTTAGGGCTCTTAGGAAGAAATGAAGGCAATCTACTATATGAAGGGTGTATTTAGGAGGCCCAGCAGCAGAACATGATGGACTTACTGTGTGTGCACCTCAGGCACACACATGTTGAACTCCTGACCCCAGTGTGATGAAGTTAGCAGGTGGGCTTTGGGGGAGTTCCCATCATGAGGGTGGAAATCTCAGGAGTGAATCTGGTGTCTTACAAAGATCTCAGCAGAGCCCTCTTCCCTGTGCTGTGTGAGGACACAGGAGGAAGGACACTTCTGATCCATCCCTCAAACTCGACTTCCCAGGCTTCAGAGAGATGAGGAATGTAGCCTGGGTCTTGAGCGACTCCGTCTGTTGTATCAGCCTTAATCTACTCAGACACCATCTAACCTCAAGTCAGCAATCTGTAGCTCCAAGTATGACTGGTCCTTACACCTGCAAACCCCCACCCAAGTGGAATATCCCAGAACTGGCTGTTCATGCCACGTTCTCCACAGATGCACATGGCTCCATTGGAACATCAGGGTCTTCTAAGGGAGTTCGTGAAGCAGAGTGTACGAGTAAGTCTCCAAAGCAACCAGAAGGAGTGTTCAGAGACACATGAGATCCTGAAAGGCAGAGCTACAGACGACACTAATGAGGCAATTGCTCACCTCTGGAAATACAACTGTTCTTAGAACTGGTTGTTGCCCTCAACTCCCACCCCAGAAAGGGTTTCTTTGTATAGCCCTGACCGTCCAAGAACTCCCTCTGTAGACCAGGCTGGCTTCGAACTCAGACATCTACCTGCCTCTGCCCTGCTGAATGCTGGGATTAAAGGTGTGAGCCACCACTGTGGGGCACAAGAACTGTTCTTAAAGTAATTCATATACTCCTCATTCTTAGGAAATATCAGGACAACTAAAGTTAGAATAATACAACTAAACAGTATCTTAACATCGAAAATGTTAAATCTTAGGTCTCTATTTCCTAAACAAAAGTCTGGACTCATCCTTTAATCTCTATATTGCTCTTTATGCCTTTATGTTAATTCTCTTAATGTAAATTTGATACTTAGTAGGTTCAAGATTGTTGGTGTATAGAATCTACATCTATGAGGGAAACAATCTTCTAAGCACTACTCTAAACTTAGTAATGCAAAATATAAAACAGAAAGCACTCTATACTTTTAAAAATAGTAAGTCTCTTCCAGTAACTCCAGATTTCACTTCGATACCAGAGTTCCAAAGACTGCTCTCAGTGAAAATGTTGTAAACTTGAGGGTCTCCCGAGTGAGTGTTCAGTACCTGGCAACGGCCTCTAGAACACCGGCAAACAGGAGTAAAATGAAGCAACACTGCAGACGCAAGCTCTGGAGAACTACAGATTGTTCTCCTAGGAAAATATCCACTAATGTCTACAAAGAAACAGCAAGGCACATGGGGCACATCTGATTTGCCCTGTGGCCTAAAAACTGTTCAAGTGCCTTAAAAAGGATCTCTTGACGGCCATAAATCACACTGTTAAGATTAGCATGGAAGTCATTTCCTTGATTTGTTTTTCCCAAGAAAATGCTTTTTAAACACAATGTAGTACCATAAAGACAAGAAAACCAACATGAAACTCTCAACTGTGTTTTCCTGATTGCATTCACCCCTCAGTCGGAGGCAGAGTCTTGACAGCTCAACTATGTTAGCTACTATAATTATCGAAATAATTCAAAGGAGGCATCAATCAAAAAATATTTTTTTCAAATAAAGGAAAAGAATGTCACAATAGAAATCTGTGGTTGTGCCTACATTTGATGAAAATATAGAACAATACCCAGGCGGTCTTCAGAGGACCTATGTGAGGTCACATAAGAATAATAGAGACATTCATAACTTGCAGAATCTGGTTGTGTGCATTTCCTAAGCTGATGTTAACACTATTAGAATCTTAATGTACCAAAATATTGGAGGTTTTCCAATTAGAATTACAAAAACAAAGCCCGAAGTCATAATGTACTACTTTTATACAAAAGAAAACAAACAAAAAATGTGTTTCTAAGCAAATCATGAAGAATTCTAAACTACAAAGAAATGCAGAATTGTTAAGGTTCTTTCAAGGAAAGAAAAGGGTCCTTACTCCTGTGAGTGTGCATTTTACACACCTACAAGTGTGCATTTTGCAGCTGCAGGCTGCAGTGGGGGTGAGGTCAGTTTACTTAGTACATGGTGGTGAAAACTGTTTGGCATCCCTAAAAATGACAGTGAGTACAACTTAGACACCCCACCTCCGAAGCTGGGCATGGTGGATGGAACACGCCATTAATCCCAGCACTTGGGAGGCAGAGGCAGGTGGATTTCTGAGTTCAAGGCCAGCCTGGTCTACAGAGCAAATTCCAGGACAGCCAGGGCTACACAGAGAAACCCTATTTAGAAAAATAAATAAATAAATGAAACCGCACCTCCATCCACAGAAGGCAAAGGAACTCAGCCTGACTGTGTTCATGGAGTTGTTAGCATTTTCAACCCCAATATTAGAATGTAACATTTAATAATCTTTAAGAATTTAAAACAATATTCAATGGCCCAAACTGAAGGGCAGATAGGCCATCATAGTCACAGAAAAAGACATAATTATTCCTTTCAGTCCCAATTATTCAAGGCAAAAGACACTTATAGGAGTGTATGAGATAAATCTGTAAGCATTTAAAGAGAAAAATCTGAACATTTAAAAAAGTTAGCCATATTAAATGTAACCAAGAGACATTCTTATAATGACATGTTAAGCACAACCCAAAAGAATTTTGAATAAGACAAAAAAAAAAATGTAATACTTAAACCATGGTGGCACATGCCTGTAATCCTAGCACTTAGCAAGATTTCATGTTCAAGACCAGCCTGGGTTCTAAGCATGAAAATGTTGTTGAAACAGAGGTTGGTATTGTGAGTTTAGAGAATTCTGTTAAGATGTCCATTACTGAACTCATAGTAATTAAAACAAAATAAAGCTAGGCCATTTGAGGAGACATATGGAAACCTACAATAGAAGTTTCTTAAAATATACACATATATGAGCGAAATCTAAATGGGGAGAGAATGCACCAACTAGGTCTTTCACCATCAAGTGAAACCTCAGTGATGGGAATGCTTTACATCTAGTTGAGCTGTTGCCAAAAGGGGCCCCATGGACACCCTCAAACAACTCAGGCTACTGCCAAGGCTATTGGTTGCTCTTCCCAAGTTGATGGTAAGGACCTATTGTAAGAAGGTAAGCCTACAGGAACTCACTGAAGATGGAGAAGCCGCACCAGTGCCTAACTAGAGTCTTCACGACATACTACTAGAGGAGAAGGGTAGCCATCAACCCATTTAGAAACCCTGAAATCCACAATGTTGACCTGCCTGTAGGATACACTATGCTGGTGCAACAGAGGCACAAATGTGGGAGCAGCCAACCACTATCTGATTAGATTTAAGACCCACTCCATGAGAGAGAACTCAAGCCTGACACTGGTTGGGTGGCCCAGTACCTGAGATTAGATAAACCATAGTCCTAGAAGAAAACCAAATACTACTGTTATGCTAAAGGAATTTGGCAATAAAGTGACTCCTAATAACACTCTGCCTATATTGCCCAGTCATCATTAGAGAAGTTTTCTCCTGCAGTAGACAGGAACTAATACAGAGACCCACCACTAGTCAATGTGCAGACATCGAGACTTTGGAATTCTGAGTTCTAATTGGGATGTCTTCACCAAACCCTCCCTCAGAGCTCAAGGAACTAGGCAGAAAAGGAGGCAGGAAGGTCATGAGAGTCAGAAGGGACAGACAACACCAAGGAAACAGTATCTTCCTGACACAACAGGACTGGTGTACATATGAACTCACAAGGATTGTGGCAGCACACACCAGGCCTGCACAGGTCTAAGTCAGATGGGGTTCCGGGACTGAGAGGGGAAGGTGAACACAATCCCTAACCCAGAAGCTATCTCCAACTGATAACTGCTTATAAAGGAAAAATCAGTTGTCTCCGATGGATCTCATTGGGCATGTAAACAGTTAAGAGAAGGCCCCATGTCCAGCAGTAGGCACCCAACACAAAACAAACTCAGTGATATCTTTGATCTCAGGTTGTTTTTGTTTAGGCTTTTTTTCACTTTTTAATCTTACAGGTCTTTTGCTTGTATGGTTTCTGATTTTGTGCTTTTATGGGTTTTGTTTTGTTTGTGTGTGTCTCTGAATGTGTTTTTTATGCTTTTTCTTTGTTTTTGTTTTATTTGTTAAAATTCTGGTCTGTTTGTTTATATTTGCTTGTTTTCTAAAAGAGAGAGAGAAAGAAGGCATGGAGTTGGGTGGGTGAGGATGTGGGGAGGACCTGAGAGAAGATGAGAGAGGAGAAACTTCACTCAGAATATACTGTATATGAAAAAAAAAATTATTTTCAATTTAAAAAGTGAAAAAAAAAACTTTAAATAATAAAAAAAATAAAGCTGTCAAAAAATAGAAACAAAGTATTTAGTATAATGGCATTCTAAGATAAATTCTTGCACAAATATGAATGTTCAAAAGTTTTATAAAATACCATGACTTTAAAGATAACTGACTGTAAGCATGATTTTGAGATTTTTTTAAAGCATGATGTTCCACAGCACAGAGCAGTGCATTCAGTAATTCAGCATTCATGAATTATATTCTAGTTAATATAATGCATGTCTAAACAGTGCCTGAAGAGACACCATCTGTACTGTTTAGACATGCATTATGTTAACTAGAGTCCCATTCATTCAGTTTATCTGTTCCGTTTAGACATGCATGACATTAACTTGAATCCCATTCATTTATCTTATTTTTGTTTTAGGAGTCCTAGAAAGTATGTGATCGTAAGTGTGATTTAAAAATCCCATTGTTGGGGCTGGAGAGATGGCTCAGCAGTTAAATACACTTGCTGCTCTTCTAGGAGACCCAGGTTCAATTCCCCGCACCCACATGGCAGCTCACAATTGTCTCTAACTCCAGTTCTAGGGGATCCAGACATGCATGTAGGCAAAATACCTACACATATAAAATAATAAAATAAAAATCCCATTGTCACTCACTGCCTGCCAGCTGCCCGCCAGGACAAGCAGCATGTAAAGTACCGGTAAGCCATGAGCCACGTGGCAGGTATAGATTTATGGAAATGGATTAATTTAAGCTATAAGAACAGTTAGCAAAAAGCCTGCCACGGCCATACAGTTTATAAAGCAATAAGTCTCTGTGTTTACATGGTTGGGTCTAAGGGGCTGTGGGACTGGCGGGTGACAAAGATTTGTCCTGACTGTGGGCAAGGCAGGAAAACTCTAGCGACAGGCAAGCTATTTATATTTATTAATTTCACTTGTACATGTTTTCAGTGGAATGACAAAATTTTTGAGACAAGGTTTTGCCAGGTAGCCCAGGCTGGCCTCAAATGTGCCATCCTCCTGCTTCAACTTCCCAAGTGCTGGGATCACAGGTGTGTATCACTATGCTTAGTTAGGTGGTGATATTAATGTCTTTGATATGGAGACACCGCTCTTGACTCTATTTATAATATATGGACTATGCATGGAATTTCTTTTCTTCCTTTAAAAAAAAAGTATTTCATCTATCTTCTGTGATGGCAATGGTTTTGGTAAGAGATTGTGGTGCAGGAAAAGAAATGGCTCAAGAGCGATCTTACTGGCCATTGTTTGGGGTGGTCAGCAAAGTAAGGTCTGTACGTATGACAAGGACTCCACTGTGAGGCACTGTGAGACTCAAAATGAAGGAAGTGCTTGTGTTCTTATGGACCAGTCTCCACAACTAAGAAAAAGCAATGTGTGAGGCCATGAGGCTCTTGGAACAGCAAGGCAGTTGGATGCTGAGTGTCTGTAGCCCTACAGGGGGTAGGCTGGATGAAGGGAGGTTGCCATGGGGTGAGACAGGAAGTACCCTTTGTATTTTGAATCCTAAATTCACCATAAGTGAGTCTTTTCACTTAGTGGACAAACAGTTTCTCCCCCAGGCCTGGCTCTGAGCCACACCTGGGAGGGAAGTGAGACCATCCAGGCTTGAAAGCCTCCTCTCCCTGCCTGGGGGTGCTGCGCTTGGATATGCAGAACCTCAGCATCCCGGGACCCCTTTCCTCTAACCTGAATGTCAGTGAGCTCCAGGGCCTTCGGCAGGGTGTACTTTCTCTTTCCTTCTTGGTTAACATGTCCAGAGCAGACATACTTGGAGTAAATGCTAAAAGCATATCAGATACAGACAACTCCTGTGCATGACCCTGACCATCGAAAGATCTGTGAACGGCTTGGTGTGTACCATCACGGACCTTTTTTATGTTTATAATAATACCTCTCTCTCTGTCCATATATATTTCTTATAAATAAAAGAGGAGCATATTAAAAAAATCCCATTGTTAATTAATTATATAATGGAATACCTACACAGAAACGAACAAGTCAACTGAGCAATTCATATTGAAACACTACAGTACATTAGGCAGTTCACATTACAGCACTACTAGACATCTTACATACCATTCTGAAATATCTTAACTTTTATTCTTCTCTCATACATTACTCCTGACCACAGTTTCCCCTCCCTCTACTCCTCCTAGTCCCTCCCCATGCCCCAGATCAACTCCTTCAAAAAAAAAAAAAAAAAACAACAGGTCTCCCAGGGACATCCACTGAACATGGCCTAACAAGATACAATAAGACTAGGCACAACTTCATGTCATGGCTGGATGTGACAACTCAGAAGGAGGAAAAGGATCCCAAGAGCAGGCAAAAGAGTCAGAGACACCTCCTACTCTCACTGTTAGGAATCCCACAAGAACACCAAGCTACACGACCTTAAGGTATACACAGAAGACTTGACTCAGACCCATGCAGGGTCTGTGTTTGTCGCTTCAGTTACTGTCAGCCCCTGTGAGCTCTGCTTAGTTGATTCTGTGGCCATGTTCTCAGGGTGTCCTCGATCCCTCTGGCTCCTAAAATTCTTCCTCCCCCTTCTGAAACATTACCTATCAATATTCCTTTTACCAAGAAAAAAACTTAAAATTTCCCAGTCTCTTGAAGTTTACCTTAAAATAACACAACATACCTACAGATTATCATCTAAGAAATGTCTCTTTTTTCCTGCCCATCAAATAGTTTTGAGTTCACAAAACTATGATTTCAGCCAAGGTATATTCTCTACTGATTTCATTGGAACTTTTACTTCTGAACATTAATGTTAGAGAAACTGTTTCCTGATAAGAAGCTCTGGAGAGAGCCCAGACCCGGCTCTCTGCTATCCTCCAAGTTGGACCCCTAGGGTTCAGTATCTAAGACTCTGTATTCGTCTTCCTCACCTGCCACTTTCTTCCCAGCATGCGCTGGGTTTCTCTGTGAGCAACATGAAGCAGGTTCTTTCTGGTGTCACCCCTGAAGCCCCTCCTTGAGTCAGGTAACACCCATTCTTATAACCATGCACACTTTTACTCTGTACATTTCAAATGTCGGGGATTTTTTTTTCCCAAGAATAGTTAATTTTGAAATAAATAAAAAATGATTTTGAATAGACACACACATAAAACTTTAACAGGAAAAGTTTAAGAACTCAGTAAATTGTTCATTCACACCAAGTGAACAAATTTTACCACAATACTTAGTTCATAAAAAGAGAAATACATCAAATAGCACCCAGTTTATGAATGAGAAAAAAAAAGGTCATAATTAATGAGATTTCTCTCCTTATCAAATCAATCTGTTTTCAAGGATTGTAAATTGAAGTTGTTTTTCAATAAGGAAATCTTAGATAATTTCAATTACTGAGTACAGTGAACTGAATGATCCATTTACCAACCCTTAAAACCTATAAACATTATCTTTTATGGAAAAAAGTGTGACTAGGGACCTTGAAAGGAGAAGCTTATTCTGGACTGTGTAGGGATCAATGCAGCCTTGTCAGAGAGGAGCAGAGAGTTCTGAAAAGCATCCAAAAGAGCCCGTACATGAACGTGTAACAGAGATGGAGCCACAAGCCAAGGAAGGCCACCAGCAACCATATGTCTCTGGAAAAAGCATGGACCTGCCAACACCTTTATTTCAGCCTCTAGAGCTGACCGTGAAAGAATAAATCTATTGTTTTAAAACACTGAGATTGTAGTAACTTGTTATAGCAACCAGCAAAAACTAATACATTGAGTGTCTGACAATGAGTGTACACTAATCAATGTAAATAATGGATTAGTAAAACTGCTGTCAGCAATACACTATTAAAAGAGAAATGTGTAAAGCACAGAAACTGAAATAAAAAGGCAATTCTGAATGATAAATAAAATATACCAGGATACAAAACACAATATGCCCGGTTCTTCCATGTTGAAGTATCAGAACAAATCCCAATTATTTTTACAAGTAATACAGTATTATTTAGTGATGATTTAAAAACCTTAACAGCAAAACTTTTTACCAAATTCCCAAATACACAGCTACAATATGTAGCAGACAAGAGATAAAAAAACACATTTGGGGGCTAGAGAGATGGCCCAGCGGTTAAGTGCACTGGCTGTTCTTCCAGAGGACCTAGGTTCAATTCCCAGCACCCACATGGCAGCTCACAACTGTTTGTAATTCTAATTCCAGAGGATCCAACACCCTTACACAAATGCACCAATGCAAATAAATAAATCATTAAAAAAAAAAAAAACATTTGTTTTTCATTCTTTTTGTTTGTTTGTTTGATCGGTTGGTTTTTTGAGACAGGGTTTCTTTGTGTAACCAGACTAGCCTCGAACTCATGGAGTGCTGTTCAACTGAGAAGAAGCCATCTGCAGAAAGCAAAGCACTCTGTGCTTTAGCAGCCCCTTGGTCATCTGAGACTTGTCCAGGTAGTTGATGAGCTGCTGTCGGCTCCCAAAACCTCAGTGCCTACTCTAACACTTGGTCACCAGTGCCCGCCATGGTGTCAGCTTCTGTGGACAGGGAGAGCACAGCACCGGCCCAGGATTTGAGCCAGTTTCTCTGTTTTAAGGGGGTCAAAAGGGAGCTAACTACACATGCTCTCTGGATGAAAATTTCAAGGAACAATAACAAGATTTTTAAAAGGACAAAATGGCAGAACATTGTAAACAGCAAGCTTCCCTCTCCACGCTGTTGATACCCGGGTTCCAGCACTCACCACATCACTAGCACTAGAGAATTCATTGTTAACCAGGCTCTCCAGCGCCATCCATCGCACTGGTCTGTTCTCATTGTCCCCTAGACAGTGGTAGTCCATGGGAAACAAGTCTCTGGAAAGGGCATTGTCTGTGATTTTCACTTGAAGTGTGTCGTCGATGCTGAGAAGTAAAAACACGAACATGACAGGCATCAGGGGGTCCAGAAGACCCACGGTTACCCATAAACAGTCTGAGTCCCACAACGACTCCCAACAGAACCCCAAATCCAGGGAACACCACCCATCTAGTGACAGCAGCAGGCCCTTGACACCTACACACAGTTCCTAGCAGCCAGGTCTTTATGGATCACTTCTCTTCTTGCCAGGTAGCTCATCCCACAGGCAATCTGAATAGCCATATGTACCAAATCTTGCTGGGAAATTGCCTGTTATAATAGAAAACAAACAAACAAAACCACAGTTTGCTGACAGTACAGAGCTAGTTGGACCTGGCTACCTGAGCCCATAGTCCCACCCTAAAGCACTTCCTTGCACCTACTTACTGAGTTTTTAAAAACCTATTCTCAACCAAGATCTCTCTGGGGCATTGTCTACAGCTCACCGATTACAATAGCCCCTGATCTGTAATGGGATTTGCCATCTATATGAATTTATCTTGTGACTTAACTCATCTTTTGTACTTATCTCTCTCAAATCATCATTACAAAACAGCTTCTCAGTGATTCCTGCTCAATGAACATGGAACCTCTAAAGCATCATTTCAAGTGCGTGCAGCAATGACTTGCTCTTCTCCTTTGCAGGAGTAGGTTTTACCAGATTCTCCCCTGAGGGTCGCTCCACTAAACAAGTCCATAGCTCTCTCGGCTGACATGCTCCTCTAGATGCACACCAGCACTGCAGGCTGCGGAAGGAAGTTCTCCCCCTAGTGATGCTCATGGGCCAAAGCCTCCAACAACATGGTTCCAACTACAACTTTATCCTTTCAGCTTAAACAACGTATCATATACATTAAGTCAACTACTCAATGCAGATCTGAGTCTTTTTCTTATTAACTACAATAAGTATGCTATTATAAATCTTAAAATCAACTTAACGAAACCAAAAAATATAGCAAAGAGCAAAACACGCAGCAGACTTTCTTACCAGTATCATAACATGTCTGGAATCTGATCAGATGCTCACAGCAGAGTACATGGGCAGTGACAAGAGAGAAACTCTTAAGTGGGGGCATCTTACAGCCAAGCACATTAAGGATACCCCAATTATCTCCCACAATCCAGGCCTCTACTCAGCACCACTGTAGGCACCATAAGGTCAGACAGACCTGTAATAGCTTCCATTCCTAGAATGACTCCTGGACACATGTCTTCAAGACTGAGATGCTGTCACAGGGCATCCATCGGAGGTGATGATGAATGAACACACAGCCAACAAAGCCAAACAGCATCTGCCAAGTGTGCTCGAGGGGGAATCATACACCATCATCCTATTTTCCTCTAAATCTACAGCTTATAAATATTGCCTGGTTCATTCCAAGTTTCTTTGAAGATTTTTAGGACATGTGTGTGGTTATTAATATCTTCTTCAAAAGACACCAGAAACCATGGTATTTGGGGAAATTTTCTCACCTGTGGGTTATTGGCTTCTACTAATTTGCACTGCCGTAGAAACAGTTTAAGATTCCCCCAGTTCATGTACGGCAGTATCACCATGGGCTTTTCTCCTTCTTCTATGCACACGTGAGTAATAGGAAGGAGGTTTCTATAAAATAATAAGTTGGGAAAAACACAAATGAAATCTAAAACTTTATGGGTTTATCTTCAATTAAAAGTAATAAAGATAATCTAAAGCAAAATAAAATCCCCAAAACATTTAAAAAGATATTCGTTACAACTTTTATTTACAAATGTTCTACTTTTTGACCCATATGTAAACAGTCTCCATATAGATGAGCTTTCTTTGTAGGATAAAGATTACTAACACAGAATGGATTCCTTTGTACTGGATTTTCTGAAGACACTTTAGCCACGCTAAATCTCCAACCCAAAGGATAATCGCAGACAGCTGAAAACAGCTTGGCTATGAGTGCATCATGATGCTATCCCACTAATTTCATCATCACATTTAAAAATAAAAAGGCTCATTCTAGACTGTGAATAAAAATATGGTCATCAAAGAGGTCTTTAACAGATTGAAAATGTCACAAAAGTAAAATGTTTGCAGTCACATAGAATTTGGAATCTAATTTTTAAAAGTAAAATTCACTATCTAGGTGAGAGGGGGAAGAGAGGGAGAGAGAGAGAGCAAGTGCCTTGGCCTTAGTTTTCAAACTTGTAACATGTGGATTTCACCAACCACAGTTTTATATGCAAAATAAACCAAGTATATGGTGAATAACTTTGTCTACTTTACCTTTTGTGGCACACACACACACACACACACACCATTCTCCTGTGGAATAACACTCCTACTGATACATGGAAATAACTAATTTTCCCCAATGCTGTAACTATTTAAGTAATCACCTCCTCTTTACTAAGACTGAAGTAATCAAAGACTCCATTTACATATTCAATATGTCATATCCTGTGCCATTACGATATTTAATACATATTTGAAACACACATAACAATGAATGATCAAAAAGAAACATAAGAAAACATGAAAAGAGCTTAAAGAAACTGAGACACAAATCACACATTCACAGGACAATCACAAAGCCAGGGAAAACTGCAGAAACGTACCAAGAGGAGTTGTCTTTGACTTGTAAGACTACAGTTAATGTCTGCTTTGCCTTTCTTTATATCCTAAAAATGTCCCCCTTGAGCAGAACTGTAAGAGGCATTGGTCTCTAAGAGGCACTGAACCCTACACACACACACACACACACACACACACACACACACACACACACACACACACGCCTTTCCACCAACCCCCATGCACACAACAGATCATGACTCAACTTAAGGGCAGCCCAGGCAAACCCTGACTTCAGAATGGGCAGGTGAGTTGGCTCATTCTTTAACCCTAAAGGATTATCTCTGTTCCTTCCCTCAAGACTGAAATCGTTTAGCAGAATTAATGGCATTTTGTCCAGACACAACAAATACAATAAATGAAATCAAAACTTTTATTCCATAACCCCAGGATTAAAAATCCTCTGGGATCAGTGGTTCAGAGCACTGGCTGCTCTTGCAGAGGGACCAAGTTTGATTCCCAGCACCCATACGGGGCTCACAGCTGTCTGTAACTCTATTCTCAGGGGATCTGGTGCCCTCTTCTGCCTGCCCACCCAGGTCCTGCACACAAGTGGTGCACAGACATACATGGATGCAGAACACCCACGCACACAAAGTAAAGGGGAAACCAACTCTGGAAGCAACAATAAGCTTTATAAAAATGTTTTCAAGAACACACGACTGTCCTTCACTTCGCCCATCTTAAAGGACAAAGAGAAAAGCCTGAGATAGCTCAGAGTGGATGGGTGGGTGTAAAGCAGGTGTGGTGAGAAGGCAGAGGCAAAGTGGGGATGTGGGGCTGGGAACAACTGCCTCCCATGCTGAGCACTCTTGCAACCTTAAAGCTGTGTGTCATTCAGCACTAACAAGTGTCATCATCCTGGGCCAACGGGGACTTCAATCCACAAGAAATGGCCTAAAGATGCTCTGACATGAAGTAATGAAATCGGATTATTTTTAATTTATATGAGTATTTACTTATGTTAAAAGCTTATGCTTACAAGTTCCAGTGGAAAAATAAAAACAAAAAATAGAGAATTTAAAGATGCTTTAAAATGCATCACTGCCTCTCTACCCTTCCTCACAGATGTTAAAACAGAGAGCAAACCACAACCAGTTCAAAGGGTGAAAACTGTAAACAGGTGACAGTTCTTGCTGAGTGCAGTCTGCACAAAAAATTCCATAACACTGATCTAAGATTACTGTTTCATTTTATTCTGTACCTAGCTGAGTTCTGAGTGCAAAATGGGCAGTTAATGAACTAAATCAAAGAGAACAAACACACAGCCAGGAATATTTGTTTAAAAAGAAAGTGTGGTGAGGTGAAGTGCTACAGGGAAGGCCACACACTAACAATTTTATTCCTACAACTGGGAGTCCTGATGTCACTTCCAAGACCAGATGACAACCAACTCTGACCAAACTATATAACTCGACTTTACATGGCTCCCCTCTCATCCAGAGTCAAATGTTCCAAGTCACTACCACTCAGCTCCATTCTGTGGGGTGTAGTGGGACGGCTCACGCATCACGGTGGGATACTGAGAAGCCATGCAGTCTACAGCTGCAGGAGAGAATGCTGCAGATGCCGCCTGGGGTTGCCTAACCAAGGAATGCTCGGCAGGGCTACGGCAGGGCTACAGCAGACCAAAGCAGCTCCTTGGGGAAAACCTGGCTTTGTCCACACTTATCCCTGCCCATGCTTCTGTGCTGACGGGTGCAGGTATCCCTGGGTGAGAAGAACTGTCTAGGAGTGTAAGTCCTCAGCTAGCGTGGGAGACTAGTGGGAAACACTGCTGGAAACATCAAGCACTCGCTCACAGCGCTGTCAAAAAGGATACTCCAAAAGCCCTAAGGAAACAAAACATATTTGTGCTTTGTTGTTGTTTTTTTTTTTAATTTTGTTTAACAAATATAACTTTTTTTAAAAGTAAATATAGACTAAAGGAAGGGACTGTCCATGTACTCCTCTACAAGTGAGGACTCCTGCACTTGGGGCTGAATCTGGCCAGTGAAAGGCAACATTCTTGAGTCATATGATTCAATTCTTCCAAGGCATACTCTCACTTTTTTCTCAATATTGCATTCAACTTTTTTTCTAAAGCCTGTTTTTTTTTTTCAATGAAATTTTAAAAAATGAATACTTACTTTTATATTAGTTAGTATCTACATTATCTAACAAACCTAATGTGACATCTGTCTTGGGATGTGAAATACCTTTTTAACCTCCCACTCTAAACAAAGCATTCTTTTCTTTTCCATTTGCTACCGAGATTTACTGGACTTTAATGCTGCTTTCATCGCAGCTGACCGGAAGCGAAGAATTATGTTGTGTTTAATCCCAGCCCAAACAGTTGTCTTCTACTCTTGGCTTGTTTTCTTTTCTACTGACACAATGCCAAAAATCTGTCTCATGTTCGTTACCAGTCTTATTTTTATGTGCCTGTCATCTTTTTAGGACCTCAAAAGCCAAAGTAAAAACAAAATGAAAAGAACAAAGTCTATGTATTCATATTTTTTATCAGAGCTGAAGCAACTGCCCATGTCTACTGAAATGGAAATCCATGGTGCTCTCTGCATACACCACTTGCCTTTCCCAGAAGTCCATAGACCCTTCCAACATGTAGATCCTGGTTCATTTTTTGAACATGTGAAATTCTCATTAGTCATACAAATTAAGGTAAGTATACCCAGTACTTGTATGTGGTGCATGTATATGTGTGTGTATGTATGTATGCATATGTTTAAGCATGTGCATAGAGGTCAGAGGTCAACATTATGTGCTTTCCTTGATTGCTCTCCATCTTGGTTTCTCACTGACCTGGAGCACACCGATTTGGCTAGGCTAGCCATTGAGTTCCAAATATCTATTTGTCTGTACCCCAAGAACTCTGGGTCACTGCTACAGGCCTCAGGAAAATGTTATAAGAACTGCTATGGGCCACAGTAAAATATAAGAAAATATAAGAACTCAGCTAGTTATGGCAAAGTCACTACCTGAAGGGATCAAGGAATTCCTTCAGAGGAAGCCAAATTCCAAGGAGCTTTTGGTGTTATTTGGCTTGTTATCTACCAGCTGTCTTCTATTATGAAAATCATGTGTGCTTTCATAGTTTTCCCAATTGATTTTTCCCTAAGAAGTGCTAACAGTGTAGACTGATCACTCTCTGGACATACACATTCCAGGTATTTGGAGAACAGCCCCAGGAAAGGCTTCCTTCCCCCCAGCCCATCCGTTTCTCCCCTTTCAGCACTGGAATCAGATATCTCCCTTAGCCACTTTCAATGACTAACATAAATAACAGTCCAGACCACCACATGCTAGTCTCCTGATTTAAGGTAAATTGCCCAAGGAGACACCGCCTAGGTCAGGTGGACCTTAAGTAATAGCTTTACAAAATTTAGCTCAGATCCTCCTTTCTTACAGCCTTAATAACTTTATAGAGCCCTAACTTGTTATCTAACTACTTCTCAGAATGTAGACTGAGCACATAGACCCCCTTTTTCATACACTAACCGGTCATTAGCACTCAGTTGACCTCCTCTGTTTCCCATTTTGGATTGTAAAAGAAAGCCTGGTGGTCACTGCCTGAGGAAAATTCTTACCTACCTTTATGACCCCGTAGAATTCAAGCCTGGTGACCTTGCTTGGCCAGAGGATTGCTATTGCTTGGGTTTATAACTGGACTCCTGAGAGACTTGGAGAGAATGGAGAAACTGAGAACGGCAAGGGATAAGAAGGATTTTGACCAGAGAGAACATGTGGACATGATGGGAGATGAGGAAGAGTCAGATGGGGAAGTACTAGTTGGGTAAGAACGAGGTGAAAAGGACCTAGATGAGGCAGAATTAAGATGAGAGAATTAAGATAGAACTTAGAGGGAGCAGTAGACAAATATAGAGAGAAATCAGGCAAGAAAGGAGCTAAAAATGAAAGCAGAATAGAAGCTTGTAGAGAGAACTGACACAGAATAATAAAGTGTATGAACTAAGGAGTTTCATGTACATAGATTCATTTCTTTTCATCAAAGATTAATTATCAGCTGGTTGTTGATTCTTCCCGGACCCTGGGAAGGGACTATTGAGGGGTTGGACTGCCATAGTCCCCATAGGTCATAGACATACACCACCTCTCAGATCTCTACACAGTGCTTTAAAAAAACTTTGCCAACTGAGCTTTATGGTACATGCCTTTAAAACCAGCACTTGGGAGGCAGAGGTAGGCAGGTCTTGGTAAGTTTGACTCCAGCTTGGTCTACAAAGTGAGTCCCAGAACAGCAAGGGTTGTATAGAAACCCTGCCTCAAAAACTTTGCCATGATACTGATGCTGCTGTCCCTGGTTGATTCCTGATCTAGAATTCTTCCCCCAAGTACCTGTTGTGAAATCATACTATGATTCTAAGAGCATATTAAGAGATGAGTTAAATAAAATGTGGTATACAGCCATTCAGTAAACCACTAAGTAGCCTTTTAAAATAGGGACAGGGATTTATAGTTACCAACAGGAAAACCTAGAAACAGTTCTTTCCTTACAATAAGAAATGCATTAATTTTATTAAAAGATAACACTATCCTTTTTAAATGTATACTGGAAACACACTAACATGTTGCAATATCTAACTTATTATAAAATATCTCTACAGACAAATACATAGATGCTATTTCTAAATATATAGACCTCTTTTTTTTTTTTTTTTTTTTTTTTTTGGTTTTTCGAGACAGGGTTTCTCTGTGTAGCTTTGCGCCTTTCCTGGAGCTCACTTGGTAGCCCAGGCTGGCCTCGAACTCACAGAGATCCGCCTGGCTCTGCCTCCCGAGTGCTGGGATTAAAGGCGTGCGCCACCAACGCCCGGCTTAGACCTCTTTTTTTTAATTAATTAATTTATTTATTTTATTTAATGCCAAATGCTTTGGCATTAAAGCATTGAAGGAGGGAGGAGGTCTTAAATACAGGCTTACAGCACAATGGGGGAACCCCAGAGGGCAGAAGTTCGCTACCGATGTTTTACAATCTTGCATCTAAGCTGTGAACGCCCATTATGCAGAATACACAGACCTATATAGACATATATATAGACAGACACAGACACACACACACACACACACACACACACACACACACATATGAGTGCACACTCTCAACAAGCATGGCAGACCAACAACTTCACTGCATCCAATACTAGTTGACTATTTTTGTCAGTGATGTTCTATACATTTGAAATTTTCATTGCAATTATCTTTAATGTATGCATCACTTTGTCACATTTTTTAAGGGGAGACAGGTGAATAAATATGTATAGACTATGTTAGAAAGCCTGGTTGTGTCCATTTATTATTTATGTGGCTTATACTCTGCTCTCTATGTTCTTTGTACTTTACTGTTTTCAAATTGTGTTCAATGACCATGCATTTACCTTATTCATATTCAGGGGAAAAAAGTAAGAAAAAAACAAAAAACAAGCTACTGCAAAGGTCTTCAATTCTTAAAAAATAAACAAGAGCTCAGAGTTGAGCTGTGCTTGATGCTGAGATGCGCCCTTTGCTCTCACCTGTGATGGAGGCCTCGGAGCTTACAGCTCTCAGTGAGCATCATCGTCACCTGAACTTCAGAAGCTTGATCTATATAAAGAGAAGACACTGCTTTGAATAACACTGTATTTATGACATTAACATTTTACTGGTAAATATCTTTTACTCCAAGGTAAATTTTCATTGTAAGTTATAAGTAAATCTAAAGAGATACAGCCTAAAGTTTCATGACAGCAGACAGAACCTTCCTGAATAGGTCAGCTTTCTCAGAAACTCCTGCACAGACGACAGGAATAGAGTAAGGTTCCATAAGCCAAGGAGAAAAGGCAGCAGCCGTTAGGAAAACACATGAGACATACAGAAGGCTCACTCCCTCTTCCTAAAGACGCCAGACAAACTACTAGGGAAATACTGAAGTACCGATGGGGCCCAACAAAACTATAAAATGACTTTCAGGTCCACTAAGTGAAGATACCAGGAGTGAATAGGAGAGGCCATTTCCCATCAGACTGATACAGACAAATATTCAGTTGTCCGTCGGTCTGGAAGAATGGATGGAGACAGACTCATCAGCAGACTCTTGGGAAGGTGGGTGGGGGAAGCAGCATTAACAGAAGTGAGAACACATATGCGCCTGCATCATCACCAAATGCAGAGCCATCAAGAGCCACATGGGCTCCCTAGAGTACTCTACAGAGAAAGGTCTGCATGCACTGACAGTGGAAGTCATTAAATTAAATACACATTAAATTTCAGAAGCAGAGTGCAAAGGTCTGTGTGATCATTAAAAACAAAATTACTTGAAAAAAAAAAAAATACCCATGAGCATGTTTTTCCCTGACTTGGAGAAAGAGCATAAACTTTTATGCTGGTTCCTTTGGGACAGGATAACTTATATTTTGCACCTTCCTATAGTGTTTAAGTTTTCTGAACTTACAAAGTCTCACTATGTAGCCTAGGGTGGCCTCCAACTCTTGATCCTCCTGCTTCAGCCTCCTAGATGCTGTGACAATAGTCACATTGTACTGTCTGACTCCATTGGATTACTAGCTCTAAATTCATGGGTTTGGGTCCAGGTGACATATCTGACTTCAGTCTTTGGAAAGTGACATCGGATATCTATTAGCTCTCTGTATAAAATTATTAAACTTAAAAAAAATCCAATTTTTCCCCATTAAAAATGTGTTCTCTAAAACAAAACACAAAACCCCAAATATATTCTTCATAGAACTCCTATTTGTCCAGAAATAAAGCACACACCCTTTTGGGGAAGTCTGTTGGCAGTACGGAACATTAACTGAAAATCAGCACTCTATGCAAACAAGTGCCGTTGCACATTCCCTCGGCCCCACACAAGCCATGACTGGATGCTGAGGACCCATGTGCTTTCTCCTGTTGCCCTCCAATCAGGGAGAGCACAGCAGTTACAGGGAGGCCGAGCAGTGACCACAACTCTGGCACAGAAGAGAAAGCTTATCACAGAGTTGCAGGATCCGTACTGTGTTTTCTTATCGCTATTATTTCCTTTTCAACCCTAAATCAAACCAATTCTGTGTGGAAACCTATTTTGTTAATTCATTATGATCCACAGAGTATAAACCCAAAACATATCAGCATTAAAATAAAATATTTCCATTAAAAAAGTAAGAAAACAAAAGGCAGTTTCTTTTACTAAACTTGTGGCTCAAATCTCCTATTTATAAAGAGTAAAATATAAAAAAGTCATGTAAACTATCCTTCAAAACTAATCAGAAAACCCACTACAATCTAACAAAATATTCAATGTTTGGGGAGCTGAGGGGAGTTGGTAAACAAAAACTAAACAAAACAGCAAGTTAAACCATTTGTTTAGCAAAGCTAAGGGGAGTGTGGAGGGTTTTAGGCATTTGCAATAGCCTTAACCACGTAATTTTGCGAAATTACAGGCAATAAATTCCAGACGTTTTAGTTAAGACTAGTAAAACACAAATTTTTAGAAATAATATACATAAGCCCTCCATCCTTCCCATTGTATGCCTTTAAGTAAATTTAGAAACATTTATTATCATTTAACTCTGTAAATCTCAAAAAAAATTGTCACCTCTACTCAAAAGTAATCTCCCCTCAATCTCTGCAAGTGTTTAATTTCTTTTTCAGAAATCGGTGCTCACTGGGCTGGGGAGAAGGCTTGGCCCATGACGCACTCCCTGGAGCCCGCTAACCAGTCTGCCTAGCCTAACTAGAGAGCCCTGGGTCCCAGACAGAGAGATCTGTCCCAAAAAAACAAGGTGAAATGGGCTGGAGAGGGGGCTCAGTTGTTAAAAGTACTGGCTGCTTTTCCACAGGACCCAGGTTTAATTCTCGGCATCTGAAAGGTGGCTCACAACGATCTGTTCCAGAGGATCTGACACACTCCTCGGGGACTGGGGCACCCAAGTGTTACAAATGCACACACACAGGCAAAACACTCATTACATAAAATAAAAATAATTTAAAAACAAAAACAAAGAAAAAAAGGTGGATAGTACTTGATTAAAGAAATCTAAGGTTGACCCCTGGTCTCTGCATGTATGCACACATGCACATATGTGTATATATACACGTATACACGCTTGTTCACCCACGGGGGGGGGGGGGTAGTAACGGGGTGGGTGTTGTGTCAGGCAGGCATTTCCTAGGGTACTATACAGCATGTAAGAGGACAACATGGAGAGGGAACGAAAGATAAACAGCCCATATCTAAGGTATTGGGGATCTGAGGACATTTAATTGTTTTCTTTATAAATGTCTGTGTTGAAAAGTAGACTAAAGATGATATTTTCTTAGATGGGATAAAGGATGGTATGAGAGAGTTTTAACAGGGAAAACCCAAAATTAGACACAGCAACAGACGAGTTAATTTAATGTAATTTAACTACAGTTGGAATCATATTTAATAAATGTTTAATTAAGTTAGAAAACTATTTCCTATACTTGGTGAGAAAAACTTAATTCTCAAAAGTGAGCCTGTGAGTTACACTACTATAAACTGATTCCAAAGGTCTGGCACACACTGAGACAGAAGACAAAGTTTTGCTAGCATGAGTCATTTACACAAAAACTATTATGAAAACAGCATGCAAGAAAACCCTACCTTTGACTGTTTTTACGAATATTTGCTTTTCTTTATTTGGATCTTTTTCATCTACTAAAATCCCATGGAAAATACGCCCAAAAGTACCTAAAAGGAAAAATAAGTTAATGAGGTCACATGCTCATCTTCACACCATCACAAAGCTTTCTGGTAATGTGACCTAAACATGACAGGTATGGTGGCTGGCCATTGTTCTAGCTCCAGAGTAAACTGGACCAAAGCAGTTAAAAGCCATTTGTAACTACAGAACAATCTGCTTTGAGAAATCCCCTATGTAAACTAAGTGTGTGAGGATGTTTTCCTTCATTTCCCTAAATAAACTAGTAACCCGGTCAGAGAGCTGCAGCAATGACAGGCGACAGCCCAGGTTGTCACCTCAAAGCAACCACAAAGGGAGAGAAAGGCTTCTCCTTTCTGCTGCTGCAGACTTTAGTCAAGAAAGGGCCAAGGAAAGCAAATCCTGACTTCAAATCCTGACTTCAGGGACTCCATGCCTTGGACCACCAAGTCTCAGACAGGTGACTGGACTCTCAGGTCATTATGGGTCAAGTGTGTTCCTAAAAAGCTCTTACAGCAGAGAGAAATTATGACATTTCTGTGGGGGCAAAGCAGTGGTTAAAACAGAGATATGAAAATCCACACAGATTTATTAGTAAAATATTTTAATTTTTTTTTTTCCGTTTTTCTTTCTCTTTTTCATTTGGTTTTGTGAGTCAGGGTTTCTCTGTGTAGCCTTGGCTGTCCTGGATTAAAAAGGCTTTCTACTGAGATAGTCTTCAAAAAAGATTAAGGGCATGTTATTCTTTCACACAAGACTATTTTTTACTTTCATCCTTCCATAATTGAGTAAGAAATGCTTAAAATGGTTAAGCTTTGCTGTGGACACTACATACACCTTGGGCTTTATAAAGTCTGTCACTGTATGTGCTGAAGTTACTGGTGCCCGGGTGGAAGGTCCCACTGAGGCACAGAGACAGGGTAACATGGATGCTGCAGGCAGGAAGGCTCCAGAGAACCTTTGCTTGGGGCTGTCCCACCCCTTCGTGCCTCTGCACAAAGGAGCTCCTCTGAGGTGGAGTGGGACAGACCTGCTGCTGTCTCCTCTTCCCCATTCCTAGTCCCATTTTACATACCCCAAACACAAACTTTAAAGGCAAAACTAACTGGGCGAACCCCACACTAGAAGCACATGTGTACACAGATCACCCTACCACAGGTCACAGTGTACAAATTCACTCATATTCTGTCTGGATATCTGGATATCTGAATATCTCTCTTTAATTCTATCTAATCTGACAGATGAAAAGTGGCATGTAAACTATCGTTTGATTTGTACTTATCAGATTTCCAGTGAACCTGACCACTTTATAAAATATTAGCCAGCCATGCTTTCTTTTCTGAAAGCGAAAGTACCAAAAACATCAAGGAAAACGCCTGGTTCCAAATTTCCTCAAATTATAAGCAAGTGAGGTTACTTGCTCCATCCTGTTCGGAGACGCAGAAAACTGTAAACATAACCATTAATTCTGTAGGAAATGTTGTCTGGCCTGGTTACCCTCTTCGACTGCAGACAGATCTGAAAACTAGTTATTCTTAGAAAAGAGACACTGAAAAACAGACCAGGAAGAAAAAAAAAAAAAAAAACACAAAACAAAACAAAGCGAAAACAAAAAACAAAACCCTGCTTCCATAAAGGACCATTTGCTTTTCAAGCATTTGAAGTTCCTTCTAGCTTCCAGGAGTCCCAGCCAACAGAATGGATTCATACAACCAAAAACATTCCATAGTGAACTGCAGCGGAAGAAGCATGTATCTGCTATCTAACACTGTGAAAAGGTCAGCGCAGTATTTTATTGTGAATTTCTGTCCTCTTTCACCATCTCCTTAATCAAGACCCTAAAACTCAAAACAGAAAGCAAGGACCTGCAAGAAGAGACAGAAGGAGTACTGGATACGTCAAATACAAATTCTGTTAATTCTTCCTTGTGCATAGTTTCATCTCACCTCTCAACTAGTCCAAGAGTGATCAAGACCACTATGTTGTCAATTCCACAGAAACTCTAAGGTGCTGTGGCTTTCTCTAAGGTCACACAGGTGACAAATCTTGGGGATGGAATCTGTGTCTAATCCCAAAACGCATCCATCCACTTGATTACCCACAACCCATGAGTGAAAAAAAATTAATCTGAATATTTCAAATACGCCTGCTGGGTACTGATCATTTAAATAAGAATAAATGCAAAATACACTTATAGATAACAAATACTTGTCTGTGTTTTATCACACTTCAAAATCAAGATGTTCATCAAAGCTGCTACTGGACACTGAATGAAGTCTAAAGAAAAGCAAAACGAAATCTTTTTGGCAACAAACCTGAAAATCCAGAGAAAATAAATACCTTCTTGAAGAACGTCTTTCAGTGTTATCCTCTCCCTGGAGATCGCTATGTCCTTCACCTTGGCTTTGGCCTCCAACAGAGTGACACTCCGCAAGTCGTTCTTCTCTATCCGCAAGGTAGGGTAACCTGAGGAGCCAACAAAGCCAGACCAAGCAATATAAATACCCTACTACGGCACTGAGGTCAGTCAGTCATCTGCAACCCAGGACTTAAGGCACCGCAACGAATACTGAAACAATATAAAAGCAAACGACCGTATACACAAACCAGGGAAGCTACTTATGAAGGACACATAAGATGTTAAGAAAAGGGAACAGAGAGAGAGAGCTCAGTGGTTAAGAGAAATGTTGGCTCTTCCAGAAGACCCAGGTTCAATTCCCACATGGCAGCTTACAACTTTTTAACTCCAGGTCCAAGGGATCTGACACCCTCACACAGATGTACATGCAGGCAAAGCATCAATGTACATAAAATAAAAATAAATTGAAAAAAATATTAAGGAAAAACATTGCCATCCACCACAATACTATCCCCAAATGTAAAAAAACAGAGTTAAAATAAGAAATACTAAAAATATGATTACTATCACTTTGGATGACTTGGAGACAAATGATAATAAACTTTGATTTACAGACTTTAATCCCTCTCTTATTTAGTTTTTCCTTCCAAATGATTTTCAATATAATCATATAACAAAAGATCTTTTCAAATGAAGAGATATTTGAAAAAAAAATCATTTCTAACAAAATACTCGTTTGTACTCCCACAGCCTAGCCTGCTCATGTCATTTTGAGGTTCAAATTTAAGTTCACTCAATTTCCATCCATTCAACACAATGACAACAAAAGCAGAATTTATAGCCATAAATTAAAGTTTTCGTGACAAGAAAAAAATAAGGTAAAAGGAAGAAGCAGTGCTGGCAATAGAAACCGAAATGGCATTTTTAATGACAGGTAATAAGAAAGCAAGGTGGGGGTGGGCAGGGTTAGAGGCAGGGAAAGGAGGGAACGATACAATTACATCTTCATTCTTAAAAAGTAATGGATCATAACAATGAGCACCAGTGGCTGCCAGACGACTACATGAAGGCTCTGTAATTTCATAATGGATGTATTCTGGCAATGCCTGAACCCAGCGATAAGTCATTTGTGTAAGTTTAATTCTACCTGAAGTTCTCTGAGTGTCGTGGATCTGTGGTCTGTTCTATTCTGTTACCCTGGAAAACTCTTGGCCAATATATCTTCAGTTTTCGAGTTTGTTTTTTTTTTTTCTGTCCCCTTTACTTTTCTTTTTTCTTTTCTTTCTTTCACTAGGCAGCCCATGCTGACTTGGAACTCACGATCTGCCTCAGCTTCCCAAGTACTGCAGGTATAGGTATGTACCAACACACCCCACTCCTTTTTTTGCTGTTACTATTCTGTTTTAGACAGGGTCTTACTATGTATCCCTGGCTGATCTGAAACTCACTATGTAGAGCTGGTAGCCTCAGATTCACAAAGATCCAGTTGCCTCTGCCTCCTGAGTGCTAGGATTTCAAAGTGCGGCACTACCATGTCTGGCCTTCTTACTTTAGTCATAAAACAAATGTATTGAGTTTTTTAAACAGTGTTTTGTGGGGGGTGGAGAGAAAGACCAGTGTTTAAGAGCACTTGCTCCTCTTACAGAGTAAGAGTTTAGATTCCCAGAACCCACATGACAGCTCACAGCTCTCTGTAACTCTGGTCCTAGGGGACCAATGCCCTCTTCTGACCTCTGAAGGCGTTTCATGCACATGGTCACATACATACATGCAGGCAAAACGCTCATACATATGAAATAAAAATAAAGGTTAAAGGGCTGGAGAGATGGCTCAGTGGTTAAGAGCACTGACTGCTCTTCCAGAGGTCCTGAGTACAATTCCCAGCAACCACATGGTGGCTCACAACCATCTGTAATGAGATCTGGTGCCCTCTTCTGGCCTGCAGTCACATATGCTATATACATAATAAATAAATAAATCTTAAAAAAATAAATCAAGGTTAAAAAAATTTAAGTGTTTTGTTTTCAGCATCTAATAATAAATGAATTATCTGCTTCTTTATAGTAATGTCCACAATTAAAAACAAAAATAAGTAAATTTAATATTAATGACAAATTTTTAATAATACGTAAACATACTTTCATTGCCTTTCTTAAAAGAAAAAATTTTTAGCACATATAGCCACTGAAGTATCTATTTTGTAAGGTCATATCCACAGGCCCTAATAAGCAAAACCTGGCATATAAATATCAAAAGCAATGGTGCAGTGCGCCTTTCTGAGCAGGTCTGACTTTCATATCTACTGTGGCATTTTCATGAAGGGCTCGTGCTATTTCTTTCTCTCCTGAGAGTGGCAGCAGGTGCTCTAATGACTCAAGTTCCTTGTCAGCCCTTCTTTCTCACACTGTCTGAGTGAAGGAAACAGACCAGTTATGCAGAAATGGCCTCTCTGCTCCTTGGCTCTCATTTATCTTCTCCCTCTCTCCCTTTATTACATGAACGCTGCAATTCCTACAGCCCTAATTACATCCAGGCTAATTATTTTGGGTTGGACCACCACATCCACAGGTACAAAGTATCTGTTTGTTGCACTTTTTGTACAGCTGTTTTATCAGTGGATTTAGGGGAGGATTTGGGCTAGCTGCAGTAAAGCCTCTATTTCCCTTTGTTCTTAGGGTTTTCATCAATGATGATCTTTCTAAATAGAGTATTTTGCTAAGGACTATAAGTGTCATTATCTAACTGTGTCATTCCTTTCACTTTCATTAGCTGGGAGCCTTCTATAAAGAAATGTTTGTCCTAGTCAACCAGTACTACTAGCTCTTTATCCTGCCATACAATTCATTTAGCCAGCTGTCAGAATAATAAGGTATTAATGGAGCTCTAGTTATCAATTATGCAAAGCAATATACATTTATGGATTACTACACATTTTTTGTTCCAATCCACTGCAGCCATTATTCTCTTGGATACTCAATGGCTACATCTTTGGTCAGCAGGAGCTTCAATCTGCAGCAACATATCTCAGATTTACTCTGTCCATTTCCTGACCCAGTCCTGGAATCATCTCTTTCTAACAAATTTGATTCTTTTTGGTGGGAAAGTTTAGAAGGACCATAAGAGTGTGGTGGTCTGAATAAGAATGGCCCCCATAGGTTCATATACTTGAATGCTTAGTCACCAAAGAATGGAACTGTTTGAAAGGATTAGAGGGATCAGGAGGTGTGGCCTTGTTGGAAGAAGTGTGTCACTGGAGGTGGGCTTTGAGCTTCCAAAAGTCCATGCCAGGCCTAGGTTCTCGGCCTGTAGATCAGGATGGAGCTCTTGGCTGCTGTCCAAGCACCATGCTCGCTGCCATGATGAGAATGTCTGAAGCTGTAAGCAAGCCCCCAATTAAATGTTTTCTTTATAAGAGTTGCCTTGGTGGTGGTGTCTCTTCACAGCAACAGTCCACTGAGTAAGACAGGGAAGAAGACAGTCTTGATCTAACTTCATTAACAAGAAAATGTCAGCCCAAGGAAGACAGTTAATTGCCTACAAAATCCTAATTTATCAGCCACCTTTCCAAGTCAAGACCTTATCTGTGGTTCTTTGGGACTTTCTTTATCTTGTTTTGGTTTTTTGTTTGTTTTGTTTTTATGTTAACTGATTCCCTACTGTATCTATATTATATTCCAACAAAGACTACATTATTATATGCATATTTCACATGACACATAATAAATTTGTCAAGTAATTATTTTTTTAAGAAGAATTACTTCAGCTAGGCAGTGGTGGTGCATGTCTTTAATCCTAGCACTTGGAAGGCAGAGGTAAGTAGATCTCTGAGTTTGAAGCCAGTCTGGTCTACAGAGTGAGTTCCAGGATAATCAGGGCTACACAGAGAAACTTTATCTCGAAACTCTCCCCTAAAAAAATTAAAATAAAAAAAATTTACTTTCCCCAAAATACCTAACAATGAAGTGCATGAAAATAAAAATGGACCGAGAATGGTGGCCCACATAAGGCCAATCTAAGCTAAGTGCTAGAGTTCCAGGCTAGCATGAGCTAAAAACCAGTTAAGTGAAAACATTAATCAAAATTCTATTAATAAGAAGGAAATTTAAAAAAAAAAGAAGAAGGAAATTAAAGTTCAAGAGATGGCTCAGTAGCTTAGAGCTCTCAATGCTCTTCCAAAGGACTCAAGTTCAATTCCCATCACCTAAATCAGGTAGTTTTCACTGGCATTCAAGTGCACATGCCTGCATGCACACACACATATACATAACACACACACACACACACACACACACACACACACACACACACACTTTTAAAAAATTAAAAAGAAGGAAATTAGAAGCTAGGGATGTCAGTCAGTGGTAAAGCACCTGTAGCATGTATGAGGGCCCGTGGGTTTGATCCCAGCATGGTGGGGGAAAAAATTTAAAATTCCATGCACAAAACATATCAACAGTAACTAGTTTGTATTAAGATCAGAAATCCATGTGAAGGACTGGTGGGCAACTCTGTGACACAGAACATGGTTGGCATGCTGGAGACCCCAGGTTTAATCACTGCAAGTCCTTATGTGCCCTGTGAAAATATCAGCTTATTCTATATAACTACCTGAAAACCTTCATTTTGAATTTGTATAGAATTGATTTATTAGCTCTTTTAATATAATTAATTATGGAAATCTCCCCAAAGCAAAGCTAGCTCTAACAATTAATTTTTACATAGAATACTCCAATTTTAAAATGTTTTATTCAATGCTATAGGAAACAAAAACTGAAAATCAGACCAACTTTTGCACAAGTTAGATGCTTGTACATTAATTCCACAAATACACTAAGCACATCAGGACGACCGACAGAGCCTATCATACAAAGCTTTGCAAACAGCTGTAGAATTAAATTAACTCTTACTGGTGATGGGAGTCGCATTGTTGGGTGTGTCAGCTCTCAGATACTGAGTCGTCTGGGTGGATGGCTGAGACAGCCCTTGGGAACTACTGCTGGCGCTGATGCTGCAAATAATTTTAAGAGAGAAATATTTGACAAGTGAACCTCAGTGAGAAATTTCTTTTGCACACATATAAAATACATATAGCTTTATAACCTGCCTAAAAATTCTGAAAGAGATGACAATAAATGCATCCATCCCTATCAGCATTCCATACTGAACTCCAAAGCTACTTCACAATGTAGGACTCAACTTAGTCTTTCATTTGTACTTCCAAAATGGCCGAGCATGTCATCATAGTGAAATTGTTCAGAAATGTAGGTGGAAGTCCTCAGAGAGCAATTCTGAACCTCACACAGGGTATAACAGGGAACTATGGCCCATCTCTCTTGAAAAGAGCCCATGTCATTCAATTGAACTGGTTTTCAGAAAAGGGGAGAAACAAGCTCCTTTAATAACAGCCCAAATCAGACAAACTTCAGATGAAGTAGTCACAATCTAAATCAGTGTGCCATGTGCAGAGTGTGGGAAGCAGTAGCCTATCCAGCTCATTATTTAATTATACACGTTTCCTCTCGTCACCTCCCCTCACCCCACTTTCTTGGAATTCATAGTACTCAGAAATCTCTACTACTTGAAACATTACATCACACTATACTCCTAAGTAAGAGGAGACCCAAAGGTGGTGGGCGAAGATCTTGTTAATCAGGTGTTTGCAATTACTATAAATCAATGGTTCCCAAACATTCTTCCATCTTTTCAGTGGGTAGCAACCATGTCCCAGGTCACATCCTGGGCTCACTGCCTTATTTCTTTTAGGTTTGTAGCCGTGGGGAAGTAAAATAGAGAGATTCAGCATAGAGAGTAAACCCAGATAGCCAGATAGGACTCCTGTAACTACAGAGGCAGTGGAGCCCAGCAGAGGCTCCAAATATCCAATGTATGAACAGACTTTGGACTGACTGCTCTTTGTACCTTATCACTGCAGTTTCAAAACCTAGTGATCACAAGGAAACAGGTGATCAATGCCATATAATCTAGAACACTCACACATAAATTTTATTTTATCAGTTTCAAGAGCCCAAACATACACGTGAAGGACATAGACATAAAACATGCACACAATGAGCACTGTAAGCTCTACGCAGCCTTCTGGCGCTAACAGTACAATTTAGAATTACCCACTACTTCGGCTAAAGTACTGAGATGGGGTGTCCTCAAATAAATATTTGGAGAGCATCTGCGTACACAAGCCATTTAGCTCAGCACATCCTCCATCTGAAAATGCCTATGTGTCTAACAGGAGGCCCTCAGCATGCCTTCCCTGGCGATGCTCGTATTTCAGATTACCATCTTCCTGTGAGCCTGCAATCAGCTTTGTTTCCAAGCAACTTTGCTGAAAGGACTTTCAACTCAGCGAATAGAACAAAGATTTGTCAGGACATTGTGTGGTCAGAGTTCTGGAAGCTATTAAGTAGTGATTTATGTGAGTTTACATATGTTGTTGGTCATAAGCAAATGGAGAACATAAACCTTTAAATCATAATTGCCAACACCACCAGCTGCACGGCTTAGGCAAACTATTCAATCCTTCTGGAGCCTCAAACTCTTTAGGGATGGAAGGAACATAAAGCTACTCCTAACAAGACTGCTAAAAGGGTTCCATGGAAGATGGGTAAGTACGGCTCTGAAGACACTGTGTAGCCCTCAGACACACTAATAGTAATAATAGTGATAGTAATAAACTATTATTATTTTATCATGAGGAATATTATGCATCACGTCCCCAATCTTACAATGATAAAACCCTATAAGGTACATGTTTTTGCTGGGTACTTCTCAAGAATCCCACTAAAAGTCAAATTTGTTAGAGGTTCAGTATTCAGTACAGGAGTGAAGGGTTGCATCTCGAAGGGGAAGCAGATGAGGAAATTCTTCCACAGAAATGGAGCAAGAAAGCCTACCTCACAAGATTTCTGTGAGGCTCAAACTTATGATGCATGTGAAAGCTCAACAAATATGCCCTGCAAGCAACCGTACGGATGGCTGAATAAACTTCAACAACTGAACAGTAGGTGGCACACTTGGGTCACCTAAAAATGCTTAAGACTGTGAGCAGTCAAGCAGCCTTGGTTGGGGCTTTCTATGTCAGAAATGCCCAAGAAAGAAATGAGCAAAGCAACGGTGGAGAAAGAAACTTTCTTTGGATCCCAAAACTTACTATTCTGAGAAAAGCAAGGTACAGTAAGAGACCTGCCCTGGACACCCATTAAAGCCCACACCTTCATAGCAACATCACACGTGGGTGGTAGAAAACAGATTGAAATGTGTATTTGCTAACATTTAATAGTTTAAGACTAGACTAACTAGACTAAATAAATTTGATTTTCATAAGCAAGTAAGCTAAGAATGTAGACAAAGATCTTCAAAATACTAAATTCTCACTCTGTTTTCAGTGAGTCATTCATTTATTCAATTTATCGAGTGTCTATCAGGTGACAGGTGCTGCTCTGGCTGCTGAGTACACAGCAGTGAACACTATGTGGTTTCCCACCCTATGTTACATACAGTTGGGACTTCTTGCTGAATGTCTCATCGAGGCAGACTACAAACTCTACGGGGACAGCTAAGTGCCTGTTCACCCTGCTCTCTCCAACACCTACACCAGTGCCTAGCACAGTATGACCAAATGGGCCCCTATGAGAACCCAAAATACTGTCGGTTAACTACCCGGTGAAAGAGAAGCCACACTCATGGAGTGGGAAGACATAAGCCAGGTAGAATGCTTGCTTCTGACATGAGCTGCTAATACATGGTGAAAATGGGATTATTTGGTGTAGTAAGTTGACTTTTCCTCTTCTATTCCTTCTTCAGTCAAAAGAGCTGCTGAGTGTCCTGGATAGTTTTTTGTCAAGCTAGAGTTGTTTCAGAAGAGAGAAGTCAGTTGAGAAAATGCTCCCATCAGTCTGGCCTGTGGCAAGCCTGTGAAGCATTTTCCTGATTAACGAGCACGTGGGAGGGCCCAGCTCACCGTGGGTGGTGCCATCCCTGAACTTTAGGCTGAGCAAGCCAGTAAGCAGCTCTCTTTCCTGCATGGTTTCTACATCAGTTCCTGCCCTGACTTCCCTCTGTGATTGAGTGTGATCTGAGAGTTACTAATTAAAATAAACCCTTTCCTGCCCAAATTCTTCTGGTCACGGTGTTCTGTCACAGCAACAGAAACTCCACAAGTCGCAATAGACTGCACAATTAGCAGGAGGACTCTATGCAGAGAGGAGAGCAGATGTCTCTCCGGTGCTGTCAGAGCACTGCGTAGGAACCTGGTCACCGCCGTCAGCTCGCCTGGTGTGTGTAACTGCAGGGGAGAAGGAGTACGTAAAGAAGCCATGATTAGCACACTGCACCTTCCTGAGAATGAAATCTCGCGGAGGCACTTGTGCATGTAGGGCTGAGACCTCCTACCCTCTCCTGCCACTTCTTCAAACCCCACAATCTCTGCTTTACAGGGGAGGAGGCTGAGAGGCTAGTAACAGAAGAGCTGGACTTCAGATACAGATGGCCTGGCCCCAGAGGAGAGGCTCTTAACTACCAAGCTGTGCCCTGAAAATAAGTAATAATATAAACTGCTTTTATTCAGACCGGATCTAGAAACCTAGAGTTTGAAGCTCCTGCTCGTGTAGTGATGACTTAGCAGGAAGACATGTGTGTTTCACGGAATCTAAAAGTTACAGACAACTCAGGCCTGTGTGAATTCGTGGCCTTAACACACATACTCACAGCCAAGGAATGCAAGTCTATGGGCATCAGGACAGATCTGTGCCTGTTAGGAAGTGGAGGCAGGAAGATCAACAGTTCAAGACCAAGACCAGCCCGTGTTCTATGAGACACTGCCTTAAAACACAAACACACACACACACACACATACATACATACACACACACACATACACACACACATACATACATACACACACACATACACACACATACATACATACATACATACACATACATACACACACACACACACACAAACACACAACCCCACCCTTAAAATATGACTTATGACAATCCTGCTCTTCAGTGACTCCTGTCACTTATATCATCTCTCAAAAGTGTCTACAAAATGTTTAACACTTTTATCTCCTCAACTGCTTCCAAATGACAGTTCATCCTGTTAAATCAATGAACTCAATTATCACAGTGTACACCAAACACTCTGAAACATAGCATCCATAATCCAGTTAGCTAGCTGTCAACCTGACGTAGCCTGGAGTCATATGAAGGAGTCTCAACTGAGAACTGCCCAATCAGATGGGCCTGTGGCTATGCAGATGAGGAAACTAATGACGGATGTGAGAGGGTCCAGCCTACTGTGAGCATCACCCCAGGCAAGTGGGCCTGGGGTGTATAAGGAAGTTAAGTGGACAGGAGCAAGAAAGCAAGGCAGTTACCATCCATCCTCCAGTTTCTGGCCCAGGTTCCTGCCTTGATTTCCCTTAGTGACAGACTGTGACCTCAAAGTGTAAAATGAAATAAAGCCTTTCCTCCTCTAAGTTGGTTTTGATCAGTGTTTTACCATGGCAACAGAAAAGCCAACTAGAGCACCTGCACACGTCCCATTGCATTCCCATCACTTCTCTTCTTCCCCTACTCAAGGAAGGGAAGGAACACAATGTAGACAAAGTGCTTAGGAGTACTGACTCCCACCTGCTCCCCGACCTTTCTGGAGGAATGTCTACCACACAGCTCTACCATACAGTGTTAGGACTGGGCATTTAGCGAGAGAAGACACTGCTCTCTGCCTGGAAAAAGCTTACATTCTTGTGGGAAGGATGGTGATGGATCTGGAGTATGAATTGTGGGATTGGATTGGTGGAAAATCCCCATGGCTCCAGTATGAACAAATGCTCTGAAGGGCAAGGTGCAGGGCACAGAATGAGGGATAAGGAATCAGCCAACAAAGCACAACTAAGGATTCAGTAAGAGAGGTAGAAAGGGTTCAAAGTTCAAAGTCAAATACAATGCTGAGAATGTCTTCAGTTGGTGCGTAGGAGTCACTAAGGATTGTGGGTTGTGAGCACACATCTACCATTCCATCTTTACCTCTCATTGCATTCTGCTACAGTGTCATCGCTGACTCACCCAGGTTAGGCAGGCACCTTCTGCATTCCCACACTACATTATACATATCACAATCATCAATTCTATACTGTAATTATGGGCTAACATCAAAGAACCTTGATACCATGAAGTGTATCATTAATCTTTGTAATCCCAACACTTAGTGTGATTATCTATTCAGGGTATCTCTACTTTGCTATACATTAGGATCATCCAAAAAATTTTAAAGCACAGCAGATACTCAAGTGGGGGTGGGGTGGGGAGGGAAGGCAGGTGGGAGGGAGGGACAGAGGGAGGGGGTTGGGGGGATCTAGAAGGAAGGAAAAGAGCAGTTTCAAAAGGCAATTGGAGTCTGGAGGCAAGTCAGGATAATGAAGATGTAAACCATTTGCCCCTACTTCTCCCCAGGTTATAACTCCACAAAATTTAAAAGATAAAAAGACAAACATAAAGACAGTAACCAAGGCATCTTATCTCCTCTTTGGCTGTGGCTGGGCCATCCTCCCCCCTCCTCCCCTGCATCAGTGTGCATGGATGGGGGGTGGGGGCACTCATGCATATGCAAGCAACTGACTTTATTTTTTTTCCTTTCCCAAAACATGTACAATACCTGTCATCCAGTTCAATCCTTTTCATACTATGAAGGTGCAAAACGGCTAATATTATTGCTACAAGAAATATTACTGCACAGCAAACCCCTACACTGATATAAAACACACGCGTGGAAGTGGTTGGAGCTGCATGTACAGGATCATCTGAAACAAAAATGAAAAGCACATTAGGCTTTTTCAACAAAGCTGATGGTGTGCTCTGTCCTAACACAGTGAGTAGCCCCTGTTCCTCACAAAAAGACCTGCATTTCATCACACTTATTCTTTGATATAAGCAGATACCCGCAGCATGGTGTTCACACAAATTTTAGTGTTTTTGTTATAGTCTTATGAAAAACTTTAAATAAAAGTTCTGGTTAATAAGAACCATAGTCCTCACAAATGGTATATACGAAACCCCCCAGTCCATAAGACATACAGCAGAGCTGTCCCACAGAATGCTCTGCAGTGAAGCAATGTTCTGCGGCACATTTACAGAAACAGAGAAATAGAACATAGTGTCCATCACTGGAGCCACTTGCCACCTTGGCTATGTGGCATAAAAAACAACCAGAGTAACTCTGCCATAGCCTATTTTATATCATGTTAATGAATTTACAGTTTCGAGGCCACATACAGCTAACAGTCACCCTGCTGGCCAGAGAGCACAGTTCTTTTGATCAGTAAATATTATTTTCTTCTTTAATTTTTTAAAAAAGGTTCTATTGATTAAATATGATTATACCCAGCTAATGTTATTCTAAGACAAAAAACACCTCAGGAATAGGGAAATTAATTCAATGCACAAAAGACTACACCACACACACAACTCACTCTCTCTCTCTCTTCCCCCTGCCCCCTCCTCCCTCCACAGCTGATCAGAGGGCAGCAGAAGGCAAACTGTAAGGGGCTCATGGAGGCGGAAGTACACACACAATGTGAGCAAAACTGATGAGACAGAATGCAAATGTTTCAACCGTGTAGTCACATCATGGTCCTGTTTTAAAAGTACCCAAGAAATGTGGAGTTTATCCCCAGTGAGCACAGCAGAGACACACGGGGTGGCCTGCTGACGGAAGCAGCTGCAGGGGGAGCAAGAGCAGAAGCTGGAACCGGTCAGGACGCTAAAGGGCCGTCCAAGAATGAGGCTGCAGCGGCTTTGCTGGGGAGTCGGGGAAGGCGAGGAGGGAGTAGATGGGAAGCTCAAAGGAAAAGGAAGCAAAGCTTTGGCTTAAGGAATCACTTGGTGCTATCTTGACAGAGATACAAAAGAAACAGGTTGGAGAAGGTTGAGAATTCTTGGCTGTTTTTTGAAATTATGCTGTCGGGATGTCAGATTAAAACACGGACAAGCACTGGGTGATGGGGACAGCTGAGTGAGCTAAGAACTTGCTGCACAAGCCTGGTGTCTAAACTTGGAACCCACACAAAAGGCCAGGTGTGGCGGTGTGCACAGCAAGGTGGAAGGTGGGGACACGAGAATCGCCCAGAAGTTTCTGGGCCAGCTAGAGTATAGTGTGTGCCAGAAACAAGAGAGACCCTGACTCAAACAAGGTAGAGAACCAAACCCCTAAATTCTTCTCTGCTGCTGTAAGTGTGCTACGTGCATGCACATGTACACACACATTTAAAAAGAAAGATACAGAAACATAGGATAGCTCAGGACAGAAAATTAAAAGTTACAGTTCTTAAAAGGAGGGGCCGGGGTTTGTGTGCAAGGGAAACCCAGTAGGAATGGGGTGGTGGTGGATATGATCAATATACATTGTATACATATGTGAAATTCCTAAAAAATAACTAAAAATATCGTATTTCAAAACAGTAAAAGGAGAAACAAGGTTGTGTCAAAAATTCAAACTCGCCAGGCAGTGGTGGCGCACGCCTTTAATCCCAGCACTCGGGAGGCAGAGCCAGGTGGATCTCTGTGAGTCGAGGCCAGCCTGGGCTACAAAGCAAATTCCAGGACAGTCAGGGCTGTTATACAGAGAAACCCTGTCTTGAAATTAATTAATTAATGAATTAATTAATTAATTAATTCAACCTCCAGGCTGGACATGATGACACAAGCTTGTAACCCTAGCACTGGGAGGAAGGCTGGGCAGGATTCTGAGCTTGAGGCTAGCCTGTGCTACATAGTAAGACTGCTCAAAAACCAACAACCAAATAAATCGAGTGGGATGGCTAGCTGTGGCCCAAGTGAAGACAAAGACTCTCAAGAGCTTCTGCATGCCAAGGAGAGTTGTGAAGTCTTGGGAGGGGCAGAAAAGACCTCAGGCCTGCGCGGACAATGTGACCCAAGCAGTGGCCAGGGTAGTGTGGTCCGCTGGGCAGGCTGTCCACATGCGCTGTCAGCACGTGTAACTGCTCCTGCTCCTCACTCTGATGTTAGCTGTCAGAACCCAGCTGCCCTGAGGGTCCCTGGCACTTTCCTCAGACAGCTGCTGCCTCTCCTTCAGAGGGGTTACAGGCCCTCCCTTGTGTGCTCCAGATCTCTCAGCCTGCCACATTCTGCTGCTGTCCCTGCCCGAGCCTGCTCCATCTCCCCTAGAACACCCTAAGGACCAAAAGGCTGGGGCTATTTGCTCAGTTTAATCCTCCGCCTCAGTCAGATCACTTTGTACACTGTAGATTCAATAAATGTTGGATAGAGGGGTAAAAGTTGGAAGGGAAAGAACAAAGAAGAGACAGAGGCCAAGAACATTCTACTCTGCTCTGAGTGAGAAATACCCTATGGGCATTTAAAAAAACAAACAAAAAAAAAAAACCCGCACAATTTCTTAAGTAAACTTGGGAAGTAGTGACATTTATATTTTTTCTTTTCTTCCTTCTTGGAGATAAATTAAAGGAAATAGTCTAGCAAGTATATAATATTAAAAAAAGATCCACTTTGGGACAGATACTTTGTGCTCTGAGGTGCTAAAATGATAAATAAGAAGCACAGAGGACCACCCATGAAGTATTCTCACCAAAAAAGATAATCCTAAGTCTAATCAAGTTCAAAATTTAACTACCAGTTATAAGGAAGAGTTAAAAGCAGGCTAAATAACACAAGATGAATGTATATGTGACAAATTCTATAGGACAAAAAAAAAGACACAATTTGATCAATTAATAAAGAAGGGGTGTTGCTGGTGAACATAAAATATATATTGACCACTGTGTATAGGCTTCATTTAGATCCTGAAGAAGGAAACTATAGAAAGATGGTTTAGGCACATTTAGGTAAATTTGAACACATTAGGAGAAGTTACTAAGGAATTTCTATTTTGCTAAATGTGATAAATCAAAATGAGTGTGTGTTGGGGAACTAGGGGTTTTTAATTATAGTGAAACACTGACGAGTAAATAATGTGATGTTTGGGATGTGCTTTAAAATACTTTTTAACTCCTCCCAACCCATCAAACTGGAAGTAATGATGCATGGAAGAACATGGTACATGTGATCATTACTTAAGACGTGAATGTCCACCAGCACATACTCTGAACTTCCACATACTTGCAACTTTCCCTGAAAATCTTGTCTGTTTCTGTAAAGATCATCTGGTGCTAATGCTATCACAGGGAAAGAAGAACTCAATAATGTGGTCATAAGAGAAAAAAGAAGCATGTTAATAGTGCCTAAGTATTATCAATAGCAGGAGTAAACAAACAAATTTACTTAGCAAATTTGGCTTAGCAAAATTTTTTCTCTGTGTGCTTAAATAATATAAACTTGGGCTGGGAGAGTAGATCAGTAGAGTGCTTGCCTAGCCTGTATGAAACCCTGGGTTTAATTACCAGCACTCCAGAAGTAGAGAAATGAGAATCAGAAACTCAAGGTCACCCTCAACAACATACAAAGCTCCAGGCCAGCCTGAACTAGTAAGTATTGGTCTGTATGTCTGTCCTGTCCCTCCCATTGTGTATGTTATGTCTCAGTCACTGTGTCTCTTTCTCTTGGTGTGTATGTGTGTTACAGGCAGGTGTTTATATGTGTGTGCATATGTATAGAGACCAGAATTTGACATACAGCATCCTCCTCTATCTTTCTTCCCTTACCTTTTGAGGCAGGGTCTCTCATTGAGCCTGGAGCTCACTGGCTGGCTAAGCTGGCTGCCTAGCAAGCTCTGAAGATGTGCCTGTCTCTGCCCCTCTACCACCTCTCACCATCCCACGCCACACAGCGCTGATGTTTCAGGAGCACATCGTGGCACACGGCTTTTACATGGGCGCTGGGAATCTGAACGCGTCGTCTTCATGCTTGCAGAGCGAGCACTTTACCAACTAAGTCCTCTCTCTCTCTCTCTCTCTCTCTCTCTCTCTCTCTCTCTCTCTCTCTCTCTCTTTCAAAATAAAATATAAATAACATAAATCTGCACTTTCACCTAGATGAAAGTAGCTAAGGGTTGGGCCCAGGGTGTGAGTCAGATTCTCTAACACCCTGCTAATGGAGGTTATATATATATACACTTTTAATATTCCTTCCTTTATTGGGCCTACCTGGGAAAAAGCACACTATAAATTATTGTTCCCAGAAGGTATGCATTAGTTAGTAAGCGCTGTAAAAGATGTATGAGTTTGAACTCTCACAATCTTCAATATCCTAACAGCTTCATCTGATCTATGTATCAACCTACAAACCACCAGCAAAAGAAACAGCAAACTAACGTCAGCACCGGGCAGGCTTCAGGCTTCATGCCACCATGCTCACAGGCACTCAGACACCGCTTCACTCAGGATGGAGAAAGGTAACAGAGTGACACTCACAAATAGTTCTGCTAGTGTTTCTGTCCAAGGCTGAAGTTTTTACTTCTTCAAGTTCTAGATTAAAAAGGAAATAAAAAATACTTCAGAAATTGTTTTCCGTAAGAATCCTTATATACTAACACATCTTCTGGGCATTGAACTAAGTCACAAGGTGTTTGCTTATAAGATAATGAAAACTACTGTGCCATTCCAATATTCATCAGTGCAATCACCAGTAAAGAAACAGCCTGTGCCGGTTACTTATAGATTCCCAATGAAACAGGTTTCTGTGGTCAAGAGTGTGGAGAAACCCACAAACTTATACTGTCATCATAGAAACTCGCAGCACAACCAGCTCAGTGGACAAGCTCTAGAATTCTAGAGGATGAAAACTTCCTGACCCTTAATTCTCACCAATAAGATAAACTTATAAGGAGTAACAGCTCTTAGCATTCCACACAGCACAGGTGTGCTTGCTAGTGCAGATGTTTAAGTGCCACAGGCCAGGAAACCAGATAAATACAATAGGATCACATATTAAAGTTAAGAGTCGCGAAAAAAAAAAAAAAACTAGCTCAATTAAGTGGACAAATTTGGTGGCCAGGCTACTCAGATGTTCTGAAAACACACCACCTGGAGCTAATGTAAGGTTTAGTGCAAGCAAAGCTTACAGACCATGGAAAAGCATCCACAGAATTTATGCTTTGCTTTGTTTCTACCTTAAACAGTAAACAGTTCTACCTATTTGTAAATCCAGAAACTTAATCCTGTGCTATACGGAGATTAGATAACCTTTAAGAATTCTTAAAATTTCAAAACTCAGCCTTGGTGTGCTAGAACTCACTAGTATCTGTGGTGATATCCTGAGCAACAGACAGTATAATCCAAACCCCAAACAGCTAATAATTATTAAGTACCCACATGTGACATCCTAATTCTAGGCTAGATTTAATTATCCTTTAAACCCTCTCTGAAACAGCACCATGCACATTTTACAGATGAGACTGAGCCTCACAGAGGTGCAATAACTTATGCCCCATCTTGAGAAGAGGAGAGATGTGGTGCCAACCCAGGCCCACGTGACCCCCCAAAGTGAAGCTCCTGCAGAAGCCACCTTCACTGAGCAAATGCTTAGCTCCCAGCTGTCATGGGTTGGCCCTTGTGGGGTTTAGCTCCCTTCTCTACTTCTTGGCCACACAGGCTCCACCTCACACTCCTAATGGAAACACTCAAGCAGTTCTACAGAGCTGAGAACCACAGGCTGAGTGGGGCTGAAGGAGATCCTGGCTACACACTATCCGGGGCCACCCCAGAATCTCATCTACTAGTGTGCTTTCTTTGTCTCACAACTGTAATAAAGACTGGCCACAATTAAGTCTGTAAACAAACAACACAATCTTCTGTGGACCTCTTATTTACGCGACACGCATTTTGTTAAATAAATTCCTTACTTTTGTAGCACATTTTCCTCCGTTTAAAATTTAAAACTGTAAAATTTTTTGAAGAGTTGACTGTCAGGTTGAGCTGCATTAGTATCATAACTTCAGAGTCTACTTTGCCGGTACAGGAAAGCTCGACCCGAAACACTGTTCAAAAGAAGTAAGAGAAAATATTTTAGTGTGCTAAACATCAGGATAATGCCCCAACAGTACCATCCAACGTTTTATTTCTGCTCTCAAATAAAACAATCGAATACATTTACATAAGTGGACCAGACAGAAGCTTTCCGAGACTGAATCACCACAGCTCTGGACATTTCTATTTCCTTCACTGTAGACACAGAAGAGGGCTGAGGAGGAAAGCAGGCTTAGATGAAGGGACAATCACTTTCAAGCCTTGCCTGTGATTCTGAACATGCTAGTTTGTCTTATACGTTCTGCTTTCCAATATACTGATGCTACCGAATCACAGGGCAAACCCTGCTGACCTTATCAGTCTCACTAGCAACAGTAACAGAATCACACAGTAAAAGGGAAGACTATGCAGTACCAAGTGCAATTATATACTGCTCCTAGCATTTGGAGGATGCATTGCTATCTGCAGGGCAGACATGAGATGCCCCAAATAAAACATGTCATCACCATACTCCTAGAGCAGGGGCACCCTTTCCTGTTGTCTGGTTAACAAAATGGGGGGAAACCAAAGCTACACTGAACTGGGTGGCCTGAGAGTTCCTATTGGACTTAGAGCTATGACATATAGATGTGCAAATATATACATTAGCACACCTCAATGACTTTGTAAGAGCATGTTTGGAAGTACTCTCTGTGGAAAATGGGTATGTGTACTTAGTAATCATATTTAAAAATTGTCTTATCCAGTAAGTACTCCTAAGAAATAATGACATTGCTACTGGGGTAAATTATAATAAACCTTTATATGAAATTATAATAAACCTATAAATTATAATAAACCTATAAATGAAACAGACAAATTCTTGATATGAATTAAAACCACTGCCCTTCTAAATAGGATTAGCTTTAAAAAGTATTTCTAGTGACATTAAGGATGAAAAAGTAGATTTTAGTAACTTTTTTATCTTTCAGCTTAAGATTCCTTTCTTACAACTTGAGAAAATATTATTTCACCATCTATATGAGTGGATCAGAGATTTAGGCATTTCTGAACATCCTTGCTGACAAACAAAAATTAACCCACCTTCCAGCACTGTCTTAAAGCCTAGATGAACATGTGCCACTAAGAATGAGGGAATAAGTGAATTCAGTAAGTGACTAAAACTGCCAGGAAAAGCTCTACTTATGCTTCCTTTAAAGTAATAACAACAACAACAATAATCCATCTTAAAATCTCCCACGTCCCAGAGCCTTCCTGTGTTGCTCAGTTTTCATCAGCTTGATACAAACTGGGACTGGAACTTCCAACTGAGGAACTGCCTCCATCAGACTGGCCAGGCTCAGCTGTGGGGCATTTTCTTAATTAATGATTGACATGAGAAGGCCTAGCACTGCAAGACGTGCCAGCCATGGGCAGGTGGTCCTTGGGTTGTATTAGAAAGCAAACTGAGTAAGCCATGGAGAGCAAGCCAGCAAACAACACTCCTCCATGATCTCTGCTTCATTTCCTCCTCCAGGTTGTTGCTTTGAGTTCCTGCCTTGACTTCCCTCAAGAATGGACTCCAGAAAGCTGAAATCAACCCTTTCCTCCCCAAGTGGTATTTATGACAGCAACCGCGAAACCCACCCAGGACATCTTTCAAAGGGTCTGCTTATAAGTTGTGACAGTGGTGGAAATAAAACATTCAGTCCATTTAGTCAGACACATACTGAGCGCCTATTGCATACCAACTGCTGTACAAGGAATCACCAGATATTGTAATAAGTTTATTAATAGTCACATGCAAGTTGGTATGGGCAGGAAGCACAAAGGAGTTAACAACTGGCAATGGAACAGGAAAAGGATGGTGTAGACTTTGCATCTTATAGAATGGATAGGTGGGAATCCCAAGCAGAAATAAGGGAAAGACAGTTCCAAATTGAGACCAGCATGTACAAAGGCCTGGGTGTGAAAATTATACACAAACTGGAACTGCTGCAATGCTGGGGCGTGTGCAAAGGCCTGGGTATAAGAACTGAACACAGACTGGATTCCTGGGGTGCTGGAACATGGGCAGTGGCCAGGGGCAGTTATTAATGGACACAGGAAAAGCTGAGAAGTCTGCAATGAGCCAGCTGACTGGAGCAGGAGGCACTGAAGGACTTGATGCCCTGTGGTCAGATGCAAATGTACAGTGGCCACCCTAAGCCAATGGTATCAGGTAGGACTTAAACCAAAGGGAGTTAAGAGCAAAGGCAGGGACATGCAGGAGATGCCAGCAACACAGAAAAGGAGCCAAGGAGGAGCTAAGCAAAGACAGTTCTACAAAGACCTAACAGGACTCATTAAAAGTACTTTTCAAAGACAGGCACTCAGTAAACCGTCCCTGTAGGGCTATGAGGGAGACAGCTGAAAGCAGCATGCTAAGTCTGTCTTCACTGGCTCACCTGATAAAGTGCGTGGGACTTCCCCTTGAGCAGAAATATTGACCTGGGGCATGCCCATAGCCACAAAATTGTCTACTTGGAATCCCAGCTTATATTCAACCTGTAAAATGAAGAGAGATAAAAGCATTGGACCTGTGACAACAGAAAGGATTTCGTTAATGAGCTCATTAATTAAGCAGTACATGAGCTATTCGCAGGTGCAAACAATCCCACTACCAAAAATTTCCAAAGAGCAAGACGCTAATCCCAGCACTCACAGGCAGAGGAAGGCAGACTCCGAGAGTTTGAGGCCAACTTGGCCTATAGTGAGTTCCAGGACAGCCAGAACTACAAAGTGAGAACCTTTCTCAAGAAAATAAATAAAAATAATAAAACTAAAATCATTCTAGGAATTTTCAACCAGAAAAAAATTCAACCAAAGGCTATTTAGGATATAGAAGAGGACCACCCTTTCACTAAAACCGGCCAGCCTTCCTGACAACAATGATATAGCCAATGATTTACCCTGGAGAGGAAGCATTCACTCTCTTCAACTCACCACAACACCCTGACTTCCACCAAGGGGTGCTAGAGAGCTATCTCTATGGTACCCTCAGGCTTGCCAACAATAAAACATCAAGAGGATGACCGTATAGTTATGGCAGAGTTATCTCGGAATAGGACCATAAAGCCAGGGAAGGCACATGAAGGAAATTAGCATGGCTCTAGGATCTTGAAGCCATGTGACCTACACAAATAAGCAACTTTTCCAAGCTTCAGCATTTAGGAAATGAAGATCATTCAACACGAGGAGCAAATGTGTTGACCACACGGCACATCTATGACAATGACTCCGGGCCCCTTGCTAACTGTAGACATGGAGGCCTCAGAAGCTCACCAGCCTCCTGCCAACCCCAGGGACTCCCACACAGACCTCCTGTGCTGTCAACACTGCAGCATGCCTTTTTGTTCCCATGTAAGAAACCTCAGGGTTCTCACAGCCTCTCAACCTCTTCACAGCCATCTTCCTCCTGTTCTCCCTCACCTTCACTTTCCCTTCAGGCATCCTCTTCTTCTTCCTGGTGTCCATTTTCTACACCTGACCACTGGGTCTACATGTGGGGTCAGGAGCCGTTTAAGGCTCTAAGGTCATCTCCAGATGTGCTGTGAAATCACGCCCCCACATACACTCTGAAGCTCACTTCCACCCACGCCATCCACACACTAGCGTGACGCTAACAGGACTGACTACAGAGCTTTTGACTGCTAGCTCACTCTGTCCCCTGCCACCTTTCTGTTAACTTTGAAATGCAGTCTTCTTTCTGACATACCACTCAATTTCTCCATGTCCGAAACAGATACAAAAATACTGTCCATTCCAGCCAAGGTCCCAGCACTACCTCTGACCACCCACCTCTGGTCCCTACAAAAGCAGTTCTTTGTGTTCACTGCTTTAAGTCAGACAACATTTATGAGGCATGTTTATGAGCCATGGGTTGTGCTTGCAGAAGGGGAAGGCAGTGGTCAATTAAACTACTTCCTTCCTTCCCGGCACAGCCAGGACCACTCGGTTTCATGTTCCCACAGCCTGTGCCCCAGCACGGACATCACTGACACAGTCATTTTAACACCTTCAGCTGGTTCTCTCCTTGTTCCTCGGCTCAGCTTGCTGGGGGATATCCTGGAGAACTGTGTTTACACATGACGAGAACCCACCCCCAAGTCCTGCTCAATGGCTGCTCTTCTTCAACCTCACTGACACTCTTACTGATGTACCACATGCTACCTTCTCCTTCTTCACTTTCAGCCAGCACAGAGGACTCTTTTTTTTTTTTGTCCTTTCCAGCATCAGGCAGACCTGTCAGAACTCTGCACTCTGGTTCCAAGGAAAGCTCCAGCCTCCTCATCAGAGGATAAACCCTTCTCCCATACACTAGGCTCCAACCCATTTCGCCACAAATGAGATCTCAACTTGTCTCTCACTCTCCTTTTCCTCCAACCGTCTACTGGGCATATCCACCTTGCAACCCTACAGCCTCAAATCCAAAATCCAGAGTTGCGCTTCCCCTTTTACCAAACTCACAAAGTTTCTACAGAACGCCATGCTGGAATCCAGCCTCAGGCCATTATCTGTAGCAGTCTCCTCTTAGAGATACAGACAGGCACCTTCCTGAGACACTGTGGGTTCCTAGCTAAAACACACTCTGGGGCCAGGATCTCTCACTTGAGCAGTTAATTACCTGGTGCCACAAGCTGCTCCCCACTCCCTTCGCTGCCTCCTGCCTGGGAATCAGAGAAGCTGACTATAGGTGTATGCTCTGGAACTCACTCTGTCCTCAGATATAAAAACAAGACCCCACCTTTATCACATGGGCTCTGATGCCTCTCTTCAGAGACCCTGCCATGCTGTCAGTCTCTGGGACTAGGGCCTGAACTCTCCTTGAGGCCCCTACCAGACTGTTGCCTCTGTCTGTCCATGACATTAATAGCTTTTCTAGAAACTCAGCAATCCCCTGCAGTGTCCATCTTGAACAACCCAAAAAAAACCTTTCAGTCTCCTTTATTAAAAGTCTCAGTTATAAGCAGAGGAATAGCTGCCCAGGGACCAAAACACCTAGGAAAGCAAAGACTGGGCACAGCCACGGAGTCGAAGGGCCCTAGTGGCAGAGCTGAGAGCAAGGGGCATCTCAGTGTAGCCACAGGGAGAGGGAGAAAGAGAAAAGAAAGGAGGAGCAGAGGTGAGAGGCTGAGGAGAGCAATAAGACAATCAACGGTGGCTTAGAGGAACCACAGGAGGATGCATGGAAGCCGACCCTTTGTCTACCACTTCTGACAGGCTGAATGAACCCGGGGAGCATCACAAGGCAGCTCTCTCCTCCCACTGGGGTCCTTAGGGCACCTAATTTTTAAATGTAGTTTTTGGAGTCAGAGAAGACTGCCAATTATTGAAATCCAATTTTCTCTACCTTGGCAAGCACTAATCTGTAAGGAACATCACTTGTCAATCACCTTTGAAGAAACAGATCTATTTAGAAACTATATCACAGACTACCAAACAAAATACTCTGAACAGCAGTTGTTTATCAGAAAAATAAATGAGCCAAAATACTTCAGAAAAGTTACTAGAGAAACTATAAATATTTGAGTAAGCTAAAAAATAAACATGTTTGGTATTTTTCCCTTACTTGGAACACATGGCTATGTGACTAGGCAGATGATGAGTAAAGCTGTCTCCTTCTGGAACACAGATCTAAAGTGAATGTGCTTGCCTACGGTCCAACAGCCTTTTAATTCCTCTCAAGTTGCCAGAACTGCCTTTCTCACAGCTACTTCACTCTCCTGGGACCCAGCAGGCCGGCCCCCAGAGGCTGCTGCTGGAGCTCTGACAAGCTCCCTGCACACTCTCCTGGACTGAGACCAAGGAGAGTGGGTGGTGGCGTCTTCTGCCACATCTTCATGTGTTTCTGCCTTCTGGCGCTCGAGCGTATCTACTGACACGTAACAGGCACAGTTCATGTTTTTTCTTGAACACTGGGGAATTTTCTGGAACATACAAGAAACTAATTATCTGTTAAGACTGCCTAGTAGTCTATTCTTGTGAGAGAATTAATACCAGAGCTCTACTCCCATCTTAAAATACAATTAACACAGTCTCTACCACTCACTAAGGCACGCGTGACACAGATGTTACGAAAAAGACACACACAGCTCCAGCCTCTGAGGAACTAAATCTTTGGCAAGACCAGTCAAGTAAACACTACCACCAAAAGCTTTGATGTGGACAACTGATGTTAAAGCATCTGTACTGTTCTGGGAGTCTGGGGATCCTCAGAAGCAAGTATTTCATCTTCTGGCAAGATCTTAATAAGTCCAAATGGAGAGTTTCTGATAGAGTATCAGAAATTGAGAGTGACAGCCTTCCTTCTGAAAGTTTATGACTGCATCTCAGAGCCAAATGATCAAGAGACCCCATCACCATAGCACATTGTCCTCTTGGGTGACTCTGCCACTTCAGGTCACCTCTAGTTCCTGCTTCTTCTGCCTCCAAACTCACTTGAGCAAGTCCTTCACAAACTTGGTTCCCAGTTTCCTCTGGCAGGAAATGATCAATAAATCAAAGCACAGCTATACAAGAAAATATGATAAAAGTTATTTGAAGGGGGAAAACACACAAATCAATACGAAGGAACAGAGGACCTTTACCAGGACACATTGCTCAGAACTCTGCACTACACAAAAGCATGAAGCATTTAAGTGTACATATGCACACTACACACACATACACTACCTTTCTGTAGGAGACAAGAATCAGGCAATAATGCCCGGTGAGACCAAGATCTTGGATGGGCTTGCTCAGCATGCTACTATGACAGTGGAAAACCTTCCTTTCATTGTATACTCTTACATGCCTCTGGAATTTGTACCATATCCATATACTGCCTAACTTTTTAAATAAACAAACTGCAACTAGTCAACCATGCTAAAAATCACCACATACTATGATCTAAGAACTAGAATTAGGAACTGCAATATCACTAAGAAGAAGCCTAAAGCTATAGTTTAAAAACATGCTCTAGTCAGGTATAGTGGTACACACCTTTAATCCCAGCACTTGTGAGGCAGAGGCAGGCAGATCTCTATGAGTCCAAAGCCAATTTGGTCTACAAATGGAGTTCCAGGACAGCCAGAGCTATAGAGTGAGACCCTGTCTCAAAAAAAAGAAAAGAAATCTACAAGATATTAGAATCATTAGAGTTATACTGAGCCCCTCTAGTGTTTACCCTGAAAGCATATATATATGTGTGTGTGTGTGTGTGTGTGTGTGTGTGTGTGTGTGTGTGTGTGTGTGTGTATATATATATATTTTTTTTTCTCATAGAAGATCCCTCCAAGCTAGCTTCCATCATGACAGGTTCCCCACTACCAATAATTTCTGAGGCTGAAACACATGGACAGGGCAACAAAACTTCAGATTGACACAAACTAAAGCAATATCAACTAGTGAGACATTAGTCAGAAAGATGCTGGCGATAACTGATGGGCTCTGAATGCTGGGACTTAGAACACTAAACTTCCTGATTCTGGGACCTGTACTCTGATTATGTAAATAACACCAATGTTCTGCAGTCTAAGGTACTTAGGAGCAAGGAACACAATGCTTTCAATGCACTTTCAAACAGTTCAAGGGCAGACATGGGCAGGGAGTCAGGAGCAAACGGTACAAACAATTTCATTTTGCAAATCTGGGAAATGAAGACGTAAGATTTCTTGGGATGGAGGAACTGAGGCAGTCAGAGATGTGAGGAAATCACCAATGAATAAACCAGGCAAGAAGTTGCTAAGTCCCTGTGTTCAATCTCTAAGGTTACTGGAGCTCAGTGTGGTACATGCGGGAGGCTGCCAGTGCTACACCTTGCTTTCACTGTGAATGTGGAAACTATAATCAAGTCATCAATTGTGTCTGGAAGATCCAGCTCAGCAGTACTTCTCCCCACATACCCACACCCATTCTCCAACCATACATGGCTTCTCCGTAACCGCAGGCTCATCATCAGAGCCAACTGTCCTCTTCCTGAGCTGGATCCAGACCCCACTGGAAAGGCCTGAAAGGACCCAGTCCTATGTGATGATCATCCACCTGGTAGCCACCTAAATCTAAAGTTTTAGCGGAACAGGTTCAAGACTGCATCTGGAAGATCTAAACCTGCAAAGACCCAGTGCTACGTGTGTACCATCACTGACCCTTCGGTGGAGAGGAAGGCCCATCCTCAGGGACAGCCCTTGCCTAGGGAGACTGGGTGACCCTGTCATGCTGACTGCCAGCAGCTCTTACCTTGGACTTTGCATGCCAAGTGAAGTGCAGGAAGTTTGTCTCACTGGGCACTAGCAGGTTAAAGGACAGCGCGTAGTGACTAATAAGGTCATTTCTCACATAGTAAAGTTCTGCATCAAGACCTAGAAAAAAAAAAATGGAAAAAGAGTTAACCATCCAAATGTCTTCAGAGCATCACAAACACCAGTACAGCGCAGCGAGAAAACACTGATGCACAAGTGTACGCTGCAGACAGCTGACATGGGAGCTGCCTCAGGAAGCAGGACACTGCAGCATCACCGCTCACAAACAGAGAAACTGGCACCCAAGAAGTAGCTCTCCTTCTGAGACAGCCATGCCAGCACCACCTGCAGCCACCGGCCTTCTGGATATGGTGCCTCTCAGAGGAGCACCAAAGAGGAAACACTCCTGCTTCACCAACACTGGCCCAGACTGAGAAAGTCAAAACGGAGGGGGATGGCCTGCACTGGAGTGACAGAAGCCCGTGAGCCACCACCGCTAAGAGGCTATGCTCTTAACCACTAAGCCATCTCTCCAGCCCTGAAGAAAGCTTTTAATCACTACCTTCAATGGAAAGTCAACTTCCTGTGAAAAAATACAAGATGGCTAAAAAAAAAAAAAAAGGAAAGGAAAGAAATCAGAAGGAAAATAGAACAATGGTACTAACTAAGTTCATTACTGGTGCTGCTAAGGCAGTGGACTTGAGCCCTGGGCACTGTTGACAAAAGGGAGAGGGAGGTATGAGCAAGTGCTAGAGACAGGCAAAGAACCAAAGAGTTGAAAGGATAATGGCAGAGTAGCATCCTTTAAACTGAGTTACTGTTAAAGTTTAGTCCGGACGTCCCTAGCACTCAGGCACACTGAAATTTAAATTGCACATTTACTGAGCATGCACTGCAGGTCTGAAACTCAAGGGTGGTGTGAAAGAGGTCAAACTGGATACACCCCAGACCTCCTGATCACACAGAGAAAGAGCAACAACTCTGCCACTGACAGTTCACCTGTCAATGCTGCTTCTTCGTTTCTGACTCAGATCTGAAAACACCGTTAAGTCAAAAATGAGATCCGAGTGGCACTATTTTATGCATCCTGCATGGGGATGCCAGATACAGCAGGAGAAAGCCGGAAGCTGTACAGAAGTCTCTCCCTGCTGACAGGACAGGAAATGCTAAGGAACAAGGTGGGGGCTGGTGGAGGAAGACAGAAAGAAGGCAGGAGGATGTAGGGTTGAACAAAAAAAAAAGGGGGGGAGAAGAATTCAAAGAAAACACCAATAATCACAATAATACATGGTTTCAATTCATTTAAAAGGCTGGAGTACTGACTGCTCTTTCAATGGACCTGGGTTTGATTGCCAGCACCCACATGGCAGCTCACATCAGTTCATTGCCTCATTCCCAGGCATTTCATTCGATGCCCTCTTCTGGCCTCTGTGGGCATTACACACATGTAATGCATAGATACACAAGCAGACAAAACACCTATACACATAAAAATAATAAAATGTTTACAAAAATTCACTTAAGCTTGAGAATATGCTAGTCTAGGTAGATTTGTTAAAACAAAGTTCAGAAATATGTGTCAAGTAAAGAAAAAGAAAAAAGCTGGGCAGTAGTGGCACACACCTTTAATCCCAGTACTCAGGCGGCAGAGGCAGGTGGATTTCTGTGAGTTTGAGCAAGTTCCAGGACAGCCAGAGTTACACAGAGAAACTCTGTCTCAAAAAACAAAAAACAAAACAAAAAAACACAACACAACAAAAAACAAACAAAATGAAGCCAAAGTGACAGCACACAATTAGAACTCAAGATGAAACAACTCACTCAGTCAATAAAACTCACAACTGGGATCTCTATACACAAAAACTACGAAGGATACTGTATAGCAACAAAGCTTTCTATATAGAAAGCAAAAGCCAACAGACAAGACAGACAATCGATAGCCACAGACTAACAGCCTCCTAGAACCCAAAGAGTGGACTCATGACTTGAACAATTATGAAATATGAAAAGGAGATTAATCATAAACTAAGACCATACACATTTTAAAAGATTCTTAACAACAAAAAAAAAATATCATGTAGCCTGCCTTCTCTAGTCAAATATAACAAAAAAATTAATTATAAAGATAAAGCCAAAAATGACCCTTTGAAGATAGTTATAGCCTTTAAAAGATAGATTTTTAAAAATATAAAATGCTATTACCAATATTAGAAATAGAAAGGAATTATCATTACAAATCTTACAGATGTTAAAAATATAAAAACTGCTAAGAACGTTATGACAAGAAATTCAATGAATCAGATCAAACAGAAAATCCTTGGTAACATCAGTTACCAAAAGACAAAACAAATTAAAAGCCCAAATGATCAAGAACCCATCCAAGGGGAAAGCTCTAGTCACCAGTGAATTAAAAACATTACAGAAGAGAAACACCAATCTTAAATAACTATCAGAAAATATGAGCAAAGATCATTTTCTTACTCACAAGGCTAGCACAAAGCCAAGAACTAATTAAAATATTACAGAATAGACAACTACAGACCAACGTTCTTCACGCAGACTCAAACATTCTCCACAAAATATTAGCAAATGTAATACAACAGTATGTGAAAGGGAAAGCATATCATAGCCAAATTACTTCCAAAAAGTCAGAATTCACCACATTAGTAGAAAAGGAAAAATAATAAAAGCAGGTGTGGTGGCTCACACCAGTAATCCCAGCACTTGGGAAGCAGAAGCAAGTGGGTCAGGAGTTCAAGGTTATCCTTGGTTATTTTTAGCAAGTTTGAGGCCAACCTGGGCAACATGAGACCCTGTTTTGAAATAAAACATTGACGGGATCTCAGATTAAAAGATAAAAGATTAAAAGATCTCAGAATAAAAAATAGTCAACAAATAATGAATGAACAGACATTTTCTTGGTCTGGTAAAGAGCATTTACAAAGCATAATAGCTAGCATGCTCAATGGTAAATTCTTAAATTCTTAAAATCATTTACAAGGTAAGGATGTCCCCACTCCTAGCCAATTTCATACTAGGAGTCCTTGCCAATGACAGGACATTATAGTCATTATAGTTATAGAACACGATGAAAATCTACTAAACACTATGAAAAACAAGTAGTGGAGAATTTGTGCTAGACAAGTGCTTTTAGGAGAAAACTCCACTTATGGGAAAAGATCTGCTGCCCCTTTAAATGCTGGTTAGCCTTCTTCCAAGATATTCTATGTTTTAGATAGAGCTGTGCAAAGAAACCACAAGGAATGAGCTTGAAGAGGCCCAAGCCTCTTCTCAAGCCCTAAATAAATTTTGCTCTCAACCACACTATACGAATAGAAAGGAGATTGGTGCATTTCATAGTAAGAGACACGGAGCCATGAAAATGTGAAGAGGTGCTAAAACACACCATTAGTCTTCAGAAAAACAAAGGTTAGAAGTACAATGAAAACCATTAGCACTCAAGAGAATAACTACAATTGATTCTGGCAAGGCTGGCTGGCAAGCATGAAAAAAATCGCTCAACTGCTTTGAAAAGCTAACGGTTGCTTATAAATTAAACACACACCTGCTCTGTGACCATCAATTCCAATTGAGGTAATTATGCAAAGGAAATGAAAACACTGTATCCACAAAACACTTGTGTACAGATGTTCATAGGCCCTTTATGCCTAATAAGCAGAAGTGGAAACAATGTAAATGAACTTGATACCAATTGTTAACATTCAACAACTGAATACTACTCTACAATAAAAATCAAACTTTGTAACAAGGATGGACTTATTAGAGTGAAAGAAACCTGACAAATGAGAATACAGAAGATCAACTATTTGAGTCTAGTTAAATAAAACTTCTAGAACATACAACACTAATTCACAGTGATACAACTCCCAACCATGGTCATCTAGAAAGAAGGATAGGAGACAGGGAGATTATAGGGAACTTCCTGTGATAATGGCAATGTTCAATACCTTGACTTGAGTCTAGATCACAAGGCTGTATATACATAATTTACTTTAATTTTAACTTGGGGCTGGGGTGAGGGTATGAGCACATGCGAGTGCAGGTGCTTGCAGAATCCAGGAGAGGGTGTTGAGTCTCCTGGATCTAGAGTTATAGACAGTTGTTAGCCTCCTGGCGTGGGTACTCTGCAAGAATTGTAAGTGCTCTTAACAACTGAGTCACCTCTCCGGTCCTGAGGCAGGGTGTGTAGGGGTTGGGTGTGTGTGGTTTGGTTTCTGTGCTGCTGCTACAGGTTGGACTCAAGGCCTTCCACAGGATAAGCAGGTACTCTATCACTGAGCTACATTCTCTGCATTTCTTCTTTCTTTCTTTCTTTTTTTGTTTTTGTTTTTTTTTTTTTTGGGGGGGGGGAGCTTTTCTGTATACTTTTGGTTTGGTGCCTGTCCTGGATCTTGCTCTGTAGCCCAGGCTGGCCTCAAGCTCACAGAGATCCACCTTCCTCTGACTCCCAAGTACTGGGATTAAAGGCCTGCACCACCCACTGCCGCCGGCCATTCTCTGCATTTCTTAAAGCTCAATCCACTGAACATATAAAGCCCATGCGTTTCATTTCATGTAAAGTTTATTTATTTAAATTTTCTGAGAGGAGTGAAAGACAACAAAGATTTTTACCTCATTTTAATCTCAAAAAAACTGTTAATCACAAAATAGGATAGCACCAGCAAATAACTTCCGGAAAAAGATTAGCAGCTATAACTAATCGATTTCCAAATTTCAACATCAAATATCTTCCCAGGGAAATAAGGAACTCTGTTCCTGTCACACAACAAAGGGGCTGAGACAGGAAGAGAATCCTCTATTTCAGTGACAACAGCCCTCAAACCAACTCCGCTCCCGCCAAGCCAGGGCTCTTTCAGCTCCATTTCAAGGCTATTAAAGGTGACTGACTACATGCACAAGGGCTCTCCCCAGAGGAGCACAGACTGGCCTGTGCATGGGTCCTGGCAGAGCAAGCTGCACTTCCCTGCCACTCCTAGGACAGGCAGCCCCACAGCTCACCACCACAGGCCTGCAATTTCCATCCTCTCACTTGAATAGCTTTACTCTGCTCTCGGGCAGCCTCAGCCACAATAAGTGGTTTGCCTGGGCGACCCACCTTACCTCATAAGGTACCAATTATGCTTTTGTTAGTGCTCTCTGGTCTGAAATAGCAGAAGTTTTGAGTGGTCTGCCTTGAGCCTTCTTTTCACCATAATCCCGTTATTTTTAGTGAATAAGCACTCTTGAAAGTTTTCTTAGGAGTGGGTTTGATATTATAACAGAAATGCTTATGTGCTTTAAATATAACACTGAATGTTAGACGGGGTGTGGCAGCAATTTGTGACTATAAACTTATAAGTAATATAAATTCCTAGCAAGACAGCAATGATTAATAAACCACAGTCACATCTGTAAGAAAACAATGATTCTAAACATGTCTTTCTTTGTAGAAGACCATCTGAGGTGGTATCCCAGGGATTATGGCCTTTCAATATAATCCATCTCTGTTCATCCATGCAATATACTAGACACCTGTTATGGTCTGTGTCTGGTCTGTTACCACAAATTCATGCTTTAAATGCTAGGTCCCCAGCTTATGCTTCTATTTTGAAAGCTGTGGAGGGAGCCTTCAGGGCTGGTGCCCTACCTGTCAGAAGTAGGTCACTAAGTGCAGGCCTCTAGAGGTACTGGCCACTGGCTTCCAGCCTGCCTATTCTGCTTCCTGTCTGTTGTCGGTGGACAAATCACTGCCCACCTCCTGCTTCCATGCCTTCCCTGTCAGGACAGACTGGACCCTCTGCAATGCAAAGCCAAATCAGCCTGCCCTTCCTCAACCTGCTTCCATCAGGTTTTTGGTTCCAGCAACACAAAGTAACTCTGATGGTAGAGGGAGGGAGGGAGGGAGGGAGGGAGGAAGGGAGGGAGGGAGGGAGGGAGGGAGGGAAGACTAAACTAAAAAACTCTGAAAAGATTGACACGATGAGCAGGGCTCCTACAAATACAGTGTAATAAACTGAGTTTTGTCCAGAATTTAACCCTAAAGGAAAACAGGCAAGATGCAAACAATATTAAGCAAATTTTCAAAAATGCCTAACATCTAAAAGTGTTCAATAAATGTCCACAAAATTAAATATATATGAATGATATATGAATATGCATATTATGTATGTTCCACTTTTTTTTAAAGAAAGTGAGTATCAGAATACACTAAGTAGCTGGTTATAAATAGTGGATTACGAGTGACTTTTATGTACCCTTTATTATTTTCTTTCTCCTTAATTTTTCTTTGAAGGCTGGGCATAGTTGTGCATGCCTTTAACTCCAGCATTTAGGAGGCAAAGGCAAGTAGACCCTACATAATGAGTTCCACGCCAGGACAGCCAGGACAATATCCTGAGATTCATCTAAAAGAGTTTATGTTTTCTATGAACTATAAACTAGAAAAAAAATTAAATGGTTTCAAAACATTTTAAGAAATATGTATGTAGCATTTAGCAAGTCTCTAAAACCAAAATCCAATTACTTTCTATGGTGGTTTGAATGAGAATGGCCCTATAGTCTCATATATTTGAATGCTTGGTCCACAGTTGGTAGAAATGTAAGGATTGGGAGGTGTGGCCTAGTTAGAGGAGGTGTGTCACTGGAGGCGGGCTTTGAGGCTTTAAAAGCTTATACCATTCCAGTTAGCTCTCTGTGGGCCTTGTGGGTGTGGATCAGATGTTTAAGGGGATCCGATGCCCTCTTCTGGTCTCCATAGGCACTGCACCCACATGGAGCATATACATACATGCGGACAATCATATGTATCAATGAAAATAAATAAATATTTTTTAACACAAAGCATTTCTAAACATATAGTGAACCCAATGTTAAGTATAACTGGGGTATGAAATTAGTATACAGAGGACAGAAGACATGCACATCTATAATTAGTATAGCCATAACTAAGGCACAAGTCAAGATGGTACACTTTTAAAATCATCTCCTCTCAAATCACCCACAAGACAGTTATATAAAGTTATCAGCAGCCAGGCTGGTGACACACTAGTAATTCCAGCAATTGGGGTGTGGGGGCAGCAGGAGTTCAAGGCATCTCAGCTACTTACCAGGTTTTTAGTTAGTCTGGACTATATAAGGCAGAGTTTATAAATAAAAACAAAAACAACAAAATGTTGGGCTGATGAGATGGCCTAGTGGGTAAAGGCACTTGCTGAACAAGTCTAGTCATCTAAATTCAGTACCCAGATCCCACAGAGGAGAGCAGAGAGCTGTCCTCTGACCTCCACACTGGTGCCACATCTTTTCCCATAGCTATGAAACAGCAATATTTTTTCTAATTTTAAAACTTATCAGTTATAAGGAAATGAACAATCAACTTCTTAAGGCAGAAAAATGTACAAGCCACAATTTGGTCAGCAGTGGGTAAGAAGAAGGCACAGAGACAGAAAACACATATAGGTTATAAAGTACAATCTACCTGCATTCTTCACCTTTATAAGTGCTCACCCACATAAAGAAAAACAAGGATGTAGAAAACAAGCTAGAAAGATTATTTACCAAAAGCTGGTAATGAATGTTTATTATTTTCTTCTTCTTCATGAACATATATTTTCCAAATGGTCAATAAAGACTATGTTTTGCACTGACATCCAGGAAATAAAATTAGGAAAAATAAAAAGAATTTTAAACCATTTTATCCTGATTTTCTGACAAATATTAAATTTATAGGGAATAACATACTTTATATTTCTGGGTTTAATCTCCTTTTTCTTTCTTTTCCCATCATACACTCAAAGGGGAAGAAAGGCAAATGAATATAATACAAAATACCCCTTTCCAACTGCTACCAATTATCAATGCTCTAACTGTAACCACAGTAATTAAATGCAGACTGAGCTCAGGGCTACGGGCTGGCAGATATAACTATGGAGAATGGCGGGGCATGCATCAACCAGCTCAAATGGACACTGAGGAGTAGTACTGAGGCAGACAGGAAAATAATACATTCCACAGTACATCAGTGAGCCAGTTTCATTGCCAGCCCTGAGTACAGGAATGCTATAAGATCAGGAAGCAGGAAAGGTAGTGGAAGGAAGGCTCAGTGCTGGGTCAGAACAAGAAGAGGATGAGTCTAAAGGTTAGTTACCCCAACATGTGCCTTTAGAAAAGAGTCCTAGAAACCGGGACCATCATGATGCAAAGAGGAATAGCTGAAAGAAAATCAGAATAGGTTCTGATATTTTGGGGGGAATAAAGGAAAGTAAATACGAAAAATTGGATTTAGAGAATAAAGTCTTTGGGGATTACTTCGTAGAGGTCTTTTGACTCCAATACTAAAGGGTATAAGGTCATATAAAGTAAAGATCATACAACAAAAGAGAAGAGGATTCTGAGTCACCATCCTGGGGCAAAACAACAGAAGGAAAGATAGAATGCATGATAAGAGCTGGTTCCTCAAAGAATGATTCCGAAAGAAAATTAAGAAACCAATTCCATTTGTAGCCACATCCCAAAGGATAAAACACTTATGAAGCAATGTAACCAAAGAAATAAGACTAAGTTTTTTATAATAATAATAATAATAATAGTATGGTTATAGCATAAGGGCAGCCATTTAAACCACCAGAACAGAATTGAGCCCAGAAATAAAGTTATAAAATTCTGAAGACTCAAGTTTTGATAAGGGCACCAAGATCATTCGCCAGAGAAAGACCACTTTCCTTCAACTAATAATGGTGACAACTGGCTATTCAGTCAGAAGAATGAGACTAGAACCCTACCTCATACCACATACAAAAATTAATTCAAAATAGATCAATGACCTAAACATAAGATTAAAATACAGAATGTGGTTGATATATTGTGCACCCCAATAAACTTATCTGGGGGTCAGAGAACAGAACAGCCATAATGCTAGGCAGTGGTAGCACACACCTTTAATCCTAGCATTCCAGAGGCAGAGATCCATCTGGATCTCTGTGAGTTCAAAGCCACACTGGAAACAGCCAGGCATGGTGACACACGCCTTTAATCCCAGGAAGTGATGGCAGAAAGCAGAAAGGTATATAAGGTGTGAGAACCAGGAACTAGAGCTGGTTAAGCTTTTAGGCTTTTAGCAGCAGTTCAGCCGAGATTCATTTGGATGAGGACTCAGAGGCTTCCAGTCTGAGCAAACAGAATCAGCTGAGGAATTAGCGAGTGGTGAGGAAAATGTGGCTTGTTCTGATCTTCCAGCGTTCACCCCAATACCTGGCTTCAGGTTTGCTTTTATTAATAAGACTCTTTTAAGATTTATGCTACAATAGAGACTCTTAGAAAGAATTAAAAGACATAAAACTCTTTAAAAAAACATAGAGGCATATCTTCATAACCTTGGATTGCTTAAGATAGGGTACCAAAGCACAAGCACTGGAAGAAAAAAGATGTACCAAAGTTCATAAAAATGTTGAGTTTTATGCAAAAACAAACAACCCACTACTACAAAGAAGACAACACATAGAATGGAAGATGATACCTGCAAATCACACCTGGTAAGGGTCAAGAATTCTGGATAGATAAACAAGCCTCACAATTCAACAAAAGACTACTGGTGTGATTACAACCCCAAAAAGTTTTAAAAGATAATTAATAGTACAGTTCTAGCATAAGGGCAGCCATTTAAACCAACAGAGCAGAACACCAGTCCAACCTAAAAATGGACGAGGGACTTGAACACCCATTTCTCCAGAGAAGCCACACAAAGGACCACATGAAAAGATGCTCCACATTGTTCAATACTAGGGAAACAGAAGTTAAAACGAAAATGAGGTACTTCATACTCCTTAGAATAACCACAACCAAAAAAGCAGAAAACAGCAAGAGTTGGCAAAGATGTAGAGAAACAGGACCGCTGCAGTCTTGGTAGGAATGTAAAACAGTCACTGAAATAGTCTAGCAGTGCTCAAAAAGTTAAACAGTGTTACCAGATGATTCATTATTCTAGTCTAAGTATATATCTAACTTGAACATGTATCCAACTGGGTACTTGCATGTTCTCAGCACCATTATTCATAACAGCCAAAATGTATAAACAACTCAAATGTCTACAAACAGATGAAGAGTTAATTGTGGTGTTAAAAACAGAATGAAAAGATATATGTGATCCTCCATAACATTATGCTACATGAAAATAGCCAGATAAAACATCACATTGTGTGTGAATCCACTTATATAAATATATAGAACGGGGTCAGTGGAGACATTCAGCTGGTCAAGGTACCTGCCACCAATGATGACCTGAGTTTGATCCTAAAAAAACACACAGTGGAGAGAACCAATTCCTGCACACTCATGCACACACAAACTAGATAGACAGACAAGAGATATATTTTTGAAAATAAGCAGAACTATGAAGACTCAGAGGAGACTCAAGAGCTGAAATTCTACCATATAAGGGGGTGGGGGGAGGCCAAGAGAGGAGGGAAGAAAACAGGGAAAGCAGAACAGGCAGAACAGAAAGGGCCCTGTGGAGGTAGACAAGGCAAATGCCACCAGCCATGAACTGACTAGGTAGCATTTTGTCATCACAACACACAGAATATTGCCATTCTAACTTAGGATAAACACTTCAACTGTTCAACTACATGAACCAGACAATTTTCTTGCTGCCAATTACAGGAAAGTAGGAATGTTGCTCTCTCCTAAGAAAGGATAACACTTGTTCATAATTTGATTTTTAAATAACCCATATTGATGCTGAAAATTTTAAGTTATTCCTGCAAAACTCTCATGGCCCCATCAAGAAAAATATGCTTTTCACTATACAGTATTAAGTCCCAAATTTAATTCCTGGGTCACCTGCCCAGCTTAGTCCAAAATCTAATAATCCACCAATTAAATCTTTTCCAAATACATGATTCTGACAGTTAACTACAGGTTCCCCAATGTTGTCACTCTATTGGCAAGTGCATCTCAGTGAAGAACTCTCCCTTTACAGAGAGTGCCACCTTCACAGCCCTTGACAGAAAGCAACTCTAAGAGCTGCTCGAATGGCAGGCAACCTCCTCTACCTAGTGTGCTTGCAGCATTCAACACCAGGTACATGAATAGCTGGCTATTGATAAAAACTACACCAAAGATGGATTTTAAGGAAAAGTTGTTGTTTTTTTTTTAAATGCCAGTCATCAGTCAAAATAAGAAAACAGAAGTAACATTGTAGCAAGGAACTAAAGCAGCATTACAGTACAGACTTCCTTTCCTGCCTCTGAGACTAAGTGGCTGAACGGCCTTTGGCACTCAATTCCTGAGCCATCTTCTAGAAGTCAACTGTAAGACAAGAGGTAGACCAGATGATGTTAGTCCCCTCCTTCACTGAAAAGTTCTCTAACTTTATGACATCGCCAGTAGTTTCCAGATGTCAGCCAAAACATATTATATGATATCATCCATAATTCCTACATAACAATAAAAACTTTAAAATAAAAATAAAGAGCTCTAACTTCAAATGTTTCTAAGTTATATAAACTAATAAACTGAAAATAGTATGCTGGGTGGTGTAAACTAATAAACTGAAAATAAGTAAGTTTGCTGGGTGGTGGCACACAATTTAATCCTAGCATTCAGGAGGCACAGGCAAGCAGATCTCTGAGTTCAAAGCTGACCTAGTCTACAGAGCTAGTTCCAGGACAGCCAAGGCTGCACAAACCCTCTGTTGAAAAATAAAAAGCAGAAAAAAAGGAAAATAAATAAGTTTGTTCATCAAAATCTAGTAAATCTATTTATGCCAAGAAAATCTATTGAGAACTATTTAATTACATGCAGAGATTGTCAGGGCTAGAGAGATGGCTCAGTGGTTAAACACACTGGCTTTTCTTCCAGAAGGTTCTGAGTTTAGTTTCCAACACACACATGGTAGCTCACAGCAGAGAACTCCCAACATTTGACGGCAGGAAAGGAATTTCTTTTTTTCACAATTAAAAAATTACAGTCTTCAAGCCTTGTCGCTACTCAAGCACAAATCACGGAAACTGAGAATTTTAATGTACCACTCCACCACATCCAGTATTTGCTTCACTTATTTCTCTCTCAACCTTAAATATCTTGGCAGAATTGAGCTAACAATGTATAGTTGCATACAGAGAATACGAGGCAAGAATAGGTAGGTGCTTTAAAAGAAAAAAAAAAAGGCATCCAGGATCAATAAAAGATTACTATGCCCTCACTTTGCAGCCCTTTTATTTCAGGCTACCTCCTCCAGACCAAGACCTGTCTCCACAGAACCCATGGAAATTCTGTGACACCTGATCACAGAAACTCAAAGCTATCCATCACAAAAGCTGTGTTCTAGTTTGTCACTGCTAGTGCTCTGGAAGAAGTTAGGTGGACTTGGAAGAAGAGTAAGGTCACTTGATTTCAAATAGACGCATTGCCACCTTCCCCCATTAGCAATTACTAAGATTTTAAATTTAAAAAAAGTGTTCACTCCCAATGAAAATATAGATCAAAGAAAAATACATAAGACAATTTCCCTTAAAAATGTGATTAAATGTGATTTGTACAATAGCCAAGAGTGTGAAAGGTACTTCCCAAATCCTTTTCAAGGACATCAACAGAGTGTAAGCCACATGCTCCAGCACTAAAACATAAAACACAATCTCCCTGCTATGAAGCCAGAATCCCCAGCATCTGGTAAGACAGACACTCTGCATAATAATTTGGTGTTTTTCTCTTGTGAAATAATCCTTCTGTACACTGTGTAAATTATGCTGTGATTAGTTTAATAAAGAAGCTGACTGGCCAATGGCTAGACAGGATAAAGTTAGGAGGGAAAACCAGACTAAGGACACTGGGAAGAAGAAGGGCGGAGTCAGAGGAGTTGCCAGAGTCCCAGGGAGGAAACAGGAGATGCAAGATGAAAGAGATGTAATGCCACGTGACAGAATGTAGATTAATAGAAATGGGTTAATTTAAATTGTAAGAGCTAGTTAGTAGTAAGCCTGAGCTATTGGCCAAGCATTTATAATTAATATTAAATCTCCATGTCAGTTATTTGGGAACTGGCGGGTGGGAAAAAAAAGTCTGCCTACATTGTTCCCTGACCTAAAATAAGAAAGTGATTTGAGTAGTTCACACTTGTACCACCAACACAGAGATGGAGAGATGTACCCAATGCTTCACAAGAGCGTTGTCCAACTTGCATTGTCCAACTTCTTCCACAGCCACTCCTAAGAGGAGCACACCTCAGAAGCTGGAGTGACTCCGATTTGCCTGTTCATCTAGGCTGTTATCATAAAACACAGGGAACTCACAAGCATCACTTCTCTCTGCCAGCAATATGCAGCAGAGTACTATCTCAGGAATTCAATTCCAAAACTTTTAAATTTTAAAGGCAAATCACATAGCTCTCTGCCAAAAGTTAGTTGCACAAGGGCAGGCTCCTCGTCTGTTTTATCCACCAAAAATAGACCCCACGCTCCTAAAATAAGGTCATGTTACACATGTAAGTGAATATTGCTACTGAAGGCAACCAACCAAATATCTAAATGGTCCAGTAACCTGAGGCTTGGTCTGTTAAAGTAGTGGCAAACTTTAAAGTAGCCACTCCAATGGGTTGTGCCTAAGACAACAGGCTGCATACAGTATTTCCTCTTGCAGTTGAAAATGAGGGAGGGAGCTCAGGAACTGCAATTCTTTGGCCCTTCCTGGGATGATCAACAGGTTCCTTTTCTGTCTCCTGCAGCTTATTCCAAGTCCTTCTCATAACCAAACAGATGTGCCAGCCAACCCTCCTTGGTGGGGCCCAACCAGAAAAGCAGCCTGAAATGTTCAGATATTTGTTTTAATACCAAGATACAGAAATCCCCACCAGAGACTAAAATAAATTGTTCTGAGGCTCACGCAGCTTATTCAAACGCATTATAGCAGCTGTGCAGAGCAACCCATCTTACATATGCAGAGAGGGATACTCAGAACACTGGTTTCATGATGCTCCAGTTTGCTTCTCTGTTGCTGTGATAAAACATCAAAGCAAGCTGGGGAATGAGGGTTTTATTTCAGCTTATCACCTCCAGCTCACAATCAATCAACAGGGGAAGTCCAGGCAGAAACTGGAGCAGAACCCATGGAGAAACAGAAACTCTCCTACATTTACTGGCTCACTCGCTAGCTCATGCTAGATGGCTTTCTGGTTTTGTTTTTGTTGTTTTTTCAGGACAGGATTTCTCTGTGTAGCTCTGGCTGTCCTGGAACTTACTCTGTAGACCAGGCTGGCCTCAGAGATTCTCCTGACTCTGCTTTCTGAGTGCTGAGATTAAAGACATGAGCCACTACCGACTGCCCAGAGATGGCACTACCCACAATGGTCTAGGCTTCCCCACATCCATCATTAATCAAGAAAATGCCCCACAAGTATGTCCACTGGTCATTCTGGTGGGAGCAATTCTTCAATTGAGGTTCCCTCTTTCCAGGTATGTCAAGCTGACCATCAAGATTAGCCTCCACACATGGCCACCCATAGAGAGTGAAGGAAGGGATGGGATTAACACTCAAACATGTGGATTCCCAACCCAATTCTCCTACACTTGCTACCCACTCTCTGCTCACAAGTGTGCATGCACAAACAGATCCAAACCTTACACCTTACTTCTTGTAGCAGACTACTTCTTTCCTCTAATAAATCATTGAGGAATTCACCTTAGGGGAGATACAGACAATAGGCACTTAATTAGAGTAATCGGAGCTAGATTGATCCTCTCATCTGAAATAATCAAGACTGGACACAACTGATTCACTAATTTAAATCCCTCATCACAAGGCAACAGTGCTCCCTAAACAAAGAACACAAGTAGATGAGTTCCAAGGTTACAGTACAGAGAAGGGAGGGTGCTGAGGGCAAGTGAGATGGCTCAGCAGGTGTGACCATCACCAGAGTCTGATGGCCAAAACCCACATACAGAGTGGAAAGAGAGAGCTGGCTCCTCAAAGCTGTCCACACGAACTCTGTGGCATGTGCGTGCACAGATAAATGGATGCATAGGTGGACGGACGGACGGACGGACAGACGGACGGACGAGGAAGAAATGAAGGTGACAAAGGCAAATTAAGCTTGTGACAACATCTGTAACCCCGGTACTCAAGAGGCTAAGGCAAGAGTGCTGTTGTGAGTTTGAGAAGCCAGCCTACGCTACAGAGTGAGATCTTGTCTCAAAAACCCAAAAGATAAAAATGTTTAAAAGATCAAAATCCAGAATGATAAGATTCTAGAGAAATGGCTCACAGAACAAATTACTAGAAAGGAGAGCTAAGCAAAGTAAGAAATCCAAGATCTGGAGGGTTGAGCTCCAGTGCTCATGAGTCCTGATGGGGCATGCATATTAGGAAGCCACTCAAGGGCAAAGAAAGGGTAAAAGTGAACAGTGCCCGGCACTTAGAATTTGAATCTATTCCCAGAAGACAGGCTGGAGGGCCTCACGCTTCACGGATCATTGAGGATAAGTACAGAAGTGTCTTGACTCACTGGCAGGGACTAATGAGCCTGATTACTTCGTACTGGTTTTAACCCATCCAACAAGCCTTATTAGCAACACCCAGAAGACTCAAACTGTCTCCAAGTATTTAACTGCACCCCAGAACAAAATCCAAGAATATTTAAAGGGCTTCATAAATGTTCAGCAGCCACGCATGCTGGCACATACCTACAATTCCAGCAGTTAGGAAAATGAAGCAGGAGGACCGTATGTTCAAGGTCAGTCTGGATTATAGAACAATTGCCTGTCTAAAACAAACAAAAGCAAAAACATAAAAGAAGGAAAAGAAAAAAAAGCAGGTAGGCAGGCTGAGGAGATGCTCAGCTGGTGACACGCTTGCTACACAAGAGTAAGAAGCTGAGTTTAGACCCCAGCTGTATCACCTCTTGATAACAGCCCATGTCACTTTATCTGAAGTCTATCCCTAGCGGGAAAACAGCCTGTTAACTGATGACTCCCACTAACTATAAGACAGCTGCAAGTGTTCCAAGCTGTGCCTCTTACAGTCAATGAAGCAGAGCATTCAAGTCATAAGGCTGACTCTTCTGAGCTCCATCTCAGATCAACTACAGAGGCTGAGGACCTGGCTCAGCTGATACAGCACCTACCTGGCATTCATGAAGCCCTGGCTTGATCTCCAGCACCACAGGAACCAGGTGTGGTGGATACCTGGAATGCCAGGGCTTGGAAGGGGGAATCAGGAGGATCAGCAATTTAGATCACTACACCAGTTCCTACATCTAGGAATCCGCATGTCCTTGCAGCTCCCCAGATGATTTCAGCAGGACCTGAACAGACTGCTAACCTTCCCAGCAGCAGGGTAGAAAGAATGCACTTCAGAGCTACATAACTGCACCCACCTGAGACCGCCAGCAAAGCATGTGTTTCTAAAATCTCAGTTGTATCTGTTTAAAAAGTAACCAATGGGGGCTGGAGAGATGGCTCAGAGGTTAAGAACACTGGCTGCTTTTCCAAAGGTCCTGAGTTCCCAGCAACTACATGGTGGCTCACAACCATCTATGAGTGCCCTCTTCTGGTGTGCAGACATACATGCAGGCAGAACACTGTATACATAATAAATAAAATCTTTTAAAAAAAGATAAATAGCTAGGCGGTGGTGGGGCATGCCTTTGATCCCAGCGCTTAGGAGGCAGAGGCAGGGCAATCTCTGAATTTAAGAACAGCCTGGTCTACAAAGTGAGTTCCAGGGCAGCAAGGACTAAACAGAGAAACTCTCTCTGTCTTGAAAGACAAATAAATAAATAAATAGTAACCAATGCTACCTGACGTTGCTGAAGAACATATGTGAAGTATCTGGCATGTGTAAGACATGCTTGTTCTCTCTAGATTATACGTATCTCCCAAGTTAAGAGCTGTGTGCATTGTATTCCAGCTTAAAATGTATGTAAGAATAACAGTCACTCAACGTTGTCATTCACTGCTGGGAACAGCAAAATAAACTGTTCAGTAAGCTATCTGACCCTTCCCGACACACACATTGTTTTGGCAAAGAACATCTTAGCAAGTCCTACACAAGGGAACGTTGTTTGGTAACAACCAGATCGGAACACACTTACATCAACCAGGATAACACAAAAAAGCGTGTTTCCACTGTAATTTCAGAGTAACTGAATGGTTTGGTCTCAAGTGCAGGATATTCTTATCTCTCAGGCTGGCAAGATCTGTGAGGACAGTGACATAACCGCCGCAAGCAACCAAAGTGATGCTGGGGAACTTCTCAATTCCACGTGCTGGGGGGGCAGGGGGACACGGACGGATGGGACGGGACACGGACGGACAGGCACCTTCCATTTGCTCTGGAAGTGAACTTTAAAACCCAAGCAGCATTTTAGGCAGCACCTTCAGAATTCACTCATTAACTCAGGATGTGACTCACAGGGGACAAGTTTAGCCATAATTGGATAGAATTTTCCTCCATATGTGCAGGGGAGAAAGAAATCCAAACCCACAATTGCACAATGTCTCAGCCCCGCTCTCCCAATGAAGAACACATGGGCTCAGATTAAGCTGTGCCAATACCACCAACCCCAATGTAACGCCTCGGGTTAAGGGTTCACTTCAGGATGCTAACGCACTCCTGCCAAAGCCGCCCTGTGGCAGGTTATGCCAGTGCCACCAGCACAGAGGACGCCATCCTTCCCCAATCAAGTATCTGGCCTGAGATTCTGGAGGAAAGAGAGGAGCTTGGCCGAGAAGAATACTTGGCTCATCACATTTGTCTTCTCCTCAACTGCCTTTCCCATAAAGCCAGGGTCCTTTGGCTCAGACACCCAAATCCAAACCACGGACTCTGGAGAACACCTTCTCTTTAGCCCCGAGGTCTCCTTCCATTAAGCCTCCCAAGTCTTTGCAATAAATCCACCCACTTCTTCACCTGCTCCCCCAACCCACATACATTGACAGGTGTCTTATCTTTTCTATAACCCAGTACAGACTACACTCTCCTTTCCTAAATTCTGCTTTACTTGTTTTGGGGTGTTTTGTTTTGTTGGATGGGTTTTGTTTGGTGGGGAGAGGGGGGGCACGAGTCAAGAGTCTCACGTATGGTCTGGAGAGATGGCTCAGCGGTTAAGAGCACTGGCTGCTCTTCCACAGGTTCTGAGTTCAATTCCCAGGAACCACATGGTAGCTCACAACCATCTGCAATGAGATCTGATGCCCTCTTCTGGTGTGCATGAAGACAGGTCACTCATATACATAAAATAAATAAAATTTTAAAAAAAGAGTCTCACGTATACAAGGCTGGACTGGAAGTCCTGATCCTCCTGCCTCCACCTCTGAAGTACTGCCCAAACACTCCAATAGTTTTCCTTTCCCTAAGAAACAGTTCAAATCCCTAATCCACCATCTGCTGACCTCCCAGCTGTCTTCTCTGCCTCTTCGGTGCTCACTGGTCTCATCCGGCCACTTCTGAGTACTGTTTCCACACACATCTGCCTCCACACTCCATGCCACTCTCTCTCCCTGGCCTTCAGTGCTTCTCTCTTCTGCCTGCCCAGCTCAACCTTGAGACGAGACATAAATGACTTCTTTCCTGGGTTCCCTTCCCCAAACTCTACAAGCCTCTCTTCCCTCTCTCAAAAGTAATTATTCCTACTAAAAACTTCCATCAACCAGAGAAAAGTAACCCTGCCCATCACTTAGCCCTATCAATCACAGTCAAAAGTGATCACTCCTCCAATAACGTATCAATCCACAATGGAACTCTTTATCTGAGAGCTAGAGTCCTACATGGAAAAATCCCCCCACAAAATCCTCAGCTCCCCAAGGAGAGGAACCTAATCACTTTTAGTCATTTCTCTACAATACACTGACTTCAATTTTCTTCCTCTAGACTGCTCTGAAGAGCAAGTGTCTAAAACTAGAGTGAACTGACTTGAAATGAGGTGTGAACAAGCAGGACGCTCCCAGAAGCTATTTAGTTTGAAAGGAGAAGCAAGCCCTCCAGAGGAAATGTTTAACTGGTCCATTCTTGCAGAAGCTGTCTTCATCCTCAGAGACCACACCTCCCTATCACAGCCATCGCTGTCACCATGACTTCCCACCCACTGGCATCTTAGTCCCAGACCTCTGCACTGCTCCAGCAATCCTGGAGCACAGGGCTGTGGTGGCAGACCCAGGGCTCTGACCGTAACCAGGACCACAAACCAGCACCGCCTAAGTTCTGGCTCCACTGCAGCTGCTCCAGGGCTGACAGAAGCAGCAGGGATTCGGGTTCAGGCACGACTGAGTCGAGGCCTGGCCTTCTCAATGTCCACAACACTCAGAATCAAGGTCCCCACCGTTAAAATGTGGACACAGCTAGCCAGTACTGCAGTCTGTGGAGGATAGTATTAAGAGGCATGAGGCAGAGCCCAGTGACGTGGGGAAACTACACAGAGATTAAACGCTCCAAAGATTTGGGAAGTCTTCAGAGAAGGCAGACTTCCACCAGGACTGCATGCAGTGGGCACAGACCAAGGACCCACTACAAGCCTGTTTGCTCATGGCAAAGGTAAAAAAAACCTTTGTATCCCCCAGAATTCAGGTTACAATTCTAACCCCCACTGGAAGACAGATAAGCAAGCAGGGCCCTTGAGAGGGGAGGAGGACGTGAGTGGGATTAGTGCCCCTGTCATGAAGACCACAGAGCTCATTTCACACCCCCACTATGTGAGAACAAGCTAAGGATATCTATGAAGCACAAAGAAAGCCCTCACCAGAAACCCAGCCACCAGCACGTTGACATTGGCTTTCCCAGCATCCAGAACTGTGAAAAGTACACTTCTGTTGCTTCTAAGCACTTCCGCTTACGGACTTTTGTTTCAGCAGCCGGCTTGTGTACAGGGTGAAGGACTACGTATTTGACACGGGCAACCCCCACCACACATCAGCAGCACTCTGTCCACCACTACTGACCACCACTGTCCTTACAAAACAACCGCCACATGTCATCTTCAGTAAGGCCCAGGCTTAGCTGCCATCACTCAGCTAAGAATGACCAACGCCTTAGATAGTAAAGCCAGGACAGGAAGGGGAAAACATCATAGATTTTAGCAAACTTTTGCATGATGGAAAGCAGGTCGGAGAGATCACTACGCCTATGAACCCTAAGAGGCTCAGCCCTGGAAGTACCTAAGAGGTACCAAAGGCAGCCTAGAAGCTCAGGCCTCACAAGGAAGGAGCCACTGTGCAAATACTCCAAGCTGCAGGTCCCCAAGTTCAGCAGGAGACCAAAGGTCTAAGGAAATCGAGCCAAAGGGCAGGAAAATTATAAGCAGAAGTCAAAGTCTACAGCCTGAAGGGTGAGAACTTCCATTCCTCCCCCAACCAGGTAACCCAAACCCTGACAGCTAATTTATCACCCAGCATTCCAGAGACAGGAAGTTCCTAGAGGCTTCACCGACACTGAGCAGAACCCTAATTAGACACAAATTCTGGTGTTTCGTTCAGGCTTCCAATGCAAAGTCCACCTGCACTCCAACAGACATGGGGAATCGTCGACATCTCTCCCGTCAATCCCAGCATCCCACTCTTCACTACACAAAGCCAAGAATCACCCATCTATGACTATAAACAGAGGAACTGAAACATAAAGGCCAAAATTAAAAAAAAAAAAAAAAGTAACAGGCGCCTCAGAGAAAAATGAAGATGACACACTCAGAAGACACAATGAGACGCAGAGAACAAAGATTCTAAAAATTACAAACATTTTTTTAAACGAAAGGTGGAAAGACAAAACCGGGAGGGAGAACTCTCTGTCCACTAGCTTCAATACGATGAAGTAAAAGGTAAGATGAGAAAAACAACTTCAACGTGGAGAATCAACAGACACAGGACGGCCGGCCATCTCAGAAAAAGTATAGGAAAAAATAAGGTGTGGGGTATTATTTAAAAAGTGAGCAGACACTCCCAAAATCTGAAGGCTTTGCATCCAGATTAACAAATAACTCCACATGCTTACTTAAAAAACTTCAGAATGCCAGAGGAAAACACTCTGAAAGTCTAAAACCTGGGGGGGGGGAGGGGGGAGTATTTAAAAATGGCTTTGGATCTTTTATCTGAAATTTTTATAAGAGAAGATTCCGCCCAAATTGTAACCAAAAATCACATTCAATCTAAAAGTCTAAAGTCAGCCAGACCATCTACAAGTATCAGGATAAAATGAAAAATTGTCAGGCATGGAGGACCTCAAATAATTGCTCTTTCCCAGGCACCCCATTCTTAGGACTCTACTGAGGACACACACGCACAGCCAGCAAAGGAAAGCAAATCAAGGAAACAGAGGACAAGTGACCAAGAGAGAGGACAGAGAGGCACACAAAGTGCTACTGTCTAGTCTGAAGCAAGAGTATGGATGACACTAAATCAAGGCATCGTTAAGAAAAATCCAATGGAACTAACAGATGTCTTGATACGCTACCTGGAGTGGGGGTGGGAAATCAAAAGCGCTAGGCATGTACCTGAGGGAATATATGCAGAGACACAAAGCAGACTAATCAGAAAAGCTTAAAATCCAACTATCTGCTCTGGGGAAACAAAATCGGGGTGGGGGTGAGGCAACCAGCTTCTATTTAACTCAGAAAAGGGCAATGTGTTTGTACACAGTAATATCAATACTGACTGCTGGTTTAAAAATGCACTGGAGGGGCTGGAGAGATGGCTCGGTGGTTAAGAACACTGGCTGCTCTTCTAGAGGGCCTGGGTTCAATTCCCAGCACCCACATGGCAGCTCACAACTGTTTATAACTCCAGTTCCAGGGGATCCAACACTCTCATATAGGCAAAACTCCAATGCACATGAAATAAAAATAAGTCATTTAAAGTTTTAAAAAAAAAAAAGTGCACTGGAGAATACAGGGTACAGGGATAATTCCAGAAGACAAATGCTCATTCCGCACTGGTCTAGAAATTCAAAAGAAAAACAAGGGAAAATAAACACAGAACAGCTTAGGGAACTATGAGCACTTCAGAGTGGGGCCCAGGTAAACAGACCAAAGGCGGGTTGCTGGCAGTTTCTGGTTCCAGCCCTTTTTTGCTATTGGATTGGTTTTTGCTATGTGCTTGCAGTGACTGCCTTAAAACCTCTTCTATGAAGCACAACCAGCTCAACATATAAAGTTGTCACGACTGACTTCTAAGCTTGTACTTGGCATTCTGAATCCACTGTCCACGAAACTTCTGGAAGGCACTCAACCTTTTAAGCATTTGAGAAGACGGTAGGAAAGCACTATCCCAAGTAGCCTTGCACACCATAATAGCCACCACGTGCAGGAGGCCCCGCATACACCCCACTGCTTACTTTTTGCCACCTACCCAGACAGTCAGAGAATCCTTCGAAGGCATCATACCTGGGGGAGACACGAAGGGACAGAAAGAGGCCCTAGCTCTGGTACATGAAGATCTAGAGGCCACACTGTAACAGGTCAACTCAGTTGGCACGGCAGAAAATACCCACGGGTGAATGAGAGAGTTCAAGGAGGCAAGCTCCTCACCTCCACACACTGCTCACTTCTGGACATACTCGCCAAGTACTCGGCATCAGCTTATACAGCTACAAATCCTAAGAAAATCAGTTCCTGGCTACAAAAGAATCCTTTCGGGTACTAATGAGCAGTGGTCTCTTTTCCAGCATGCCATGAGCAAACTTCTATATGCACAATATCTTCATGCCTTAAACTTAGTCTGCAGCCAGCAAACACCGTTTTGTGTGGGTATAAACTATATGTGTAATGTATGAAATAAGCCCTGCTACCTTAAGTGGGTTACTTAAAGCCTCACTTTTCTCATCTCCCCTGACACCTACCCCACTGGGTAACAAGAACTTGAGAAGAACTAACATATATAAATCCATATCGCTCCCCAGCAAGATGGCTCACAGGTAAAGGTGCTTGTTGTCAAGCTGTATCATCTGAGCTCCAGCCCTGGGACCCATACTGTGGAGGGGGACAATCTACTCACCCAACACACACACAAAAATAAAAAACCCACAACATATCATGGTATACACAAACAAACAAACAAATAAATAAAGTGGCAAAGTTCTAACGTGCAGTGGAACTCCGTCCATGTCTGCAGCTAGCTGTCTCTGTCCCCTACTTCCACCCTGGCTGAGACACGAGGAGAGGAAGTACATGTCAACAAAGTCACAGTTATGTAAGTTCTTTTAACAACAACAACAAGAAAAGACAACACTTTACAAAAGCATGCCTATGGGTTGCTTTACAAATCCTTATTTTTCCTAAGCCCTTCTTCCATGCTCCAGGAGTAACTGAGATGCAGTTTCAATTCTGCTAGACAAAATTCAGTTAATTCAACTAGACTCTAAGGAAGGTTAAGACAGGACATAACAAAAACACAATTCCTCTTTGGTTAAAGAGTACCAACCCACACATAGAGCAATGTCTAAAGAGTCTGCTAAAAGCAATTTCATTCCGATGCTGAGCTCTCTCAACCTACCTTAATAAACTCCACTAAAAGACTAACAGGCGGGTGGATCTCTGAGCTTCAGGCCAACCTCGTCTACATAGTGGGTTCCAGTACAGCACGGGCTACATAGAGTGCCTGTCTCAAAAAAAAAAAAAGAAAAGAAAAGAAAAAAAGAAACTCCTCTAACACACAACACACGAGAGAGAGAGAGAGAGAGAGAGAGAGAGAGAGAGAGAGAGAGAGAGAGAGAGATGCGCGCCCACTAAAATAAAAGTGACAGATAATGGATGTTTAGGAGGCGAACTTTTCCGTTCCAAAACTCCACTCAGACACACCACACCCTGAGGGTGAAGGGGCTGCATTAATGCACAAAAGAAGGTGAAAGTTGGGTATCCTCAGCGACCAGAGACTTCCTTTTGATGGCTGGCCAGGCCCTTCCTTGAAGGGCTGACTTTCAGAATTCACGAAGTTCCAAGCGGAGGGGGAGAATCGTTTTCCCAAACAGACTCCCCAAACAACGGAGCTCAACAGGTAAACGCAACCACCCAGGGACCCAAAGCCAACTTCTCTCGCTTCAGGGTCTGCAGAGCAGGCGAGTGGCCTGGAGTTGCAGCACCAGGTCAAACTCAACGAACCCAACCAAGCCAAACCTCCGAGCTGCAGGTCCGGTCGGCCCGAAGGTGTGCAGGATGCCACACACCCGGGGCGCCCGGCTCACCTTGCCCCCCCACGCGCTAAGCAGAACGCACGCGCGCAGCAGCGTGGCCTGTGAGCCACCCACAGCAAGCTAAGGGTGGCCACCCGGGTCCCGAGCGCCGACTCCGAGGCTCCGGAGCTCCGCGGCCTAGAGTGACACGCGCAGGGAGGCTGCGGAGACTGCGCGCGCGGGCGGCTCAGCGGCAGCACCGCGGGGCTCACGAGGCCCCGGGAGCGGCGCCACTCACCCAGCAGCCGGCGCACCTCGTCCTCGCTCAGGTAGAGGCTCACGCTGGGCCCCGCGGGAGCGGCGGCCAGGGCCGGGGACCGCGGGGCGGCGGCGGGCAGCAGCGCCAGCAGCAGCAGCAGCAGCGGCGGCGGCGGGGCCCTCAGGCCGCCGGTCCCCGGGACGCCGCCCCGGCCCGCGCGCATGGCCGCCGCCGAGCAGGAGCGTCCGCCGCCCGCCGCGCCGCCGCGCACCCCGGCCCCGAGCGCCTCACAGCCCCGAGCCGGGGGCGGCCGGCCAGCTCATTGCGCCGCCGCTTCAGACCGGCCGCCCGGGAACGGGAGGGCGGGGGGAGGGAGGGAGCTGCCGGCGGAGGCGCGCGCGTGCGCGTGCCCGGCCGCGCGAGGGCGCGCACGCACGCTCCGCCTGGCCGAGAGCGCCCGGGTCTAGAGCGCGCGTGCCCGCGGGGGCGTCGGGGACGTGAAGTTGGGTTAGGAGCCGAGAGTCGGGGTTGAAATAAATAACATACGTTGTTTACATGTGTGAAAATGCGCCAAGAAGAGAAATGAGATAAAGAGGAACAAGTTAATCAAAAAATTGACCCGACCAGGCGAAAGGGTCTGGGTGCACCCTCTGTAAAGACAGTCAGTCCCCAGCCCACGTTGTGGAGGCCTGGGCTTAATTGGTCCACTTTACAGGGAAGCCTCCGGTCCCTTCATTCTTCTCCAGGTGAGCCCCAAGTCTTGGATGCGTTTTCTAAAGAGAAGCATACTGTTTTGAGTAGAACTCTTCCCTAATCCCATCATCAGAGGTCAGCCTCTACATTCATGAGTCTGTTCCTTGGGATCTGTATGCCACACACTTTCCAGAAAAACCTTGGCAAACTTTAGTAAGCTTGTTTTTATTTTGTATTTTGGGTTTTGCTTTTTGTTTTGGCTTGAGTTTGGGTTTATTTTGAGACAAGGTCTCACTATGTAGCCCTCACCGGCCTGGAACTTGCTATGTATATCAGGCAGGCCTCGAACTCACAGAATCTTCCTGCCTCTTCTTCCCAAGTGCTCCGTTTAAAGGCCTGTGCCACCACGCCCAGCAAGCTTGTTTTTATGTGTGTTATTTGTATTTCTTGTTCTAGTTCTGCTTCGCTGTAAGTCAACATGCATCTGGGGTTTTAACCTGTGGCCCATGCCAGCCCCCCCCCCCAAAATATGCAGTGTATGTGACAGTGTGGGCTGTGAATTGCTGTCTGTATACATGGTTGCTTCCACATACACAAAAAAGTGGTTTTTACATTTCATTGCTTGCTCTAGGAAGCCCTTGTCTCCCTAAACAGGTTAAGAATCTCTGATATACGCCAAAGACACTGATAAAGAATTTTAGGGAGCCCTCGACCATGACAGTCAAGATCACTCCAAGAGCCATCACTCAGGTTGGCTCTCAGGCTTCCTTCCTCAGTTCCTCCAGATCAGGTCATCCCATCCTTGTGGCCTGTGCACTGACCACATGCCTCCCTCCTTGCCTGTGGAGAGCAGCTGCTCTCTGCCCTGCCCAGCTTCAAGCTCACTGTTGCCCCATCCACACTCAGGTCCTGAGAGATGCTATTTTTATCCCCTGCCAGGGCAGGGAGAGAGACTGAGGAGGGAGGGAAGTGTTGGACCATGATTTCTGCCCCCTCCTCCTGTAGTGAGAGGGATGGATTCCATTTGGAGACAAGCTGGCCTCAATTTGTCAAGCTTCAGTTTCCCAGCACAGAATACAGTGCCCATAGCCCTGCAGGAAGAGACTAGGAAGTGGGCATGAACTGAAGAAAAGCATGCCATCCGTGAAGGATGAAAAACACAAAAGTCAGCTGTGGCCACTGCTCCCGAGTACAGAGCCAGGGATGTACCAGGAAGGACCTGAGGCTGGGAACATGCTGTGTGAACAGGGCTCTCTACTCAAGAAAACAAAAGGGAGGAGGCGGGGTGTCCTTTAAGGCGATGATATGGTGTCTACATTTTTGCAACAAGCTAATACTCTCCAAGAAAGGAAACTGAGACTTCTAGCGGGCCTTTCATACTTGCACATCTTTGGCCAGTGACATCTTGAGACAGTATAACATAATGCAGCCCAGAGCTGTCAGTCAGGCCAGGCTAGGTTCTGGTATTTACTAATGGTGCAGCCTTGGGAAAATTAAACTCTCTGAGCCTTGGTTTCTTCGTTCGTAAAACAGATGCACTAAGGCCTGATTGCAGGGCTTTTACAAGGACTTAGTTGGAGAAGCTATAAATAAAGCACCTAGGCAGACACTGGGTAAGTGCCATGCTTGTTATTATTACTGTTGATGTAATGAATCCTTCCCTCTAGTGACCACTTCTGTGAGTTTCATCACCAACACTATCAGACAGATCAAATGAGGAATCTTTCAAAAGTTCCTTCCATAATCCCAAGCATGGCCAAGAGCCCGTGCCCAACACCCATTTCTCCTGGGCCTCATGTGAGGCCCTAGGGACACTGGAATGACAAAGAGCTTCCTTGAGTATTTACAATGAGCAATTACTAATTGCAAGTTTTCATCAGTGCTGTGAAGGCGACTTAAAGGGTCCCTGGGTGTGATTCCCAAACCAGCTGCATCACCAGGGAATTATAGAAATGCAAATTCCTGGGCCTCACCCCAGACTAAGAGGAGGAGCAACTGGAATTGGGGATCAACCTGTGTTTTCATGAGCCCTAAAGGTGATTCTGGTATTGGCCACCCAGTTAAGAAAGGCTCAGCTCTTGCCTCTCCTTTGATCTGCTGCAGGTGCCTCCCCACCCCCACATCCCCACCCCCACACTCCTTACCACCCCCAGGGCACCTGCCTGCCACTCTCTCCCCCACTCACAATGTGTTCCTAACACACCAGCCAGAGTCATCCTGTGAAACAGCCTGATGTGTCACTGGCTTTCTGTCTCCCTGTGTTTCCCTAGCTCATCTAAAATAAAAGGCCAAGTTTTCCAGGCGATGGTGGCACACACCTTTAGTCCCAGCACTTGGGAGGCAGAGGCAGGTGGATCTGTGTGAGTTCGAGGCCAGCCTGGGCTACAGAGTGAGTTCCAGGAAAACCAAAAAAAAAAAAAAAAAAAAAGGGCAAAGTTCTTGCAAGATGTGAAGGAGGCAGTTTTCAAGCCCTTTCTCCCTTCCCTTCTGACGGTACCTCCTCGTCTCCTTCATCTACCATGGCGGCAACAATGGCTTTCTGGCTCCTCTTCCAACCTTAGACACAATCAATGTTCTTCCCTCTGACATCCATATTGCTTCATTTCTCACCTCCTTCACATCTATATTCACATGCTAATCTCTGAATAAGAATAAAATAACAACACTGTTATGGAACTCTCAGAATCTAATCACAGACTCTTCCTAATGTCACGAAAAGGTCTCCACACTATGTAGCCCTCTGAGTCTCTTCTCTCCCTTGCCAAGGTGTGGGTGGCAATTTTTGACATTTCCCAATATGCCTCAACATCTAGATGCTGGGAAGCTCCGACCTCAGCCTGAGGCTTCTTCGCCCCCAGGGAAAATGAAAGCCACAGCCATGACCACACTCTACACACCCACCCCCAACCTCCTTGGTTTTGCCTGTCACCATGGTTGACCTTATTCTTCTCCAGAAGACAAAATAAAGAAAAGTCATAAAATACCAGAGCACTCAGTATTCACTACTATAAGAGCAGGGCAGCTTTAGGCATGAGATGCCACAGGATGGGTGCTTGGAAACACTGCAGGCTGGTCAGAGGTTGGCAGATAGAGTTGACAGGTGTTCCTTGCATGGCTCTGGCCTAGCCTCAGTGTCTCCACTGGCTAGTACCCACAAAGATGGATATCCAGGCAGCCCAGAGCTCACAGAGCCAGGGGTGCCAGCACCCCTGTCCCTGACTCGCTTACATCTCCACTAGCCTCATCTGCTGGGTCACCTGAGGATGCCACGCTGTAAACTTCTCTCAGTTGCAGACAGGCGAGACAGCAAAGAAGTACATGGCAGAAAAAGTGAACTTCCCCTTCTCATGTCCCGTCACTGTTCTTCCCTACCACCTAGCTTGGTGCTTGTCCCACAGCCTTTCTCTAGGCATCAACACAGCCATATATATTAGAGCCACAACTGGGTTTTTAAAATTTCCATTTCGTACATAAAATCATGATTTACGTGATTGTGGTGGGGTTTTTGGTTTTGGTGGGTTGTTTTTTGGGGTTTTGTTGTTGTTATTTGTTTTGTTTTGTTTTGAGACAAGACTGCTAACCCAGGCTGACCTCAAGGTCCTTGAAGATGTCCTTGAACTTCTGATCCTCCTTCCTTCACTTCTTGAGGGCTGGGATTACACACATTCCACCATGCCTGGTTTATGTGTGTGCTGGAGAACAAGCTCTGGACCTCATGCATGCTCCCCAATCACTCTATTGACCAGGCTCCACTCCTAACCCCATGGTTTGCTTCTTTAACTCATCAAAGTTACTTGAGATTTTGAGGAGTCTTGTATGACAAAGCACCCAGAGATACCCCTGGGTACTCCTGATTCGGCTGGACCCTGAGAGATCTTACCTGCTCCAGCACTACATTTTACTTTCTTGCATATACATCCTGGTGCACAATCAAGAGGGTGGATTCCATGAAGTGAAATCACTGAGGCAAAGGGAGTTACATTTTGATTTTGATATTCTTCAAGTCCTTAAAAAGACTTTACCAATGTACATTTCTACCAGAGAGCTTAAAAGGTAATTGTGTTCGTTGTTGTCAACTCTACAAACTAGAGTCACCTAGGAAGGAACCTTGTTGTGGAATATTACTTTAACTATGTAAAGGTGTGTTACATTTGTTTATGCTGCATTTGTTTTACCTTGCCTGCCTAAGGCACTTGATTGGTCTAATAAAAAGCTGAACAGTCAATAGCTAGGCAGGAGAGGGATAGGCAGGGCTGGTGAGCAGAGAGAATAAGTAGGAGAAGAAATCTAGGCTTGAGAAAGAACCAGGGGAAAAGAGAGGGAGACGCTGGGGCCAGCCAGCCAGGCAACCTGCCAGATAGACAGACAGGGAGAAAACAGGAAAGTAGGACATACAGAATGAAAGAAAGGTAAAAAGCCCTGAAGCAAAATGTAGATGAAGAGAAACAGGTTAAATTAAGTTATAAGAGCTAGTGGGACAAGCATAAGATAAGGCCAAGCATTCATAACTAATAATAGTCTCCATGTTATGATTTGGGGGCTGGTTGTCTGAGAAAGCCTGCTACAGAACCTCACTTGAAGAATTGCCTCCATCAGATTGTCCTTTGGTCAAGTCTATAGGGCATTTTCTTGATTGGTGGTTGATATAGCAGGACCTCACCCACTGTGGGTGGTGCCATTCCCCTATAAGTGGTCCTGGTTGTATGTAAGAAAGCAAGCTGAGCAAACCAGTAAGCAGCATTCCGCCATGGTATCTGCTTTAGTTCCTGACTTTAGGTTCTTACTTTGAGTTCCTGCCTTGGCATCCCTCAATGAAGGACTGTAAGCTGTAAGCCAAATAAACCCTTTCTTCCCCCAAGATGTTTCTGGTCATTGTTTTATCACAGTAACTGGAAAAAGAAAAGTGGTTCATTATTGTTTGATCTTTATTGCCTTCAATCAGAAGTTAGCTTGAGCATTATCTACACTTACATCCTTTACACAGCCAATATATATATAGCAAGAAGACTTTATAAACTTTAATTTGCATTTTAAAGTATCCATTCAGGGGGCTGTGAAAATGGCTCTGTCGGCAGAAGCGCCTGCCAAGCAAGCCTGATGACTAGGATTCTGGAACTGACCATCCCTAGGGCTGATCTACAGGTAAAAGGATGACTCCACACATGCACCATGGTGTGTGCATGCCCATACACACACACACATACACACACACACACACACACACACACACACACACACACACACACACACACACACACGAAATAAACTGCTGAGTGTAATAAAGTATTTGTAACCTTTGCACGGTTTTTGGTTGGTTGTCTAGCTCATTTGCAGTTCTTTCTCTACATCCCTTGTCCTTTCACTTGGCTTACTCTTTTGCTTAAAGTCTGGGTTTTTATTTTTGTTAACTGACCATCTTTTCCATTATGGTTTCTGTATCTCATGTCTTGCTTAAGAAGGACCTTCCAATTAATAATTTTTGTATTTTTAATGCTTTTGTTCTTTTCTCTTTAAAAAATTTGGTTTCTTCATCCAACTGGAAAGTATGTTTATGTGCAACATATGACACAATTTTATTTTTTCCATATGGGGAACCATTTGTTGACAACATCGTGTATTGTATACCGAATATTGCATATCCCACTCAGTAGCTCTCTGGAACTTTAAGCAAAACAAGAACTTTCACCTGCTTCCACCCCTCCACATAGAGCTCTCCAGAACTCCACCCATGGTACCAAACATGTCAGCCACGCACGTGTGGCAGTTGAGTGCTTGACACGTGGCTGGTAGGAACTGAAGTAGACTACGAATGGAAATATACACCAGGTCTTGAAGAATGTACAAGTGTCATTAATCTGGGTTACACTGGTCATGTGTCGAAGTGATACTATTTTAAATAGTTTGTGCCAAATTATATTGTTAAAATTCATTTCCCTTGTTTCTTTTTCACCCTCTTGAAAGCCACACAGCTAGCTCACCTGTATTTCTGCTGGGGAGCGATGGTCTAGCTTGAACATCCAGATTGTTCATTTTGATGGGTTACATTTTTTTCATGGCACTTTAAACAGCTCACTGATTGCATGAGTTACACAAAGCAGAAACGGAAGCAGGCAGTGATTAGAACAGCCATAGCAGTCATAGCCAGGCAATGGTGGCGCATGCCTCAGGAGGCAGAGGCAGGCAGATCTCTGTGAGTTTGAGGCCCGCATGGGCTACAGAGTGAGTTCCAGGAAAGGCACAAAGCTACACAGAGAAACTCTGTCTCAAAAAACCAAAAAAAAAAGAAAAAAAAAAAAAAAAGAAAGAAAAAAGAAGAAAAGAAAGCCAGATATAGTGTACACACTTCTAGTTCCAGAGCAGGGGAGACTAGAGACAGGAGGATCTCTGGGGCTTGCTGACCAACCATCCCAGCCAAATCAGTGAGGTCAGGTTCAGTAAGAGACCCTCTCTCAAAAAGATAAGCAGTTGCTCCCACTCACGTCCAGGTTGTTTACGTAGATCTCAGCCATTTCTCTGTCATTGGGCGATCCTCATGTCTTTCTTGGGGTCCTGTTTTCCAGGTAGCCTCACTGGTGATGTGAGTAGCAGTCCAGTCATCCTTGTTCCACATCTAATATCCTCCTATGAGTGAGTACATACCATATTTGTCTTTCTGAGTCTGGGTTACCTCACTCAGGATGATTTTTTCTAGATCCATCCATTTGCCTGCAAACCTCATGATGCCATTGTTTTTCTCTGCTGAGTAGTATTCCATTGTGTATATGTGCCACAATTTATTTATCCATTCTTCAGTTGAAGAGCATCTAGGTTGTTTCCAGGTTTTGGCTATTACAAACAATGCTGATATGAACATAGCTGAGCAAGTGCTCTTGTGGTAGGGAAAGAGAGCGGGAGATCCCAGCTGGATCAAGAACAGAGAGGGAGAACAAGGAATAGGAGACCATGGTAAATGAAGACCACACGAGAAAAGGAAGAAGCAAAGTGCTAAAGAGGCCCACAGAAATCCACAAAGATACCCCCACAAAAGACTGCTGGCAATGGCCGAGAGACAGCCGGGACTGACCTACTCTGGTGATGGGATGGCCAAACACCCTAATAGTTGTGCCAGAAACCCCATCCAAGGACTGAGGAATCTGGATGCAGACATGCACGGCTAGGCCACGGGTAGAGCACCAGGAGTCTAATTAGCAAGAAAGAGGAAGGTTTATATGAGCGAGAATTGTTGAAATGAAGGTTGCATAAAGCACAGGGACAAATAGCCAAACGAATGGAAACACATGAACTATGAACCAAAGGCTGAGGGGCCCCCAACTGGATCAGGCCCTCTGAATAGGTGAGACAGTTGATTGGCTTGATCTGTTTGGGAGGCATCTAGGCAGTGGTACCAGGTCCTGGGCTCATTGCATGAGTTGGCTGTTTGAAACCTGGAACTTATGCAGGGACACTTGGCTCAGTCTGGGAGGAAGGGACTGGACCTGCCTGGACTGAGTCTATCAGGTCGATCTCAGTCCTCGGGGGAGGCCTTGATCTGGAGGAGGTGGGAATGGGGTGTGGGCTGGGGGGAAGGGGAGGGGGCAGGAAGGGGGAGAACAAGGGAATCTGTGGCTGTTATGTAGAACTGAATAGTATTGTAAAATAAAATAATAAAAATAAAATAAAATAAGAGATTAAAACAAAAAAAAGATAAGCAGTTGAGCAGTTGGGGAAGATGCCAAGCATCAACCTCTATCCTCTGCCTGTGTGTGTGCTCAGGTGCATGTGTGTGCACACATTCACACAAATACAGGCACATACGTAATTTTTATTCTAAATTTTATTTTGGGGGGCTGGAGAGATGGCTTAGTGATTAACAGCACTGGCTGTGCCGGGTGGTGTTGGCGCATGCCTTTAATCCCAGCACTCTGGAGGCAGAGCCAGGTGGATCTCTGTGAGTTCGAGGTCAGCCTGGTCAACAGGGCGAGATCTAGGACAGGGACCAAAACTACACAGAGAAACCCTGTCTCGAAAAAAAAAAAAAAAAAAGAGCACTGGCTGCTCTTCCAGAAGACCCGGGTTCAAATCCCAGCACCCACGTGGTGGCTCACAACTGTCTGTTACTTCAGGTCCAGGTCCACCTTCACACCAATGCACATAAAATAAAGTTAAATAAAATTATTTTTAAAAATTATTTTTACCTTTCTTTTATTGTATGTGTATGAGTAATTTTCTCACATATATGTCTGCAAATTATGTGGGTGTCTGGTACCTAACGTCAGAAGAAGGCATCAGATCCCCCTGAAACTGGAGTTATGGACAGTTGTAAGCTGCCATGTGGGGGCTGGGAATCAAACCCAGATCCTCGGCAAAAACAGTAAGTGCGCTTGACTACTGAGCATCTCTCCAGCCCCATTTTTTTTTTTTTCAAGAAAAAGAAAAAACATGAGAATCCTTCCTAGTCAGTGCCTTAGGCTAAAGCCTGGAGATGCCTATTTGTGATAGGAAAAGGAATAGAGAGTCTTGGCTGGGTTGGAAGCCATATTAAAACTGCAGTGAGGGATTATTTCTCACCAGTACAGCAGACGTTTAACACATCCTATTGGCACAGATGTGGGGAAACAGCCACTTGAATACCTTGCTGGTTTGGGTTTCAGCTGAGGCAAATCCTCCAGAGGGCAGTTTGACAATGCGCGGTGGCTGCAAAAGCTGGTGCCTCCTGAGCCAGCGCTTCAGCATCAAGGCGCTGACCTTCTGCATACATCTGTGTATTTGTGTAAGAGTTAATATTAGAGATGACTTTAGCAACACTGTCTGCCAGAAGATTGAAAGCCTGGCGGCCTGTCAGCAGAAGGAGTCCATGTTTATGACCTATCATGAGTATCTTAGAAAAGATGGAAGTGGGTGACCATCTGGACCTTGGGTTAGGGATGTGGTTGGAGCCAAAGGGAAGAGACATTCGTGGGCTTGGCAGGTACAAGTTGTCCCCTGAATCCATTCTCCTCTTTGTCAACACTCAGACAGTTTTGGCTATGCCAATCTGCCAGCCTCCCTTGGGTTTTACCTAAATTCTCATAGGTGGGGATTCTTTGACTTGTGATCTCCTTTTCATGCAGGTGTGGCGGCCTCAACAGGGCACAGGGCCTGAACAGAGGTGGAGCAGGACAGTGGGAACGGCCTGTGACTCCTTACTCATCAACTTACTTACGCCCGGGCAGACTTATGTGAGAAGGAAGTTTCTGTCAAACTGGAGTCACTGGGAACTCTGCTTTGATGGCTTTTTCTTCAAAGTGTTTGTTTATCAGAACACAGGCCTTTATTTAGGGAGAAAGCCTACAGAATCTTCTGAATAAAGCCACCTGCAGGTCTGTACTTGATTTGAGCTCATTCACATTCCAAGCAACTGTTCCTGAGGTAAGAAGAGCCACACATGACTTTAGACTACTGACTAGATGCTTGCTTTAGAGTCCTTTCAGTGACTTGATGATGTTTAAAAGTTTTTCGGAGAAAAAAAAAAAAAAAAGGCCTGGCGGCGGTGGTGCACACCTTTAATCCCGGCACTTGAGAGGCAGAGCCAGGTGGATCTGTGTGAGTTCGAGGCCAGCCTGGACTACAGAGTGAGTTCCAGGACAGGTACCAAAACTACATAGAGAAACCCTGTCTTGAAAAACCAAAAAGAAAAATTAAGAATTTTTTTTTTTTGGGGGGGTATGGATTTGAAATTTGGGGGCACAAGAAAAAGGAAAAAGTGAGAGAAAACCCAAGGAATGTTCTTTTCAGTTGTGACAGTGTCTGCAGAGTTGGGGATATGAACTCCACCCCAGTGCTCTCCTGTAGCTGAGTGCATTCCTAGTAGGGGTGATCGGATGTTCTAAAGCCAAGCAGCTAGCCTAATTTCCCCAGCTTTCCCCACAATGCCAGCACACCTCTGTTTACTATAACGTGCTGCAGCAGAAAGAACAAGAGGAGCCCTCATGGCAGGGAAGCACCAACTCCCAAAAGTTGTCTATAGATTTAATAAAAATAAAATCTGTGTTTATTGAGTATTTATTATTGACTCATTACTGAACCAAGTGTTTTTATCTAATCATCTCAGTTAATTTTCAAAATAATCACACGTGATTGGTATTATTTAGATCCCATTTTATAGATGAGAAAAATGAGGCATGATTTGGGAAATGGTCCCAGTACTTTCCATACACCTAGAAAACGGTACAGCTGAACGTTGATTGCAGGCCATTTGATTCCAGAGTCCACATTCGCTGTTCTAAAGCAATAGGTTACTGTACTTTAAACTTCTTTCTTCGTTCTGACTCTTCCAGGCGTCTGTCTTCTCTGCTCTCTTTCAGGGTTGGTTTCCTCCATGATCCCCTAACCACTGGTTATTTGTCACCCTGGTCTTGTGTATTGTGAATTTAAAAAAAAATTCTCCGGATGGATGGTTTGCCTACATGTGTGTCTGAGCATCATTTTCATGCCTGGTGCCGTGGAGCCAGAAGAGCCTGGAAAATGAATTACAGACAGCTGTGAGCTACCACATGGGTAGCTGGGATTCGAACCCAGGTCCTCTGGAAGAGTAATGAGTGCTCTTAACCACTCTACCATCTATCCCTCCAGCCACTGCATCTTGGAGGTGCAAGTTCTAGTGGTGTGCTCTGGGGAGCACATAGACTCTCTACGGGTTCATTTCCTACCCATGCTTTCTCGATCCTGGGGTTACTTGCTGCCAGGACATCCCTCCACCTCCCTGGCCTCAGCTCAGGAGTAGTCACTCTCCAGGGGATAATGCTGCTGCTAATGCCTGCTCAGCACAGGAGGAGCAGAATGAAGATCCTCCAACCAGATGCTCTGAATTAAACGCGCTGGTGTTTACCCAGGGGCACCTTCCCCTTCCTTGAGTCCCTTGACCCTGAACTTGGAGCTGTTCCAAAGTCACTCCCACCTCCAAAGCGGGACCTTCTCTGGGTGTGTTTTACGGCGTGGTTTTCTCTGATCTTGTTTTGCTGCTAATTTGATACCATCTGCTTTCTTTTACATGATTTCTCAATTTTGTGAGGGGATCCATTCATAAGAAATAAAATGTTTCTGCATGACAAAATAACTATAAACAAAGGCAAAAAACAGAAGACAGAAATCTTTGCAGTTTCACCGCAGTCGAAGAACTGTGTTATGTGAGGAACTTTTGCCAGCTGACATAAACAGACATTGGTGTACACACATACACACATCTATAGTTCAACAACAATAAAAATAGGAAAGAAAAAAAAACAGACAATCTACAGAAAATGCAAATAATTTGGAAATGTATTAAAACGCTTAATTCTAAAGGTCTTTTAAAAATATGTATTTATTTTTATTTTACATGTATGGCTATTTTGCCCACATGTTTGTCTGTATACTACTTGCATGCAGTCCCTACAGATGACAGAAGAAGTGTCAGATCCCCTGGAACTGGAGTTACAGATGGTTGTGAGCCACCATGTGGATGCTGGGAATCAAACCCTGGCCCTCTGGAACAGCAGTCAGTATTTTTAAAGCTGAGCAGTCTCTCCAGCCTCCTTAACCATAGTGAAAAGAAAAATTAACCTTCCCTAATCAATAATGGTGTGGTACTTTGAATAAAAATGATCCCTATAGGTTCATAGGGAGTGACACTATTAGGAGTTGTGACTTAGTTGGAGTAGGTGTGGCTTTGTTGGAGGAAGTGCCTCACTAGGGTGGTGGGCTTTGAGGTCTCAGAAACTCAAGCCAGATCTTTTCCTGCTGCCTGTAGATCGAAGTGTAGAACTCTCAGCTCCTTCTCCAGCACCATGTCTGCCTGCATGCTGCCATGCTTCCTGCCATGACGATAATGAACTAAACCTCTGAAACTGTAAGCAAGCCCCCATTTAAATGTTTACCTTAATAAGAGTTGCCATGGGCTGGGCGGTGGTGGTGCATGCCTTTAATCCCAGCACTCGGGGAGGTAGAGGCAGGCGGATCTCTGTGAGTTCAAGGCCAGCCTGGTCTACAGAGCTAGTTCCAGGACAACTAGGGCTGTTATACAGAGAAACCCTGTCTCAAAAAACCAACCCCCCCAAAAAAAAACAAAAACAAAAAGCAAACAAACAAAAACAAAAAACAAAAACCCACTGTGACCAATAGAAACTGGACCACTTTCTAGCAGTTTAACAGCATGGTATTGGTCACAGTGTGGACCAGCTTCTAACAGTTTGACAGCATGGTATTGATCACAGTGTGGTGAAACAGGTACTTCCATACATGATTGATGGAGTGAAAAATCACTGGAGGCTCCTGTACAGATAATTTGACAATTATCTATCCATTTCACAGGCCTATATTCTTTCCAGCTCAGCTCTTCCACTTCTAGTACTTCAATCTGAAGATGTGTTTGCACATTAGGCACACAAATGAGGCTACTGTCCTAGGTAGCTTTTTGTTCTTTTTATTGCTATGATAAACACCAGGACCAAACGCAACTTGGGAGAGAATGGGTTTATTCCATTTTATGCTTCCACATCACAGTTCATCATTGAGGCGACTCAGGGTAAGAACTCAAACAGGAACCTGGAGGCAGAAACTAAAGGAGAGGCCACGAAATGCCCTTCTCTGGCTTGCTCAACTTGTTTTCTTAGACAACCCAGGACCGCCACCTGTCCAGGGGGAGCCCTGCCTACAGTGGGCTGGACCCTCCAACTTCAATCGTCAATCTAGAAAATGCACCCCTTCCCCAGAGTTGCTCACAGGCCAACCTGGTGGAGGCAGTTCCTCAATTGAGGTTTCCTCTTCCCAGAAGACTTGAGTTTGTGTCAAGTTGAAAAATGCCCACCAACGCCGTCACCCACTGCACTGTTTTCATGTGATTACAGAAGTCACTGGGAAGCACCCGCCCGTCTGCAGTGCAGTGTGTTACAAGCCACGGTGTGAGTGCGCCTGCGTTTATGGCCATAAAGAAAACCGAGAAGCCTCTTTCATGTATGGATTCTATATGGGAGCCAGAGAAAAAGCAGGGTGGCACAGAGGGCAAGAAGAAGAACAAAAATACAGTTTGGATGCTTGAGTTTGCTGCTCATGGCTGGCACCACCTGAGAATGACTGCCTGGGGCAAATGATTAGGGACCTGCTGAAAATGAAACTTCCCTGCAGACCAATGGAACATTCTAGGCCTTCAGATCCAGGTGAGTGCTCTTCTTTCATCACGAGTTTGCTTTCTGATTCTCAGAACCCAGAAATGGCACGGTACTGACTAGATACTTTCCTGTTTTCCGCCTCTGTGGTAAGTCTGCTTCCCTGCCTCACTGGTCGCTTCTCTTTCCTATGTTGTCCCCAACTTCAGGAAAGGGGTTTGGGATTGGGGAGGGGTGATAGGCATGCCCCTCCTCTGCTCTCTGCTCCCATCTGGTCATTTAAGTTCGATTTCCTTTTTATTTGTGTATTTATGAATTTGTTTGTTTTTGCAGTGTTAGGAATGAAACCTGGGGTCCCAATCATTCTAGGCATCCCCCTAATTCTTAATCTCTAGTGAATATGGTCATGCTCAAAATAGTATGAATGCACATGTGTGGAGAAAGACAGACAGAGAGCCACAGACACTGAGACAGAGAAGGATTTTAAGGAATTAGTTCACCTGCTGGTGGGACAGGCAAGGCTGAAATCTGTAGCAGCCAAAGGCATTGGACATAGAAGGAAGAGTTAATGGTCAAGCCTTGAGGCCAGAACTTATGGACTAGAAACTCAGCCCAGGTTCCTTTGTTGTCTAGAAACCAGTCTTTGCTGTTAGGGCTACAACTAACAAGATGGGCCACCCACCCGGTGGAAAGCGATCTCAGAGTCTACGGAGTTGAACATTAATTCCGTCTAAGATATATTTGCATGGCATTATTTACACTGGTGTTTACCAAACAACTGGGCACCAGAGCTTAATCAAGTTGGCGTGCTTCAAGCACCACAGCCAGCCTTCCTGTGGCCGCTGTATTTATGCCATTCACTGCTGTTGCCATCAAACAGGTCCTCACCACGCTCACGCCTGTGCCCAGCCATGACACTTTCCAGACACCTGCGCTACAGCAGAGATCACAGGAGTGTCCTTGTCACTCATGTCAGAATCATTCCACGGTTTCCTCTAAACATTAGCGGAAGGATTTCCCACAGGAACTGGGCCCCCGCTGAAGTGGATTTCTTTTTGCTGGCCTCTTTATTGGATGAATTCATCTTGACATAATGGCAGCCATCTTGAGTTGTAGCAGAGAGGCTCAGGCCCAGAAGAACCTGATTGAGTTTTCCTGCATAGTTTCCCAGCAAACTGTAAATAGACACAACATTAGAGTGGCATGTGGAGTTTTACAGCTGGGCCGTGGTGCTAGGAATGTGCCTGTCTCTTTGATACCAGTGTAAGATAAACCAGGTACATTCCACTTTTATGAGGTCACTTTTGTCCTAGCCAATACACGCAGCTCTCCTTCTGACCCAAACTGTGAGGGTCCCCTTGGTCTTGTTGCAGCCCAGGACCTTACTGCTGTCAGCAAGTCACCTGATGAACTACATTCTGTGTAATCCTGAATCTCTTTGCCCTTTTGTTTGGTGTTTCGGTCTCACGGCACCTTGGAGACTGGGTTGTCTCAAAACAATGTAATGATAATAAAAATATAATGATAGCCACTCTATGAGCTTTCTCTGTGTTTTTGTGATATAATGTGTTTTGGGAAAGCACTTTTTTTTTAATGGTGCTGTCAGAGACATCATTAGCCCAAGAAAGAAGAGACATTTTCCCCCATTCAAAAGGGTCCTTGGGCAGAGGATGTGGTCAGTAGAGAGTTTATCTAGTGCGTATGAAACCCTGGGTTTGATCTTCAACAAAGCATAAACCAGATTATGAGACGTGCCTATAATCCCAGTATTTGGGAAGTAGAGGCAGGAAAATTGTAAATTCAAGGCTATATTTGACTGCCTAGTGAGCTTGAGATTACCCTGGACTATATAAAACCATATATAAAAAATAAATAAGGCCAGGCATTGCTGGCACACAGCTTTAATGCTAGCACTTGGGAGGCAGAGGCAGGCGGAGCTCTGTGAGTTCAAGGCCAGCCTGATTTACAGAGTCCCAGGACAGCTGAGACTGTTACATAGAAAAACCCTGTCCCGGGGTGGGGGATGGGCAGGTGATGCTGAAGAAGGTGAATTGGATGTGCTAAGAGTAGGAGTGAGATGGGGTGGGATGGGAACAAAGTTTTCAGGCAAGAAGGCGTAGACCAGCCAACTGTGGCTTCGAAGAGGAGCATCTCAGGTACTATGAGGAGCTTGTCTTTGGACACTGAGCAGTTGCCCTGGGTGCTGCCAGGGTCCCAGTCTCTGAGTTCTGTCCGGGATACAGTGCCTGGAGGATCATCTCAGATTCCTGACTAGAGAGACGATGGCATTCTAAGCTGGAGCCTACATTTTAGCAAGGGCTATACTACTGACTATCCTGGGGATACCCCAAGACCAGAAGTCATCTCCCCCAAGTGTTACTGACTTGACAAGCTTGGTTTCCAGAATGATCTATGAGAAGGAGAGAGAACACAGGAAATGACTGTCACAGGATATGCTGTGCACCATGGTGACTAGGCCTCAGAGACAGATTTATTTATTGGAGAAAATAAAATGAGGGTACTATCATTCTTGTGCTTAGAGGGACCCTTGCTAGTTAGAAGGTGTACATTCTTGGATAATCTAACTTCGCTCTTAGACCCCTTCTGCTAAGTTCTGTTACCTCCAAAGTCTATCCTACATAGGGTCATTAACCCAAATGTCCTTCCTCTTTGGAGTCCATCTCCACCCAGGACTCTGGAGATTCTCCCTTCTTCCTGACAACACAATCTCTTGGAGGGTCAGTTTACACTGCCAGAACCTCTTGCTTATTGCAGTGCCCTTGTTTCTTCAAATCAAGCATTCTTCTGCAGGGAAAGCTAGAGGTCTCCAACCGTTCCACACTAGACCAGCTTCATAAGAGGCTAATAACTGTTCCAGCAGACTCTCTGTCCCTGAGTTTGGAAAGCACAGCCTACGAGTGCTTGCTTTGGGAAAGTCAGATGCGCATTAGCAGGGAAGATCCTCAGAAGTACGTTAAGCGGCATTCTCCTCAGTCATTTCGTGCTCATTTCGCGGCAGGGCACTTCTCCCATGGCATGCCTGCTGGCACCGTCAGCTCTACAGACGCTGTCTGGGACTCTGATGCAGTAGAAGGAACACCAGACGTAGGACAAAAGGAACTTTGTCCAACTTAGCATGGCCTCCTGTACTTCCTTGGAGTAATCTCTTTCCGTTTGCAAAGTGAGTCGATAGGTCTGGTAGTTTTGTTCAGAGCTGTGACTGAATCTTGGAGCAATTTAAAAACTGGAGCTGAGCATTCATCCAAGAGTATAGGCAGAGCATTGACTGGCAAACAGAGAGATCCTCCATGATCTGACAGAGCAGACCAGACCCCAACACCTAGACCTCCCCGGATCTATGACTCCAGGCACATTACAAGCCCTTGTTAGTGGAGTTGATAATGCCTGCTCCACAGTGGGCCCTAGGAGAAGGTGACATAAGATTTTTTTTACATATAATATATACTGACTACAGTTTCTTCTCCCTGTTCCTCCCCACCTCCCCTCCCATCCAGATCTGCCCCCTTTCTGTTTCATTGGGAAACAAACAGGCTTCTAAGGGATAGTAATATAATATAAAATAAAATCTAATAAGATAAAACAAACACAAATACATCAGAATAGGACAAAACAAACGGAAGGAAAAGAGCCCAGGAAAAAGCACAAGAAACAGATATAGACACAGAGATTCACTCGTTCACACACTCAGGAGTCCCATAAAAACACAAAACCAGAAGTCATATACACAAAGGACCTATACAGTTCAAAAAAAAAAAAAAAAAGGAAGAAATTAAGCAATGATAAAATTAAAAGAAGAAAGAGCCCTAACACAACATTATAAGACAAGAAACTACCTAACATACCATTGAATTTGTTTTCTGTTGGCCATCTACTGCTGGTCATGTGGCCCACCCTTAAGTGTAGCTAATTATCCCAGTGAGAACTTCCTTGGAGAAAATGACATTTTCATTTGCAAGTGATTGTCAATTGAAGATACCCTCTGGGTTAGGGACGGGGCATGTGTCCACTTCTGCTCTCAGCTCTAGGACCCCATCTGGTGCAGACCTGTGCAGGCCCTGTGCATGCTGGCTCAGTGTCATTCACACGGACGTGCTAGGAGAGGCTGTGGGGTTAGTCTGAGACCCGTTAGGAAAGCCTTATGCAGAGCTGAGACGGAACACTGAGGGTATCCATATTCCAAAGAAACTGTGGAAAAGAGTGACTAGAGGCTTGGGAGAAGCAGATGGGGAGTTGTGGGATCTGGCGCAAGGATGTGGTTGCCGATTGTGTGAAGCGCTTTGGGGAGGAAACACTTGCCCAATACGTGGCAGGCCCTGGATTCCATCCTTATCAACACACACACACACACACACACACACACACACACACACACACACACGGGGGGGGGGGGGCCGGCAGCGGGGGGGGGGGGGAGCGCGGGGAGGGGGGACGGAAAATTTCACGCTGTTTCTAAGCTAAAAGGAATGTGCTAAAGAGGTCGAAGACACAGGCACAGAGGACATGGGGCAGTTTCCCAAAGACGCCCACAGCTTGGGCCCGAAAGCTACCCTATGGTGTCTGTGGTGGGAGAGACAGCCCAGACAGCCCAGACAGTTCAGAAAGAGCCTATCACAGAGGGGCCAGCGTGTGCTGAGCAGGGAGGTCTGGTTGGCTGCAGGCGCAGATCCTTTGATGTGGTAGGAAAGAAGAGCAAAGGAAGTTCACATTCGGCTGCTTTTATTTTCTCTGGACAATGACAAAGTCATTTCTGGGGGAAAACACCAAGGAGTAGGGAAGTGATGCGGCCTTGCTAGCAAGATCAAATGTATGAAACTGCCAGTGAAGCCCGTGGATGCCTGGATGTACCAAAGAACTGTAGGTTAAAATGAAGCTGGAACTGGTAAGGGAAAGCCTCTAAGGTGACACCAGTCCCTGGTGTTAAGCAGTCTGGTGGCCGAGCAGATGGCCTGTGGGATTGGGGCTGTTGTATGGAAGAACCTGAGCAGTGGGGAGAAATGGAACAAGGCTGCAAGAAGGCATTTAACCTGATGCATCAGAAACCATCTTGTCTGGATAGTTTCCAAATTAGATCAGAGGGACCAGAAACATTGAGACCCTTTTGCTTTAAAAAAAAAAAGCAAATCATGCTCATGGTGTCAAGCACATGCAAGCCTAGCACTGAGAGCCAGATCCAGGAGCATCCCTGAAGCTCACTGGCTAGCCAGCCTGGTCAAATGGTGAGCTCCAAGATTACTTTTTAGGTGTGTGTGTGTGTGTGTGTGTGTGTGTGTGTGTGTGTGTGTGTATACATGTACATGGCACACACACACACACATGCACAGGCACATGAGCATACCATGGCATACATGTAAAGGTTTCAGTAAAAATGGCAGAAATTGGTTTTCTCCTTCCACCACATAGATTCCAGGGATTAAACTCCAGTGTCCCTTGAGGGCAAGTGCCCTTACCCACTGCGCCCCAAGCTCCAGGTATAGTGAGACTCCGTCTGAAAATAGAAGGTGGAGAACAATAGAAGAAAACACCTGATATTGTCATCTGGCCTCCACATGTGCACACACAGGTGCAAACATAGGTGCACACATATAATACAAACACACACACGCGCGCACACACACACACCCCAAAATAAAGAACAAAAATTTAAATCATTTTTAAATAAAATGGTGGCAAATTAAACACAGCTTTTGTCTCAGCAATCTCCACAGACCTTTATGAAACAGAAGCAAATAGATTTTTCTTAAGCCCACAAATCCAGATGAAAAGGGGGACTGGGAACAGAGACAGCGACAGCTGGCTACGTTTTGAAAGCTGAAGGCAGGTGAGTGACGGTGACTGACTTAGCTGAAGTCAGGAATTCTATGCTGCAGGTATCTCTGAAAATGGAACGCAAGAACTAAGAATGGGAGGAAATATTGTCTCAAGGAGAAACATAGACACCCAGCATCCTTGATCTGAAGATGGTGTCCTGGAAAGGATAAAACAGGTCCATGAACAGAAGGACAACAGGAACCAATGAGAGCTGAGATGGGATGGGTAAACAAAAGTGATACACGGGATAGGAAGAACCCTGCTTGCACCTCCAACTCTCACTCTTCATTCTCGGGAAGCTGGAAGGGAACTTTATCCCAGGAAGTCTGATCTAAGAGAAAATACCTAAAGATGCTGGCAATTGGTGTTCTCAGACTCAGATTACTTTAGATCAAGGTCAGCAGTCAAAGGTCATCAGACTTTTAGCACTACATCCCTGAACATGAAAGGGAAACTGAGGATCACCCACCAGACAATGGAGGCAGTTCTGCAGTATAAAAGGCAGAGACCAAGATAAATAGAAAAGTCTACAAGACAAGGTAAAGTACTTCACATATAGTTACTAATTCCTGGAGAAATTAGGGATAATGCAAAGGCTGTGAAAGAACAAATCTGTAACGAGCAAAAAGCATTCTTAGCAAAGCATGACAGAAGAGACTAAAAAGGCAACATTAAAGTTGGGACATGAGATTAAAGAAATTTCCTAGAAAGGAACACAAAAACAAAGAATGGAAAGAAGGGGGCAGAGATGAACGAGGCTGTGTCTCATAGAGGTATGGCTTCCGAATCAGCAGGGCTCCAGAAGAGAGAATAAAGGAGATTTTATTCAAGAGAGTAATAAAGAAAAGTTTCCCAAATCAAAGAACAATTTTGTAGATTGAATTGTTTTGCCAGATTCTTGGGGAAATATGTAAATATAAGATGTTATCGATATGCCAAATAAAATTCTAAAACTTTGGGTAGAGATCTTAAAGGGTAGAGATGGTGTCATTTTTCAATATTATCAAGAAGAGACTTATAGGGCTGGGCAGTGGTACGCCTTTAATCCCAGCGCTCAAGAGACAGAGGCTCTGAGTTCAAGGCTAGCCTAGTCTACAGAGTGAGTTCTAGAACAGTCAGGGCTATGCAGAGAAACTCTGTCAGAGAGAGAGAGAGAGAGAGAGAGAGAGAGAGAGAGAGAGAGAGAGAGAGAGAGAGAGAGAGAATTAGAATAGAGTCCATGAGTATTTACCGAAACAATCTAAAAGACGTGGAATGGCCAGGCTAATTCAGGTCACATGACACATGGATTTCAGGAAATAAGAAGAAATGCAAAGAGAATCCTTGGGAAGCTGATGAGGGCTACACCACCAGGAGAGCAGCTATGCTGCAGGCCAAGAGAGTTAGAGACAGAGATATGGGAACTAATGTCTCCACAAAGAGAACATTGGTTTCATAGTGAAACAGTGGCTTGAAAACTTTAAGAGAAAGCCATTTCTGACTTATAGTCCTATACCCAGCCAAACTGTCCACTGCTATGAAGAGAGAATAAAGATGCTTTCAATAATGATCTCAAAGTACTCCAGGCAGTGGTGGTGATGCATGCCTTTAGCCCCAGCACTCAGGAAGCAGAGGCATTAATTGTTTTTAGCTATTAAAATCTATTCTTGTACAAGTAGAGTAATAAAAACCTCACAAATTCAGAAGCCTAATATCTTCAAAACAGTTTTTGAGGTCTAGCTTCTCACCGACAATATGCCTCAAACATACAAACATACATGTTTCATGGATCCATGCTGCCTAATCCAGCTGCGATGTAGGCTGTTCTGTTGTCAAAACACATTGCATCTACCTTAGAATGACTTTTTGTTTTGTTTTGTTTTTTGAGACAGGGTTTCTCTGTGTAATAGCCTTGGCTGTCCTGGAACTCACTGTGAGGACTACCAGGCTAGCCTCCAACTCACAGAGATCTGCCTGCCTCTGCCTCTCAAGTGCAGAGGCATTTAATGTCCTGGTCTACAGAACAAGTTCCAGGACAGCCAGGACTACACAGAGAAACCTCTCTCGAAAAACCAACAACAACAAAAAGCTACATGTTTCACATAGTTAGTGTTTATGTTGTTACAGCAATATAAATTCTAAATATAAGTGGAGGAAGGAGAAGCTAGCAGTATGTGTCAGAGTTTTTTTTTAAAAACAAAACAAAACAAAACAAAAACAACTCATCCATACTGGAATATTGGCAAATAACACCTAAACTGAAAACTCCAAAAGTGGCATTATAGCCCTATTCTTTGGCAATATAATGGGCACTATCATCAGTCAGATGGGGGAACAAAACCAGAAGGGGAAGGTAGGAAGAAAGGCAGGGGGGTACTGTTTGCCTTGTTTTGTTTGTTTAACTACATACCTTTGATGAAAATAAAAATTCAGCAAAAGCCGGGATGGCACACGCCTTTAATCGCAGCACCCAGGAAGCAGAGGCAGGTGGATCTCTGAATTTGAGGTCAGCCTGGTCTACAAAGTGAGTTCCAGAACAGCCAGGACTACACAGAGAAACCCTGTCTTGAAAAGCAAAAATAAAATCAGTAAAAAGATCAGAATGAGACGTAGAAGTTAAACTGGATTCTGGCACTCCACAGACTGAGCGTGCTGGAGGCGATTCTGTCCACTCCAGGACTGAGCAGCGCAGACCTCTTTCCACCACGAGCTTAGTGATAACTGGTGTAACTTATGAGACAAGATAGAATGTGAGGAGTATCCATTTATGGCAGCTAATAGCTGGGCCCTCACATAGCCTGCTAATCCCTTTAGTCACCATAAATGGCTGTTGATAACCAGAGAGGCAAACTCCTTAGCGTAGCATTTCAAAGGAGTTCTATTCTCTGCTGGTTGAGGGATAAAGGAACCAGGAAAACACTCACAAACTTGGAGAATCAGTTCCTTTTCTGAATGTGTGTGTGTGTGTGTGTGTGTGTGTGTGTGTGTGTGTGTGTGTGTGACTGCAACTTACACAAAGAAGTCAAGCTTTGTGCTGAGGAAGAGAGACTTACAGAGGAAGAGCAAGTGGTAACTAATAAATTATCCTTTCTTTTCACTGTGAGCTCTGACGTGAGGGGAGAACTGTGTCCCTGAGAGGACATGGCTATGAGGGAAGGACACGCAGCAGGCTCCGCATCCCAGTTGAACTTGCTCATCCGGACCTTTCACCCTCTGGAAAAGGGAAGCCAGAAGAATGGTGGCCTGAACCCAGTTTTTCATAGCCCCAAATGTAGCTTGCAGAGCTGCCGTGAGCTCATAGTCAGCTGAGAGCAGGAGCCACAGAGACCTGGTGTCACCCACCTCCCCTGGAAGGATGACCTCAGCCCACCCTAGAAGAAGGAAGGGTCAGGCCTAGCTGCTATGAGTGAGGGAAGGACAAGAGGAGGCTCTGTAGGATGAAACAGAATAGGCCACTGACCAGAGATCCTAAGTCACAGCTGAGGAAGCACCGCAGGCCATGGAATGTCAGCAGCCAGTAACAGCATGGCTCCCAAAGCATAGGTAACCGAAAGAGGGAGCCACTGCTTTCTCCTCAAGGTGTCTGATGGGAAAATCCTGAGATCACATCTGACCCCAGGAGGAGTACAGAGGACATGGAGGTGGAGCACTAAACTCCAGTTATGTAGTCACAACAAATTTGGCCTAGAAGTCATAGAGTGAGGTGGGCCACACAGAAGCCAGATCCAAGAAACAGGCTTGGAAATGAATAGCATTCCATTGCTGCATAGTTGTTTTGTTAATGCCTATAGCTAGGTATTGTTTCTGACTTATTTATTCATTCATTCATTCAAAATGGGATCTCACTCTGTAGTTCAGTCAGGTCTAGAACTTTACTATTTAGTCCAGGCTGGACTCAACCCCATAATAATCCTCCTGTCTCTGCCTCCCAAGTTCTGGCTTTGGGATAGTTACTGATATTCTTAAATTTAAAGAACCACACAGGCCTGAGACACCACAGCTTTTATAATCCTTTGACCTGTTGTTCACTGTTGATTGCCCAATGCCCGAACCTCATTCAGTTCTCACATACCCAGTGATGTGGCCCCAACAAAGCTCCATTTTACAGGCAAAGGAAGCAGAGTTTAATGGACGAAATAACTTGACCAAAGTAGGTAGTAAGTAGCTGAGCCAAAACTCAGACTCTGCCTGCACACATTCTAAAACCTGTGATGACTTTCAGGGGTGATGTGTCCAACCGGGGCTCAGCCACAAAGCCTGGCTTTCTGCAGACAGTTGGTGTCTGGCATCTATCTGTGTGCGAGTGTGTGCATGCATCCATGTTCTGGGGGCTGCCACTAACCAGGAAGGTATTGCTGGAGCCAAGAAGGCCCAGCGGGGATGCATGAGTGGCAGTCAGGTGAGGCCCTGATGTGTACTCTGGTGCTCCAGCCTGTTGACAGTAGCTGGGGTGGCAGTGAACCAGAATGCCTTTTAGCTCCAGGCATGCATTTTCTTAACATGATTTTGAAACAGTTGAGGAATTTCTTAATTTTGGAATATGTTCAATAAATTGCTGCAAAGTGAGGTATTCAGCTCGGCTTCTTTAAACGTGTGCCAAGGAGCTGTCAACTTAAATCCCCCCAAATCATAACATTAACAGTTCTGTGTTCTGGCAAGATCCATCAAGCCCTGTGCTCTCCCTGTGAAATTCCTCCACATCTGTCTTCTTTCTTTCTCAAGGCTCAGGTCTCTACATTTGCTCACACCTTCACTGTAGCAGTCCAGCCCACTGCTGTGGCCTCATCTACTCAGAAAACAGGCGTGGAGTACCACGTGGGTCAGCACTGGCTCGGAGCTAGGGGCCACGATGAAGAACATGTAGTTCTTGCCTAGATTCATCTCCCAGACTGAGAAAAAGATGAGAACTTGTGGCCCAGCTTGTGCCACTGCCCTCCTCAAATTGCTTTCTTCCAGTAAAGTCCTGTTTTGTCTGCTGCCTCCTAGACTACATTTCCCATGCTCCTTTGGGCTCAGGTGGGGCCACAGGATCAAGTTCTTAGCAAGGTTACCTGAGGGAAGTGATGGGCATGGGTATTAGTGGTGACGCCCCCACCTCGCTTCCTCCTTCCTTCCAAACTGGATCTGGTGGTGACAATGTTTCTATCAGGCAGTTGATCACATTGTACAGGTTGCCACATTGTCTGGACCAGGGTACCTGATTGACCTTGAGAAGCCAGTCCCAGAACTGTTCCACGGGAGATAAAAATTAACACCAACATAGTTTGAATAATTGCATTTTTGGAACTCTTTATTATTGACTTGTGCCTTTACCTTAACCATAGCAGGAATATTTTTTATTATTTATTTTTATTTCATGTGCATGGGTGTTGGGTCCATGGGTGTTGGGTCCCTTGGAACTAGAATTACAGACAGTTGTGAGCTGCCATGTGGGTGCTGAGAATTGAACCTGGGTCCTCTGGAAGATCGTCCCTGCTCTTAACTGCTGAGCCATCTCTCCAGTCCCAGCAGGAATATTTTATGAATGAAGGAAGGAAGAGAGGAAGAGAGGAAGAAAGGAGGGTAGAAAGGGAAGGGAGGGAGGGAGGAAGGAAGAAGGGAAGAACGAAGTCAGATCTTTGGTGCTATGATTCAAGTGGAAAAATGAGTTTAGGCGAAACAGAAAGACATGAAGACATGGAGGAGGCCGGCTGGTAGAATATCTTTCAGCTGACTCTTGAGAGCCAACTGGTCAGGTCTGCAAGTATAGCTGTAATCTCAGCTACTTGGGAAGCTGAGGCAGGAGGATTACAAATTCAAGGCTAACCTGGGTAACTCTGTGAGACCTTGTCTCAAAAGAAAAAAAAATATTTTTAAGGAATTTAGTGTCTATGCTCTTGCCTAGCATGTGAGAAGCCCTGGGTTCAATCGCCAGTATTAAAAACAGACATAAAGATAGAATCAAAGAAGAGAGAGGGTGTGTGTGTGTGTGTGTGTGTGTGTGTGTGTGTGTGTGTGTGTAGGGGAGAGAGAGAAGATTTGAACTAATTCTACCCACAGTGTCATACATATGTCATTTTTTACATATGTATTAAATAGTTTACATATTTGGTTCACATATTTGTTTACATATTTGTTCATGTTACTCCTTTGGCTTCATACTCTAATTCCTACTCTGTTAAGCCTACTCACCCACACACAGATCACATCTCATGTTTTCTAGAGAAGCTTTCTTTGGTCAGCTTCTTCCTCCAAAATTCTATAATCCTCAATCTTTATCATTTATTCACGGCACATTTCATATGTTCTCTCCCCTAATCCGGTGCTTTTCCTTAACCGCCTCGGTGTCTAGCACACATCACAGACTGCAGTCTGTGTTCCCCAAACGAGCAACAAACTCACCTTAAAACCTCTGGGCTTAGGCCATGCATGGTGGCACACACCTTTAATCCCAGAGCTCAGAGGCAGAAACAGTCAGATCTCTGTGAGTTCTAGGACAGTCTGGTCTACATAATGAGTTTCTGGAGAGCTATGTACAGAGACCCTGTTTCAAAAAAATCAAAGTCAAAACAAAATAAAGAGGGGGAAAAAAAAGTAACTCTGGGCTTAAAACAACTATTTTTGTTTTGTTGTTGTTTGTTTTGTTTTTTTGTTTTTCGAAACAAAGTTTCTTTGTGTAGCCCTGGCTGTCCTGCAACTCACTCTGTAGACCAGCTGGCCTCATACTCAAAGATCTACCTGCCTCTGCCTCCTGAGTGCTGGGATTAAAGGCATGCACCACCACGGACTGGCTCATAAATTTCTCTTTATTACACCTTTTTGGAAAAACATTCAGTAAAAGCTGTTGTAACTGCAAGCTTTTAGAAATGATTTTTGTTGGCCCTGGATACGTGGTTGTGCCAAGTGTAGCTTTAGAGCAACCAACGTCGGTGAATAAATGAATATCTTACTTCCTTCTCTAAAAACGGAAATGAAGGCTTGCCTGAACAAGCCCTGCCCAAACTCTAAAATGCCAGGAGCCAGAGCAAGCAAGTAGAGAAATCAGAGATAGGGTGCAGGGTGTGGTTGAGTAAACCTGAAACAAGGAACACAGCTACCCCCAACCCTGCCAGCCAACAATGATTCAGAGCTTAACACTGGGCCCCATGGAGCTGGAATTCAAAACCCGAAACTTGTTCCCTTACCCCTTGAAGCAAACAGTTCCCCCTGCGAAGGCTATCTCAAAATGACGCGGATGGCAAGGCGAGGCTGGTGACTTTTCATTGGTATTTATTGTCCCTGCCCCTTTCTGCCTGCCGTAATTGGAGAGCAGAATGGTGGTGGGGGCGGGGTGGGAACAAGAGTGAGGAAGGGGGAAAGAGGGAGGATGGAGTTCCTCGGTTCCCCCACGGTGGACGTCGAAGTCTGGTTTTAATGTCGACGTGCCGCAGTTTGGAATCCCCTGAGTTAGGGAGCCTCCCCTACCCCCGCCCACCTGAAGACCTGCCCCGGTTGCCTTCATTGATGTGGGAAGACCCACCCCGGGGGCAGCGCCATCTGGTAGCAGCCCAGATGAAAAGGGGCGTGGCAGGTGGAAGTTCGCTCACCTTTTGCTCGCTTGGCCTTTTCTCTTGCGGCCAAGTGGGTTCATCCTGTTGCTGCTGATGATTCCTTTGCTGGTCAGAAGCAGCGTTTCAGGGTTCCCTGGTGGACTAAGGACTAAGCTCTCCAGGAACCTTCCAGGTTTTCCACACCAGATTGGGACTGCTGAGGCAGACTCCTGGACTGGGCAACCACCGAGTTTCAGGTGTGAGACAGATGTTGTTGCTATTTTAACGTAAGCTGATTTAATAATTCCTTTAATGTATATTCGCCCTGTGGGTTCTGTTTCTGGAGAATCCTGACTAGGGGTCAGAATAGGAGCTCTCCCCCGGGGACCAGAGCTACAGGGGAAATTGTAGTTTTACTCCTGGGGGACGATGAAGAGACACCCGGGCACTGTTGACAAAATTTCCACGTATAAGCTCCTCTGGGGTTGCCGCATCTCAGGGCAGCCTTCTCCCCTCACTTCTCCCCTACCGTAAGAGTTGATTTTACTTAAAAAAAAAAAAAAAAAAAAATCAGCCGGTTGGTGGTGGCGCATACTTTTAATTCCAGCACAGGCAGAGGTAGGCGGATCTCTACAGAGTGAATTCCAAGATTACCAGGGCTACACAGAGAAACCCTGTCTTGTAAAGAAAAAAAAAAAATCCAAAACAAAAATGAAGCTGGAGAGATGCATCAGAAATTAAGAAAGAGCACAGGTTCTTCCAGAGGACCTGGGTTCGATTCCCAACACCCCCATGGTCATTAACAACTGTCTATGACTTCAGTTCCAGGGGATCTGATGTTCACTTCTGGCCTCCATGGGTACCAGGCACAAAAGTGGCACACGGATACATGCAGACAAAATATCTGTACATATAAAATTCAATAATAAAATAATCTTTAAAAAATCAGACTGGAGATAGTGGCAAAAAGGTTGGTTACATCTACAGCAAACAACTTTAATTCCAGCACTAGGCAGGTAGATCTCTATGAGTTTGAGGCCAGCCTGATCTGCAGAGTGAATTTAGGCCAATGAGACTCTGTCTCAGTAATAATAAGTAATAATAATTTATTTTAAATGGCATGATCCCAAAGTGTTTTTTATTTCATTTAAATTATATATACTATATTATGTTTGGTATAATTATATATATAATATATATTTTATATATGATATATAATATATATTTATAATATAACATATTTATAATTTTATGTGTAATATATAATATATATATATTACGTATGTGACAAAGTAGAAGAAAACAGAATCAAATACTGATACTTTTTGACTAGGAAATATATTTATAAGCCTTAACGTAAGAACAGAGAGAGAAAAGCCACTGAAGGCTGGCAAAGAGACTGGGATTTGTGTGGCTGCATGGAAGCTCAAAGATGCAATCACCACAGACAGAAGCCTGACATCTTAGTTACATAAAGAGCTTCCAAAAATCGGTTTAAGAAATTAAGGCCGGAAGAAGTCACCCAACATCTGCACTCACAAATCACTGGAGTGGAGACGTTTCTATGAACAAGCATGGCAAAAGATGAAAGCCTGCAGGAGTCTCAGAGACATGAATCAAAACAAGGGGAAACATCATTATTTTGTCCGGGACAATAGCAAAATTTAAAACAATTACTACCCCTGGCAACTGTGCAAGGATTAGGAATAATCATAATGCATAGTGCTTATCCATCATGTGACTCCAGGAAGCCAATTTGTGACCCTGAACTGAGAGCCATGAACAATATTGTTATGCTTGGACTATGCTACTCTACTCCTGGGAATTTACACCAAGGGAATAATCTAAATGAAGGTTGACATTTTTTCTTGGTTATGGTGAGCATTCACGATGTCCAGAAAGTTCTGGATGGTCTGGCCCTGAGCCAGTGCTCAGGGAGTAGTGTTAGAGGATGCCCTTCTATACAAGTAGGAGACTATACCTACTAATGTGCAGAGCAGCTTAGGGATTTGGGTTGAAGAATAAGTAAGAGCAGACCCAGGAAAGGGACTTGTGATGGTTAATCATGATTGTCGACTTGATTGCATTAAGAAGCTCCCTGGAGATTAGTGAAGCATGCCTTTAGGCCGAGTCTTTGTTTCCATTTATTATTGGGGAAGACCTGTCCTGAACGTGTGTGAGTCTGGGTAGAATAAGAGGAAGAAGAAAACTGGCCTCCTCTCTCTGCTTCCTGGCTGTTAGGGTCTCTCTGCTCTACCATGCCCTTTCCACAGTGACACTGCAGCTTTTGAAGCCAAAATCAATCCTTCCTCCCATTAGATGTATCCACCAGGCATTGGGTCACAGTGATGATAAAAGTAACTGACCAGATAAAGTGAATAAGGAAAACCATCCTAAAATGTGCCAAGTTGGGATGTTGATTGCTTCAAGCAAAAATGGTTTCAAGAGCTATAACTTCAGAAAGGTGTAGTAGAAAAGTATATTGTGTCCCCCGATATATTGTGCACCCTAATAAACTTATCTGGGGTTAGAGAACAGAACAGCCACTAGATAGACATAGAGGCCAGAAAATGGTGGCACACACACTTTTAATCCTATCACTTGGGAGGCAGAGATCCATCCAGATCTCTGTGAGTTCAAGACTGCACTGGAAACAGCCAGGCATGGTGACACATACCTTTAATCCCAGGAAGTGATGGCAGAAAGCAGAAAGATATATAAGGCGTGAGGACCAGGAACTAGAGGCTTTTACAGTTTTAGGCATTTATTTATTTATTTATTTATTTATTTATTTATTTATTTATTTATTTGTTTGTTTTTGGTTTTTCCAGACAGGGTTTCTCTGTGTAGCTTTGCGCCTTTCCTGGAACTCACTTGGTAGCCCAGGCTGGCCTCGAACTCACAGAGTTCCGCCTGCCTCTGCCTCCCAAGTGCTGGGATTAAAGGCGTGGGCCACCACCACCCGGCCCAGTTTTAGGCTTTTAGCAGCAATTCAGCTGAGATCCATTCGGATGAAGACTCAGAGGTGTTCCGTCTGAGGAAACAGGATTGGCTGAGGAATTGTCAAGGTGAGGTTGGCTGTGGCTTGTTCTGTCTCTCTGATCTTTCAGAATTTACCCCCAATAGCTGGCACCGGGTTTTTTATTAATAAGATCATTTAGCAATTCATCTTACAGAAAGGGCCATTTGGGCTGAGTGGGTGGCATACAGTTCCAGCACTCCAGACGCTGATCGCTATGATTTTGAGGTCAGCCAGGTCTGCATGGGGAGTTCCAGAGCAGCCAAAGATACATAGTGAGGCCCTGTCTCAAAAAGAAGAGAGGAATGGTGTGGATGTTGGGAGGAGGGGTTGGAGAGATGGTCCATCTGTTAAGAGCACTTGTTGCTCTTGCAGAGGACCCAGGTTCAACTGCCAGCACCCACGTGATGGCTTACGACTATCTATAACTCCAGTTCCAAGGGATTCAACACCCTCTTCTGACTTCTACAGGTACCAGGCACACATGTGGAACACAAACATATGTGCAGGCAAAGCATTCACGTGTGTAAAGTAAACTAATTAATTTTAAATAATAATTTTTAAAAGGTTCTTTGGATAGAGGTATCTTTCACATACTGTATCATGCAGGGTTCTCTATAGAGTCAGAACAAATAGAATGATTGTATATCATAAAATGGATTTATTAGATTGGTATACATGATAGGGACTGAATAGTCCAGCAATGCCCACCAGCATGCTAAGTGGGCAGAGAACATGGTAGCTGCTTAGTCCACAAATATGGATGCCTCAATAGTGGGGCCAAATAGTCCCAGCCCAGTGTTGAAGGCCTGGAAACTCCCTGGAGAGCAGTTGGTATTCAGTCCACATTGGGAGGCCAGAGAAACTGTTATGTGATGGCAGTGGTGGATGGGAGCAAAGGCAGGTAGGTGACTCGATGTTTCCTGGGATCTCTCTGTATCCGGGCTATCCACCGAAGGTGCTACCTGCTTAGAAGAGAGCCTTCCCCCTCAGGCAATCCTCTCTGGAAATACTTCCCAGACATGCCTGGGGATGTATCTGCCAGGTGCCCCCAAATACTACCAAGTTGACAATCAAGATTGCACATTATACAAGGCTAGAGAAATGGCCCTGGTCCTGGAGGTTGGGAAGGCTACAGTGATCCGGAACACACAAATGCAGAACTATATCTTCTTGTAGCTTCTTCATTGCCCCCATTCATCTTAGTGATGTCTCTAGAAGGCATTATCTCATCCAAATCTCCATTGCCTTGTCGTTCCTTTACACATGTAATATTGTTTGTCTGAAAAGCTTAAAATCAACTTTTTTCTTTTGCAAAGATTCTTATGTACATGTGGAATTAATAACATGTGTATGCTCTTCTGTTGTTTACCTGCTCTTGTATTTATTTATTGAGCTTCTAGATCTATCTAACTAGACAGGACACATAAAAAAAGAGAGCTGAGGCCTCTCCTTCTCATTGAGGGTCTTGGGAGATGAGAGCATCTGAGTTTTCATCACCCTAAGAATAGATTCCTCAACTAGTGTTGAGCATTCATGGGAGAAGCCAAAGGATCAGAATTGGTGAAGAGCTGTATGAAGTCCTGTATCCAAACTGTGCAGCTTCAGGCCCCATGCAGCCAAGTTTGTGCCGAGCAAGCAGAGGCACACTATTGTACTTCTCCATAGAAGAGAAGTGCTCCATATGGCACCATAGACCAGCTTGCTGTGTGTGCAAAGTTCTCAGCAGCATTCTGTGAAGTTCCCAGCAGCAGAGATAGTGTGTGTACAAGATGCAGCATGAATGGAAGGACTGCATCTGTCCCATGTGCTGACCAATACCAGAGGGATGTCACATCCAGAGCCTCAAGTGCAACCCTTGATGCAAATTTCTGACAGAGAAGTTGGGTGGTGACTCCCAGCCTATGCAAATAGTGTGGTTTGGAGCAGGGGATGGGGGTGGGAGTTGAGGAGCTGCCCAAGGGGTTGTTCCCATATTTGATAATAGCACACTATCAAAGCTAGTACTGATCACAACTACAATCACAGTGGAACTGGGAGAATCAAGTTATATTTGTGATACTGAAAAACTAGCAAGAGTCTGAATGTCTAACCATAAATTACTGAATCTGTAGTTCATTGAATGTATGCAAATCTAATGTTGAAAATATTACTAGCCGGGCAGTGGTGGTGCACGCCTTTAATCCCAGCACTCAAAAGGCAGAGGCAGGCAGATCTCTGTGAGTTCAAGGCCAGCCTGGTCTGCAGAGTGAGTTCCAGGACAGCCAGGACTGTTTCACAGAGAAACCCTGTCTCGAAAAAACAAACAAACAAACAAACAAACAAAAAAAAGAAAGAAAGAAAAGAAAAGAAAAAGAAAAAGAAAAAAAGAAAAGAAAATATTACTCGTGGGGTTGGAGAAATGGCTCAGCATTAGACTTATTTTTTACTGTAGAAAACTTGTTGAACATTTTAATATCAAAATGGAAAATTTGAATTTATTCTGGATAGAGAAAGGATTCTCCAAAAGCAAGGACAAGCATAGAAAGAAATGGAATCTTGACGACAATGGTCCCTAAATTACCGGTTTTCTTCTGTCCCACACCAGGTAGCTCTTCTGATATGAGACAGAATCTCTTAATTTTTTTTTCTTTTAGCAACATGCTTGAGTTTAGAGAAGGAGAGAGTCATATTCCAACTCCAAAACCAGCTTGGTTTATAATTGAATTGGAACCAGAACTTTTCTAGATTTAGAGAGATATAGATGTTATGTAGTGAGCTATTACCCTGTATATAATGGTACCAATAGGTTCTTTCCTTCTCATGTAGATGTCTGGGTATCTGGAGCCTTATGATTTCTGGAAGATGGGTATTTCTATTATCCTGTATGCTGGGCTCCACATGAGCTTGAAGTGTGTCCACCCAAACTCCCCAGAAAGCGGATGTTGTAATGACAGCTTATGGTTGAGGGAACTGGCAGATGTTGTAATGACAGCTTGTGGATGGGGGAACTGATTCAGTAAGGATGACACTCGTGTGAGGTTGAGTGGCAAGCAGGTGACTGAGCCAGGACCCAGACTCAGGATGTCCTTGCTTGCAGCCAATCTGCTTAGCTTAATGTTGGAGCCCACAGAGGTTTCCTAGTGAGATCTGAGTTTGCTTTACCAGCAGGGCTGCATAAGAGGATGATTGGACCATGGGCCTGGGTGCCAGGTGTTTGGAATGGTCTACACTTGGCTAGCAAGGGGGAGGTCTTTTGCCTTGCACCTTGGCATTGTTATAAAAAAAAAGTCTTTTGAATAAAGTTCTGGGCCATTGGGTTTTGATCCAGGCTCTCCTGAGGCTGTCCTATGTTTCTATCTTTCTTCTCATCATCTAGGTCTCTTTCCTTCTATCTAAATCACTTATCCCTTACTCCTCAAGAGTACCCTGGTCATAAAATGTGGGGGCTGGTCGCCCACAAATGACACCTGAACAGGGACCAGGGACTTGGCGAAAGGAGTGTCAGGGGGCATAGTGGGTGTAAGGCATGCTGATAATGAATTGTAATGGTGACAGTATTTTATTCTTGCGAGTGAAAGTAAAGTGACTGAAAGATGCCCAAGTTAAAAGTGAGGCTGCAGCAAGTGTCTGTCTCTGTCTATGTTTCTCTGTCTATGTTTCTCTCTCTCTCTCTCTCTCTCTCTCTCTCTCTCTCTCTCTCTCTAAGTTTAGTTATAAGTTATAACTTTAAGTAAATTATAAGTTTAGTTTGAGAAATGTAGGTTTGGGTACATTAGGATAGAATAGGCTTTAGGTATAGAGATATTGTGAAGACTTAGGTAAACTTAAGGTAGGTTTTACTGACCTGGGACACAGAAAGCAGCATCCATAGCAGACTACCAGCTTGGTAGTCAGAGTGGCTTCAGAAGCTCTAGAAGCTGCCAACAATGGTGGATGCCAGAGCCAGTGCAAGTGGCAGCAGCCAGGCAGCAGCATCTGAGACCTGCGGGACATCAGTGCAGCACAAGTGGCAGATGCCCAAGAGACAAGAGTGGGCAGCAAGGGTCTGCAAACTTTCTGCTGAGAAGAAGGCACAGTGAGGAGCCAAGCAAAGACTCTGTGCCACAAGAGAGGCAAATACAGCAGAGAGAGCAGACCCTGGCAGTGAGTGCCCAGCAGAGAAGCCACTAGAGAAGCAGCCAGATGAGCAGCTGAGATGTGCGAGAGCCTAGGGAGCTGTGGAGGTGAGAGCCGCGCTCCAGGCTGAACAACCAGACTGGGGCTCTGACGGAACTGCTGAGACTGATGCAGCCTGAGCTCCTAGCAGCAGGGTATGGCTGGAACCATGGAGTTGCCCTGGGCCTACAATTCAGCTGTGCAAGCAGGACAGCATATGGAGGTTTCTGGGACCCTGGGTGCTGAGTGCAGGGCCACCAGTGAAGCAGGTAATGGGACCAAAGGTAGTAGCTGGGTTTCCTCCTGGAGCCAAGGTTGCTATAAAATTACCATGGCTCAGCTCATAGCAGCTGGAAAAACCTTGAGCCTGTGAGGTGTGAGGTAATTGAAAGCCCTCTAGCCTCAGGACAGACAGACTGGGACTGTGAAAGCTAGGAGCCAAAAGCCTTGTAGTTTCTGTTTGCTGGCTGCCCAGAGAGCTTTTTTGAATGACTCATAACAGCTCAGTTACTATGGCAGTTGCTTTTTCTTGAGGCAAGGTTCTTAGGTGAAGACTGCCATAAAATGCTGCTGTAACTGAAAATGCCTCTGTGGCTGAGAGCAAAAGTTTCAGAGATGCTTGTTTGAACTAAAATTATTAACTGCAAAAAGGTTTTGGTTGTGAGAAATGATTCTTCATATTTGGAAGTGTAAGACTGGTACCAGAATTAATTTTTTGAACTTTTTGGACTTACAAAATGAGATAAAACTACAAAAAGGTTTTGGTTATGCGTTTCTTCATATTTGGAAAACTGGTACCAGAATTTATTTTTTGAACTTTTCGGACTTAAGAAATGGGATGGACAGGAGTGATTTCATTGCAATGAGACAATTTTGAACTTATTTATGCATATAAATTCTATCAATGGTGATGATTTATGAACTACTTTATGAAACTGTTTTTTATGGAACTGTTTATGTAAAAATGGAACTGTTATGGAACTTGTTTTATATTAGCAATGGAACTGTTTAAATGGAGAAGTTTGGGATTTTTTTTCTAATCAAGCTCAAGATACAGTTTAAGAAATTATAAAAAGAGAGGGGAGGAGTTAATATTCCTCAGTCTATTTAATTTTTTTAAATATTTTCTTGTTATTTGAGTGGACTGATGTTAACTTGTGTTAATGTACCCTATGTTTTGTATAGTTCTATTAAGAAATTGCTTTAAAGTATAAAAAGCTTTTCAAGTGTTAATGGTTATATTGAAAATATTGCTTTTGAATGTAGGTTTGTTGGAATTATAATTGTATATACTAATATTTATGTTACAGTTACTATGTTAACTATTTATATTGATGCACCATGGTATGGTGACGTTAAGGGATTATTTAAGTTTGATGCAGATGCATCAGAAGTTTATACTGTGTTTTGTTAGTAAGAAATACAAATGGTTATATTAAGAGATTGCTTTGAAATGTATTTTTTTTTCCTTTTTTCTTTTCTTTTCTTTTTTCTGAGATGGAGTTCCTCTGTGTAGCTTTACATCTTTCCTGGATCTCGCTCTGTAGACCAGGCTGGCCTTGAACTCACAAAGATCCTCCTGCCTCTGCCTCCCAAGTGCTGGGGTTAAAGGCGTATGCCACCACCGCCTGGCTGAAATGTATTTTTGCTAAAGTTTTTAAAGTGTTAATGTTTCTATTAAGAGTTGCTTTTTTATTTTTTATTTTATTTTATTTTAAAGATTTATTTATTTATTTTGTATATAGCATGTATGACTGCAGGCCAGAAGAGGGCACCAGATCTCATTACAGATGGTTATGAGCCACCATGTGGTTGCTGGGAATTGAACTCAGGACCTCTGGAAGAGCAGTCAGTGCTCTTAACCTCTGAGCCATCTCTCCAGCCCAAGAGTTGTTTTTAGATGTAAGTTTGAGAGAATTGTAATTATATATAGCAATATTTATGTTAAAATTATATTAACCTGTTTATTTTTGGTGAAGCTAAAGGACTCTTTAAGTTTGATGCAATCACATCTGGAGTTTGATTTATTTGATGTGGTGGCATCAAGAGTCTATTGATTTAAAAAAAGGCTTGTTATAGCTAAGACTACATCTTAGACCCATTCAAAAAGGATATTCCATCATTATCAACCTCTAGTCCTTTACTGGGAGGTGTGACAGCTATGGAGATTGCTGTGAGCTCTTAATGGGGAGCTTTTTAAAATATTAAGAAGAGAGATCTTTTGGAGCCCACAGAGGTTTCCTAGTGAGATCTGAGCTTGCTTTACCAGCAGGGAGAGAGAAAGAGAGAGAGAGAGAGAGAGAGAGAGAGAGAGAGAGAGAGAGAGAGAGAGCCTCTTCTTTGGCCTGGAGCTCTTCAACTTAGGCTGGCTGCTCAGCAAGCTTTAGGGATCTGTCTGTCTCCCCACTGCTAGGTTTACAAGCTCATGCTACCACACCCACCTTCTCTTTGGGTTCTGGGGCATTGGACTCAGGTTCTCATGCTTGTCTGGCAAACACTTTATGACTGAGCCATCAGTACTACTCACTTATTTTTAAAACTATAAATGCTAATGGAGAAGGAGAGATGAAAGAGAAGTGGGGGAGGTGGGGGGGGGCAGGAAAGGAAGAATAGATTACCAGTCTCTGCAGTGCCTAGAAAAGTCCTGTGAGACCTGGGACAGTGGCCAAGGGTGGCCTTGAGCAAGAAAAGTAGAGCCAGACTACCACAAGCCTGTGGAGGACAGACAAAGCTAAGGCTTGATTCCTGGACTTCTCTGGGCTGCACTTCCTGCCCTTGGGTTTCCCCATTGATTCACAAAATACTTACTGAATGCCTGCAGTTGCCAGGCAGAGTCAACAAGACAGAGACTGTGTCCTCAGAGGCCCCACACTTCAAATCTATGAGTACACACTGTGTGGCACTTTGGATGGTAGGACAGAGAAACAGCAGAGAGAGGTGTAAAAATAGTAAGGCTTCGAGCTTGAAAGGGGTGTCAGAGAAAGTAACCAGAAATCTGGGAGAAGGGCAGGGAACAAGCAAGGCCCCTGTGGTTGGAGCAAGTGGGGGAGGAAGAGCGAGTGAGTGAGGGCCAGGAAGCACTGGGAAGGGACTTCCACCTCAGAGGGCCTGTGACCAGAGATGGGAAACTGTGAGTGGATTCTGAGCAAGAGCCACACAAGCTAATTTACATGTTAAAGCAGTGATTCTCAACCTTCCTAACGCTGGGACCTTTTAATACAGTTCCTCATGTTGTGGTGATCCCCCCAACCATAAAATTATTTCGTTGCTACTTCATAACTGTAATTTTGCTACTGTTATGAATTGTAATGTAAATATCTGATATACAGGATATCTGATATGAGACCCATTATCCACCCCAAGGAGGTCACAATCCAAAGGTTGATTTGGATTAATCAACCTGTGTTAAAGGATGGTTCTGGCTGCTACAGGCAAGAGTTATGAGAACTGGCAAATAAAATTTCATGATGTTAGTTGTGCACAGTGGTGAAGACTTGTACTTGGGAAGCAGATGTAGGAGGATCACAAGTTTAAGGCCAGCCGGGGCTACGTACAACTACATGAGTGCTCCAAGCCAAGCAGGGCTGCACAGTGAGACCTGCTTCAAAATGACAACAAAACAAAATATTAAAAAACAAAAACCTTCACACTGTCCAGTAAAATCTGGGTTTCAGGTAAATACTTGTTAGTATAAGTATATTCTATATATTTGTGAAATTTATACTAAAAAAAATATCCTTCGCTCATGCTTATCTGCAATGAAAATGTTATCTCTCATGTCCTATTTGGCCCCACCTGAACATGGAAAAAAGGTCTGGGGCATAAAAGTGAAAGCAAGAAAGTGAGCAAAGATGTGTTTTAGTTTACCAGGTGAGAGAGAAGCGTGGTTCTCACTGGGAAGGGAGGCAGAGGGCAGGTTGATGAGATCCAGTTGAACTCCATATGTATATACACCCTCCTCCCTTTATGTCAGCTGTGTTAATTTATTGTACCACAAAAAAAAAAAATAGAGAGAAAGGATGGTGGTCAGTGCAGAGGATGTGGGCAGGACCTCCTAGCATAAGGGAAGGAAGTGGATTTTACCACAAGCTTCCTATCATTTTAGGGAAACCATGAAAATAGAATAAATTCACCCAAAGGTGAAGTTACCCAGAAAAGTCCCTCTCCTTCCTGCTCAGGGACATGGTGGTCAGCCCGTGTGGAGTGACAGGAAGAACTCTGGCTGCGACATTTCCTTTTTGGTACCCTGTCCTTTAGCTGGGTGCCAGCAAGCAGCTCTTAGGAGGGGGAGGTGTAGGAGAGAGAATGTTGGGGAACTGTCAACTGTGATGCATCATAATGTTTGGATCTTTTGTTGTGAGCCAGTTTGCTGAGGATTCTTGAAGTATAGGGGTCAGCACCTACAGATTGTTAGCACCCAAAAGCTATGAGACCCCCCTGGACCAGTATACTGAGTCCCGGTAGGTGCACTTTGTCTAAGGTGGTACCATCCCTTTTTGAGGTTGTTATATAAATCATGTCCTTTTATCCCTGTCTGTGTCAATATGTGTTTTCTAAAATATAAATATTCCCCATAAAACATTTTGTGTGTTTATGGCTATGTTTTGTTTGTTGAGATGATCTCATGTCAGCAAGGCTGACCTTGAGCTGATCCTCCAGCCTTCACCTCCCAAATTTTGTTATTGTTTCATAGATTATCATATTCATATTGCATTGTTAGCAGAACAGATAGAAATGTTATATCATGAGCTCCTGTTTTGATTTTTATTTTGATTCTAGGCATGCCCCATCACACCTGGCTGAAAAGAGTTTATTTGAGACAGAATATGAATAAAATCTAAAAGTAGCAGACCTACAGACAGACATCCCCCATCAGGTCATCCTCAGGAGTCCCACACTCTGGGCAGTGAGGAAGCCTAGCCTTGCCTTTTAACCATACACACCCTGCTTTCTTAGAGCCGCCTTGGGTCTGTCTGGAGTAGCACACCCTTGTTTGGCTGTTTTCCAAAGGGTCTTTAAGAAAAAAAAACTCAGGGTCTCCAAGTTCTATCTTTCTAAATTGTCCACTTTCTCTTCCACTCCCCAAGATGCCAGTTTGGGTACATGCTAAATGAGAGCCCCCACTGTATCCACCTAAGCTGTACCAGGGGTTGTGTATGCAGAGGATCCTTTGTGCCCAGGGCACAGGGCTCCTTGTGTACAGGAGCCTCCTATGTTGGGATCTCTGCCTCCTCACTGTGAGCAGGAGAAGAGGAGGGAGCTGGGAGGTGAACCTCCTGTGCAGAATCCTGCAGCAGTATTCTTTCATCCTTGGCTGCAAGATGGCAGGGCCCTGGGCAAAATGCAAGTGCAGGGCCTCCTTGCTCAGAATACAGAAAACACTACCAAAGATCCTGAACTTTGAATGTTTTTCTTTCTTCTTTATTTATTGTGCCATTTTATTTGCTACTTAATGTCATTCTAAGGGAAGGGAAAATGAAAATTTTCCAGTTAGTATGAATTCCACTATTCATCACTATATTCCTCCCTGCTGTTTTAAAAGAAAATGTAAGAGTATTTAACTCACATACAAAATTATGAGAAGTTTATAGTTTGTTTCATAGACTAACAAATGCATGTTGTATTTTTATCAGAACAAATAGAAATGTTGTGTCATGTGACCTTGTTTTGTTTTTGTTTTGAGCCAGGATTTCATTTCACCTACACTGGCCTTGATCTCCATGTGTGATGAAGGATGACCTTCTAATCTCCCTGCCTTCAACTCCAGAATGCTGGAATTATGGGAATGTACCTTACACACTGTTTTATATGGTACTGGGGATGGAAAGCAGAGCTCCCTGAGTGCTGGGCAAGCTTTCTGCCAGCTGAGTGACATCCCCAGCTCAGAGCAGAAACTTTTTAGTCCTCCTCCTCCTCCTCCTCCTCCTCCTCCTCCTCCTCTTCTTCCTCTTCCTCTTCCTCCTCCTCCTCCTCCTTCTTCTTCTTTTGGTGTTTTGAGACAGGGTTTCTCTATGTAGCCTTGGCTGTCCTGGACTTCACTCTGTAGGCCAGACTGGCCTCGAACTCACAGAGATCCAGCTGCCTCTGACTCCTGAGTGCTGGGATTAAAGTCATGTGCCACAACTGCCTGGCCCTAGTTTTGCTTTGCATGTGTGTGTGTGTGTGTGTGTGTGTGTGTGTGTGTGTGTGTGTGTGTGTGTGTGTGTGTCTGTGTGGTATGTGCATGCAGAGGTTCAAAGTAGATGTCTGGTTTCTTCCTCGCTGGCTTTCCCCCTTATTTATTTAGACAAGGTCTCTCTCTGAACCCAGAGCTTGCCAATTCTGCATATCTAGCTGGCCAGCTTGCCCTGGGCTCCTGTCTCTGTCTTACAAGTGCTGGGATTACAGGCAGCCACCATATGCCCATCTTTTAAATGGGTTCCAGGGATCCAGTCCTTACGATTGTGGGGCAAGTGCTTTATCCACTGAGCCCTCTCCCTGGCCCATAGTTTTACTTCCTGATAGGTACACACGGTCTCAACATTTTTGCCTCTTTCCCCTGATAGTTAAAGGACAGAAAAGTCAAGGGGTGGCTGGATTGCCCTGCATGTCTGTTATCAGGTTCACTGTGGAGGACTAGCTAACAAGGAAGGACTGCGAAAAGACTGTTCCTTAATTCTTCGTGTTCTCCAGACCACCCCTGCCTCCGTTCACATTCAAAAGGAGTTCACTGTTGGATGGCAAGGGCAGCCTCTAAGCCCTGTTTTCTCCTGCTTAATCATGGACATGGCCTGCCACCTTGGACTTGCCTTGAGGCTTGCTGAGATCTTAGCACTGTGGGTCTGGCAGAATCCTATGACTCTCGGATATGGCAAACACTTCTGGGGTGCTGCATTTGCGAGTGCAGTGGCAGGGGATGGGCACACACACCCCCTTCTCTCGGACTGCACTTATAAAACTGCATACAGGCATGGGGATGGACCTAAACTGGGAGAGTTCTTGTCTCACATGCTTGAGGCCCTAGATTTGGTCCCCAGCACCGCATAAACCAGGAGGAACATGTGCCTGTAATCCCAAGGAGGTTGACATGGGAGGGTCAGAGCCAAGGTTATCCTCAGCTATATAGCAAGTTTGAGGCCCTGTCTTAAAAGGAGGTGGCAAATAGCTTTACTCCTAGCACTTAGGAGGCAGAGACAGGTGAATCTCTGTGATTCCAAGGACAGCCTGGTCTACACAGCAAGTTCCAGGCATCCAGGGCTACATGGTGAGATTCTGTCTCAAAAACAAAACAACAAAACAAAATCAAACAAACAAAACAACAACAAAAAAAGGAAGAAAAAGGAAAAAAGGGGAAAGAAAATAAAAGAGCCAAATATAAGACTAATTTAAACTTCACAGTGAAACACATATAGCAAGGTCAGTGGGCTGGCTCAGTGGATAAAGGTACAGCCAAGCCTGATGACCTGAATTTGATCCCTGGATCCCACGTGGTAGGAGGAGGGAACCAACTCCCACAATCTATCCTCTGACTTCCATATGTACAGAATGCACAAAAGCAAACAAATCTATGCAAAAAAAAAAAAATGGAGGAGGAGGAGGAGGCAGGAAAATAGCAAAGCAGTGCCGAAGTGTGGACCTGGGTTTCAGGCAGATGTGCTCTGTCAGTGCCAAGGCTGAGAATACTGATGCAATGCAGTATAAGGGTAGGAGCTGCAAAGCCCTGGGCCATCATGGTATGCATCCCCTCAGACTCATATCTATTGCCCCAACAGACTTTGTTTACAAAATAACAAGCTCAACAAGAAAATTACTAAGAATTTCAAGATGCTGACAGCCCACCATGAAACCTAGTGTGGGCTTTCTGAGCAAGAGGTCTCTGCTATCCTACAGGACCACGAAGCGGGCCAGGCATCCTGGCATCCTCTGCTGGAGGGGCCCCCTCCCTGTGAATTGTGTTTCTAAGCAACCCCAGGTCTTGGCCAGTTCACCGTTCCTCCAGGCAACTGAGACAGAGACTGCCGGCTGTCTGGCGTCTGCCCTCCTTTTCCAGGTGGCACTTAAAGCTGAAGGGGACATCTTCACCACTTCCAGTTAGGTACAGCCGCAGAGGCCTGAGCCTCAGGCAGATAATAATACAGTTTCTGGGAAGGGCCTTCAGACAGAGAGAGGGTGAAGAGGACTGACTCACACTGTTTTCCTTTTCCTGCTGGTTGGTTGTGGTAGACAGACAGTAACAGTTTCAGCCACTGGCTTGGACCCTGTAGATGAGGACCACACACAGGTGGGGTCTTGCACACTTTCCCAGCCTGGGTGGCCACCCTTCAGGCTTTTACGTGACAAAATAAATCTGTGTGTATGTTCTAAGACACTATTAAGGTGTGTGTCTCTAGGCTGACTGTAAAAACAAACCTAGTTTCTGCCTGACAGAGCATCTCTATGTCTGGTGCCTATGACACAGGAACTTCTGGGTCTACAAGCCAGGTAGAGGCTCAGGGAAGCCAGGAAGGGGACTCTCTGGCTCAGATATGTAGCCATCCAGCTGCCTCTAACTGTGGCTGCTGAGTAATTTCCCCCTGCCATCCCTCCTGAGGAATTTGTCTTATATCAAGGGTAGCCCTGGGGCTGGGAGGTACTGCCTTGTGCACAAAGGTACTATTGGAACACAGCCAGGCTTGTTCAGTTCTGTCTGGGGATGCTTTTGAGCTATGAAAGCCATCCTGGGGCATATCATGAAACCCTGTCTGGGCGGGGGGGGGGGGGGGGGGGGTTGGGGGTGGTGGGGTGGTGGTGAGTATTTAGCTTCTTGGCTGCCAGAGCTATTTTTCCTTTTAACTTTGTCAAGGATTGTAATATTTACATTCTACTCTGTTTCCTTTGTCCCATGTTGGCAGTGCAAGCATGAGGCCCTGAGTTCAAATCCCCAGCACGAATGTAAAATCCAGGTGTAGCAGTCAGTGTGTGTCTGTATTCCCAGTGCTGGGGAGAAGGACACAGGAGGGTCCATGAGACCTGCAGACCAGCTAGAATAGCTGAATCAGTGAGCTTCCGGTTCAGTGGGAGACCGAATTATTGTAGAAGATGGAGAAGTGGCTCAGCAATTAAAAGCCCTTGCTGATATTCCAGAGAGCCCGAGTTCAGACCCGAGCATCCACATTGGTGGCTCGTAACTATCTGTAATCGCAGTTCCAGGGGATCTGATGACCTCTTCTGGCCTCCATGGGCACCCGTACACAACATAAATGAAAATTAAGAGTTGATGAATCTTAACTCTTTTTGAAGGTAGAGAGCAACTGAAGAAGACACCTGACATCAGCTTCTAATTTTCACATGCACTTACACACACAAACATGCATCTACATACGCATACAAACACACACACATACATCACAGATGAAACAAGGTGGGTGATCTTAAGCTAGGTGTGGTATAGTCCATGCATGTAATCCTAATCCCAGCACTCCAAAAGGAGGCTTGTGAGTTCATGATCAGCCTGTGCTATCAAGTAAGACCTTGTCACAAACAAACAACTCTGATGATTATCAAGCATCTGCAGATCAAAGGAGACTATTCCAGACACCACAGTCCAAACAAATATCATCTCGTTTTTCTTCTCATTATTCAGCTCCATTTATAAAACCCTCAGCTGTTCTTTTTATAATTGGTTGTTTTAATGGGACACCTTTTTTAAAAAAATGTCATTTATTTATTCTATGGATATTCCATGTATGTCTGTGTGCCATCTGGGTACCTGCTGAGGTCAGAAGAGGGCACTGGATGTCCTGGAACTAGAGTTACAGATGGTTGTGAACCTTCATGTGGATGCTGGGAGTTGAGCTTGGGTCCTGTGGTAGTTTGAATGTAATTGGCCCCCATAAGCTCATAGGGAGTGGCACTATTAGGAGGTATGGCCTTGTAGGAGGAAGTGTGTTATTGTGGAGGCAGGCTTTGAGGTTTCCTATGCTCATTATACCACCCACTGTCTCAGTCAACTTCCTGTTGCCTGCAAGATGTAGGACTCTCAGCTCCAGCACCATGTCTGAACCATGGACTGAACCTCTGAAACTGTAAGCAAGCCACCCCAATTAAATGTTTTCTTTAGGAGACTAGAGAGATGGCTCAGAGGTTAAGAGCACTGGCTGTTCTTCCAGAGTCCCAAGTTCAATTCCCAGCAACCACATGGTGGCTAACAACCATCTATAATGAAATCTGTTGCCCTCTTCTGGCATGCAGGATACTATATATTTAATAAATAAATAAATAAATAAATAAATAAATAAATAAATAAATCTTTTTTAAAAAGTGTTTTCTTTATAAGAGTTGCCGTGGTCATGGTGTCTCTTCACATCAATAAAAACTGTAAGACAGAAGTTGATACCAGAGGTATCAACCAGGGTATTGTTGTGACAGACCTGACCATGTTTTGGGGAGGATTATGGAAGGACTTTGGTATTTAAGTTATGAAAGCAGTGGAATGCTTTAAGCAATGCTTAATGGCCGTACTAGTAGAGGAATGGAAGACAGACATGTTAACAGTTATTTGAACTGTTGGGGGCTCACTCAAAGGGTTTCAGAGGAGAAGAATTTTAGTATGTTATCTAGAGATCATTCTTGTGATATTTTGGTGAAGAAAGTGGCTGCTTTTTGCCCTTGTCCAAAGAGTCTGAGAGCCAGATGTGTGGGGGGCACACCTTTAATTGAAGTACTGGGAAGGCAGAGGTTGATGGATCTCTGAGTTTGAGGACAAACTGGTCTACAGAGCAAGTTTCAGGACAGCCAAGCTTAGTTAGTGAAGGACAAAAAGCTGGTGAAGATGTGATTGAATGAGGGTTCCATGTTCCAGCTCCAGTAAACAGCATAACTTGGCAGCTTTGGCTATGTGGTTCTGGCTTTATAGTTAAGGACAGAAGAAACCGGTATAGAATTTGCCTCCATGCCTAAAGAAAGCTGCTGAGACCAAGCATGTTTCAGGTGTATACCTGAATGGAGGCCTAGTAAAGAGGTCATTGTGTGAAGCCCTGAATTTGAAGCCTGGATTGCCGTGAAGAACCCAAGATATTAGAAATACCAGAGTCGAGTCATGTGATACCTGCCAAGGAGAACTACTAACAGGAAGTGGAACCTGTAGTGGGAATTTGCTCTGCCCATGACCTTGGGCTATCTGGCCTGATAGAGCTGGTGTTTCTTATCTGCCTATATGACTGCTTAAAAGGGAGGAGAAAGGGGGTTATGGTCTCTTGGGTGGTAAAGACTGGATCAGACAGCGTGAAGCAGCCTGTGATTGGTCCCCAGCTCTCCAAGGACTCTGCAACTGGATTTACCTTATCCTGTATCAGTGAGTCTGTTTTCCCCATAGAACCCCTTAATAAATAAATAAATAAATATATATATATATGTATATGATATAAATAATAATATATACATACCATTGATGATCATGGTATATATATATGATATATATATGACATATATATCATATATATATATATATACACACATATAATTGAGGATCATGTTACAAATCAGTGTGGTGGTTCCTCAGAAAGATGGGAACTGATCTGCCTAGGGATCTATCTGTGCCACTCTTAGGGATGTGCCAAGGGATGCTTTATCCTACCATGTTCATTGTTTCTCTATTCATAATATCCAAAGATTAGAAATGGTCCTGATAGTCCTCATCAGAAGAAATGGCTAAAGAAAATGTGGTACATTTACAGAATGGAGTATTACTCTGCCATTAAAAAAAAACAACAAAAAAAACCCGACACCATGAGCCGGGTGATGGTGGCTCACGCCTTTAATCCCAACACTCAGGAGGCAAAGCCAGGTGGATCTCTATGAGTTCGAGGCCAGCCTGGTCTACAGAGTGAGTTCCAGGACAGGCTCCAAAGCTACACAGAGAAACCCTGTCTCAAAAATAAATAAATAAATAAATAAATAAATAAAAATAAAAAAGGACACCATAAAATTTGCAGGCAAATGGATAGAACTAGAGAAAAATCTTCCCGAGTGATGTATCCCCAGACCCAGAAGGACAACTATGTTATGTATTTACTTATATGTGGATATTAGCTGTAAAGTCAATGATAGACAAGCAACAATTTATAGAACCACAGAGTGTAGTTATAAAGGACTAGAGGGTACAGAGAGATCTTGTTAGGAAAGGAAATAAAAAAGATAATATATAACTACAATTATGAATGGATGGGGGTGGAACAGGGGGATCAAGTAGGGAGGGGAAGGGGATTGTGGGAAGGAAATACAGATAGAAGCAGCTAAAATTTAGGGGCATTTGAGGGGTAATACGGAAACCATACAGTAGAAGCTTCCTAAAATATACACATATAAAAAGCAATCTAAATGAAATCACCACATAGAGAAAGAAATGTGTTGCAGTCAACAAAGCTGAAAAGAGTTGGAGCTCTGAAGAGTGTTTTGACATCAGACATGGAGATGAAGAGTTTAGAGTTTGCCCAGCTGGTTTTAGGTCTTGCTTTGGTCCAGTATTTCCTCACTATGCTCCCTTCCCTACATTTTGGAATGGTAACGTATGTCTGTGCCATTATATGTTGTAAGTATGTGATCTGTTTTTTTCTTTTTTTTTTTTTTTTTTTTTTTTTTTTTTTGGTTTTTCGAGACAGGGTTTCTCTGTGTAGCTTTGCGCCTTTCCTGGGACTCACTTGGTAGTCCAGGCTGGCCTCGAACTCACAGAGATCCGCCTGGCTCTGCCTCCCGAGTGCTGGGATTAAAGGCGTGCGCCACCACCGCCCGGCGTGATCTGTTTTTTTCATTTTGATTTTATAGGGGATTACAGATAAGAGATTACATGAATCTCAGAATCTCCGAAGAAACTTAGAACTTTGGACTTTTAAACATTATTGAGATTGTTATAGACTATGGGGACTTTTGAAATTGGACTAAATGCATTTTGAATTATGATATTGTTATAAGCTTATGGGGATCAGGGAGTGGAATGTGGTAGTTTGAATGTAATTGGCCCACATAAGCTCATAGGAGGTGTGGCTTTGTTAGAGTAGGTATGGCCTTGTTGGAGGAAGTGTGTCACTGTGGGGGCGGGCTTTGAGGTTTCCTATGCTCAGGATACCACCCAGTGTCTCAGTTGACTTCCTGTTGCCTAAAAGAGTAGCACTCTCAGCTCCAGCACCACGTCTGCCTGCACCGCCATGTTCCCCTTCATGATGATAATGCACTGAACTTCGGAAACTGTAAGTGAGCCACCTCAACTAAATGTTTTCTTTATGAGTTGCCGTGGTCATGGTGTCTCTTCACAGCAATAAACACCCTAAGACAGGTCCTGAGAAAGAGCAGCCAGTGCTCTTGACCGCTGAGCTGCTTCTCCAGCCCCTGAAGTAATTTCTTCATAAGCAGGTAGTGGCAGATTATCTGGCTCATGGAATTTCAGAAAATGTCTTTATTTGCTCTTCATTCTGGGTAGAAAATTGACTATCAAGTTTCAGATTCAAATATTTTTTAAAAACTTGGAAAACCATGCTTTTCATCTGTAGCAGCCAGCTGTTTTGAAATCTGACATCGAGGCAGCTGTCACCCCCAATCTGTACTTGGCCTCTCTTTTTCTTTCTGGAAGCATATGTGTGTTCCCCCTTAAGTTCTGAAATTCCACTCAGATACGTGTGAGTGTTCTGTACTTGTCTCCATTGCACTTAGAGCGTCCCTTAAAATCACACCAAGCCTGGGGCCAGCAAGATGGCTCATAAAGGCACTTAAGATATGACAACCTCAGCTCAATCCTGGGGACCCACGTGGTGGAACAAGAGAACCAACTCCCCCGTGACCTCCATTCATGAGCCACGGCACATGCATATCTCCCTGAACACAAAATAAATGAATAACTATAGTACAAATTATAAAAGGAAACAAATAAAGCACAAAACTAAAACATTTTCTGGCTTAATGCCAAAGATATTAAGAAAACCACGATGGACTCGGCATTACAACCGAGAGGATGTCAGTTTATGTTCTCATGCGTGGAATAGGATGTTAGCTTTTAAAGAGCAGAAGGATTCTTCCAGCCTGAGATGAAGGGCTCCTTTTCTTCAGTCGTCACCCACAGCCCCTCCCCACAGACAGCACCAGCATCTGTGGTCCCATGGGCATCCAGGTAGGTAAAGATGCTAATACTGGTGTATATTATTCACTTTTTACAAGGTAGGGGCTGCTGAGATAGCTCAGTGGTTAAGAACACTTATCCACTCTGCCGGTTGGTCTGGGTTCGATTCCTCCACCCACATCAGGTAGCTCACAGTTGCCTGTATCCCTAGTTCCAGGGGATCTGATGGCCTCCACCAGTATCTGCACATGCGGTGCACATAAAACCTCTCAGGGAAACATACATATAAAAATAAATGAAGAAATAAATCTTAAAAAAATAGAAATACAAAGTACACACCCCACTTATTCGGCATCTCTTAGGTTACATTGGAGCTTAGCAGTCAGTCAGCTTGCCCTACAAGTGCATGAGAATTGGTCCAATCAGTACCTGGTTGATGGATATTTTGGTCATTTTAAATTTGATGTCTGTGGTAGTTTGAATGTAATTGGCTCCCATAAGCTTATACGGTGTGGCACTATTAGGAGGTGTGGCTTTGTTGGAGTAGATGTGGCCTTGTTGGAGGAAGTGTGTCACTGTGGGGGCGGGCTTTGAGGCTTCATATGCTCAGGATACTGCCCAGTGTCTCAGTCCACTTCCTGTTGCCTGCAAGATGTAGAACTCCCAGCTCCTCCTCCAGCACCATGTCTGCCTGTATACCACCGTGCTCCCCACCATGATGATAATGGACTGAACCTCTGAAACTGTGAGCAAGCCACCCCAGTTAAATGTTTTCTTTGTAAGAGCTGCCATAGCAGTGTGTGGAAGTGGCGATGGCTGGGCATAAGGCCTAAACTGCACGCGAGGTCCGAGCCCTTCCTGCGGGCCGTACATGACCCTAGACCGGCATTTGGGGGCTGCATCGATTGACAAGTGTCTCCCCAACTTGCTCATCACAGAATCCACATATGCAACAACCATCCGAGACTCCAAATGCTGCAGAGAGCAAGATTTCCTTAAGAAAGTTCAGCCGAGCGGTAGTGGCACACGCCTTTAATCCCAGCACTCGGGAGGCAGAGCTAGGAGGATCTCTGTGAGTTTGAGGCCAGCCTGGGATACCAAGTGAGTTCCAGGAAAGGCACAAAGCTGCACAGAGAAACCCTGTCTCAAAGAACCAAAAAAAAAAAAAAAGGAAGTTCATGAGACTGTGGAGCGTGGTGGGAAGGTGTTGATCTCTGTGTTTGCACTGGGCCAGGCATAAGAGCTCTGCATCCTGCTGGAGACCTTCTGGGAACGCATGACCCTGAAGGTGCCCATCTTCTCTGCAGGCCTGACAGAGAAGGCCAACCACTACTACAAGCTCTTCATTACCTGGACCAACCAGAAAATACGTAAGACACTTGTCCAGAGGAACACGTTTGAGTTCTAGCACATCAAAGCCTTTGACTGGACATTTGCTGACAACCCAGGTCCCGTGGTTGTGTTTGCCACACCTGGGATGCTGCATGCTGGCCAGTCTCTGCAGATCTTTCGAAAGTGGGCAGGAAACGAGAAGAACATGGTCATCATGCCTGGCTACTGTGTGCAAGGCACTGTGGGCCACAAGATCCTTAGCGGGCAATGAAAGCTGGAGATGGAGGGGAGCCAGGTGCTGGAGGTAAAGACGCAAGTGGGATACACGTCATTCAGTGCCCATGCTGATGCCAAGGGCAACTGGTGGGACAAACAGAGCCGGAGAGTGTGCTGCTGGTGCATGGCGAGGCCAAGAAGATGGAGTTCTTGAGGCAGAAGACTGAGCAGGGATTCCGGGTCAGCTGCTACATGCCGACCCGACCAATGGTGAGACAGTGACGCTGCCCACACCCCCAGCATCCCTGTGGGCATCTCCCTGGGGCTGCTGAAGCGGGAGATGGTGCAGGGACTGCTCCCTGAGGCCCAAAAGCCTCTGCTCTTGCATGGCGCACTAACTATGAAAGACCATAGTTTCCGGCCGGTATCCTCAGAGCAAGCCCTCAAGGAGTTGGGCCTGGCTGAGCACACCAACTGAGCTCCACCTGTCCTGTGTACCTGCAGGACACATGCAAGGAGCAAGAAACAGCCCTACATGTGTACAACCACCTCAAGAGCACCCTCAAAGACCATCGTGTACAGCCCCTCCCTGATGGCTCTGTGACTGTGGCGTCCATTCTTATCCAGGCTGCCGCCCACTCAGAGGACCCTGGTACTGAGTTACTCCTGGTCTCCTGGACCTACCAGGATGAAGAGGTGGGAAGCTTTCTCACAGCATGGCTCAAAAAATGGCCTCCCCCAGGCCCCCAGCTGACGTGTAACCACCAGCAGCCTACCACTCTGTCTCTTACTGTTTGCCCAGCAGAAGGACCAGGGCTTTGGCTTTGGGAGGTGAGTGCCCTGAGTAAATGGAAACCATAATTGGGCCACAGACACTGTCCTAGGGACAAGACCAGAGTCACAGGCTGGCTAACGTAATAAACAGGCCTTTTTGTTTGCTTAAAAAAAAAAAAAAAAAAAAAAAAGCCGGGCGTGGTGGCGCATGCCTTTAATCCCAGCACTCGGGAGGCAGAGCCAGGCGGATCTCTGTGAGTTCGAGGCCAGCCTGGGCTACCAAGTGAGCTCCAGGAAAGGCGCAAAGCTACACAGAGAAACCCTGTCTCGAAAAAACCAAAAAAAAAAAAAAAAAAAAAAAAAGGTTGCTGTAGTCATGGTGTCTATTCACAGCAATGGAAACCCTAACTAAGACAATGTCCTTCATATAATCTGCAGGAAACATCCCTCTAGTGAATTTATTCAAGGAATGAGCTCCTAATATCAGCAGTGCCGGTACAAAAAGTGAGGTATTTTGTGTCATCATTATTTTTTGCAGTACAGAGACTTAACCCAGGGCCTTGCACATACCAGGCAAGTGCTCTACCACTGAGAGCCTTTAGGCATTTAAAGTTTTGATTTTTAGGGGTTAATTTACGCCACACAAAGGTTGTATCATTTCATTCTCCATAGTGTTATCTGGGTGTCTGATTCCTGCCTTATTAATACTACCAGATATTATCAAATTCGCAAAGTTTGCCCCTTTGGTTAGGGGTGGGGGTGCATACCAGTCACTTCAGAATTTAGGAAATTAAAGCAGGAGATTAGGGATTCAAGGTCATCTTCTTCAGCACACAGAGTTCAAGGCTAGCCTAGGCTATGTGCAATTCCATTTCAAAACAAAGCGAATGAGCCCATGAGCCCGTGGTGGTACAGACCTGTAAGTCCAGCACTAGGGAGGTTCTCTGTGAGTTTGAGGTCCACAAAGCTAGTTTCAGAACATCTAGGACTACACAGAGGGATCCTGTCTCAGAAAAACAAAACAAAACAAACAAATCAATTTGGACATTTTTTTTCCTTTGAGTGTTAGACATTAAATTCAGGACCCCGGGCATGCTAGGCAAGAACTCCCCCACTGAGCTATGGTCACAGTCCTCAGACTCCAGGGCTTTAATGTGATTTCTTTCTGGGTTGGTGGCTTAGTATTGTTTCCTACAATCGCTGGCCACGGGTGTTTCTCTTCCGTAACTTCTCTCTTCAGGGTATCTCAATGGCCGAGTCTGTCTTTTCAGGGAAATGGCCCTTTCTGACCTCCTTGTTCTCATCTCTGCCTCTGTCCTGGAGTAAGACATCTGGACCGTCCCGAGTGTCCCTTCATTTTCTGCCCACATCTCTCAGCTGCTGGTCTTTTCATTCTGCTTTAAAGATGGTCATCAACACTATCGCCCATTTTACTTGTTTCTGAGACATTCTAAATTATTGTATTTGGAAATCAAAGAAGTATGTGAAGCTTGATTTTAATAATTAAAATAAGTATAGCTCGGGCTGGAGAGATGGCTCAGAGGTTAAGAGCACTGACTGCTCTTCCAGAGGTCCTGAGTTCAATTCCCAGCACCCACATGATGGCTCACAACCATTTGTAATGAGATCTGGTGCCCTCTTCTGGTCTGCAGTCATACATGCTGTATACATAATAAATAAATAAATCTTTAAAAAAAAATAAGTACAGCTCAGCTCATGGTTAAAAACATAACACTCGCCAGGCAGTGGTGGTGCATGCCTTTGATCCCAGCACTCAGGAGGCAGAGGCAGGCGGATCTCTGTGAGTTTGAGGCCAGCCTGGGCTACAGAGTGAGTTAGTTCCAGGACAGGCTCCAAAGCTACACAGAGAAACCCTGTCTCAAGAAAACCAACAAAACAAAACAAAACAAAACATGGCACTCGCCTTCAATTTTTATGTCTAATTCTCACCCCTAAACTTAGTGGTACACGCCTTTAATCCCAGCACTTGGAAGATAAAGGTGGGCTGATCTCTATGCATTTGACCTGGTCTACATTCTCAACCTTTTTTTAAATCCCTTTTTTTTCTCTCTCTTTTTTTAAAAAAAAATTTTTACATTTTTAAAATCTGTGTGTGTGTGTGTGTGTGTGTGTGTGTGTGTGTGTGTGCTCACGTGCACGTGTGAGCGCTCATGTTCCCATGCCCATGTATGAAGGTAAGAGGATGGCTTCAAAGAGTTGGATTTCTCCTTCCACTATGTGGTTTCTGGGATCAAACTCAAGTCAGGTTTGGTTGCGAGCGAATTCCCTGCTGAGCCGTCTCTTCAGACCCCCAGATGTTGTCTTTCGGCTTCCTTTTCTAGTAAGCGGGTGCTGAGAATTCCACCATCTCTGTACCTCAGTGCTGTTTCCACAGTCCTATTGGAATAGTTTTGCCCTCAAGGTTTTGTTAAATTATCACACTTTTTTTTTTTTTTTCTATTTTGGGAGTGTGGTGCTGGTGTTCAAGACAAGATTTCTCCATGTAGCACTGGCGGGCTGTCCTGGAACTTGCTCTGTAAACCAGGCTGATTGCAAACTCACAGAGATCCACCTGCCTCTGCCTCCCAAATGCTGGGATTAAAGGCAAAAGCCACCATCGCCTGGCCAAATTATCCCACTCTTTTGTAGCATGAATCTTAAAAGTTCTTATTAACAAAATCAAACCCGAGGCGAGTTATTGGGGTCCATGCTGGTAGATCAGAGAGACAGAACAAACCACAGCTATCTCACCTCACCAGTTCCTCAGCTGGTCCTGTTTCCTCAGACTGGAAGCCTCTGAGTCCTCATCCAGAATGTATCTCAGCTGAACTGTGTTGCTCCATAGCCTGAAAGCTTAACCAGCCAAAAAGCCTCTAGTTTCTGGTCCTCACGCCTTATATATCTTTCTGTTTTGTACCACCACTCCCTGGGATTAAAGGCTGGCTTTCTGGGATTAAAGGTGTGTGTCACCATGCTTGGCTATTTCCAATGTGGCCTTGAACTCACAGAGATCCAGAGGGATTTCTATCTCTGGAATGCTAGGATTAAAGGCGTGTGCTATCACTGCCTAACTAGTGGCTTGTCTGTTCTCTGACCCCAGATAAGTTTATTAAGGTACATAATATTTTGGTGAACACAGTATCACTACATCTCCTCTCTTTTTGTCTAAAATTAAAAAAGCTTATAACTAATACAAGAAAAACTATCCAATAAGCATATACAATATATACAGCCAAAATTAAATTAATGATGTCTAGTCCATTAACATTTGACAGATTCAGATAAAAAACTCCATTATATATATTAACAATGTCCAGTCCAGTAACATCTGATAAACTCAGAACAAAAAAATTTTCATTACTTATCTTATTTAAAACAAGTAGTTCCTTTTTAAAAGTAGATTCCATAATCTCCCTTTTTATCTTATCATATCCATATTCTCTCTTTTTTCTTTTCATAATACATTCAGTAGTCTACCTTTTGTCATTTTTATATCTTCCCCTTTTCTTCAGTGTAGATTCAGTGATCTACCTATTTATCCTATTATTTCTTTATCTTTTTTCTCAGAGTAGATTCGATGATCTATCTCATATCTATATTCTCTTTTACTTTTTGCTTTCTAGGGGTGAAGATATCTTTAGGGAATCTTGAAAAGAAAATTTTGGGGTTAATCATCAAGTCCTGTATCATTTGTCCAGTCTCTGCATAATAGAAAAGTTCAGGGCTTGTTTCAAGTCCTTGTTTGAGTAGTCTGTCAGGCTGTATCATCTCAGCTAGCCATCTCAAAATTGTCCTAAGCAGTTTGTAGTCCAAAGCAGATCTTTCAGCTTAATGGCTTTACCATAGTCCTTTTGAAGATTTCAAAGTTGCTGTTAGGTGTGGTCATGGTTCCATGCAGACTTTTTTTTTTTTTTTTTTTTTTTTCCTCCTCTGTGGTTTGGAGCAATCACAGTCTGATAAATGTCTGTCTCTCGGAACCATGAACATTCTTCCCTAGAACAGAAAATCTTCACAACAATTTCTCCCCACCATTTGTCTTGCCAAATTTTTCCAAACTGACCTTGGCCGATGCTTTCTTGTAACACGATGGTCCTGGCAATTCTTCTCTGAAACAGCAGCAGTAAACCTTTCGTCCCAGGTAGCAGCATCACCGCAGTCACCAACACGATGAGAAGGAGCTGGCAACGTGGAGCAGTAGCCACTGTTTCCATGGTCCCACCACTGTTTATGGCTCAATCCGGGCCAAAGCTTCTCCCAAGCCTCCTAGGCCGGCCTCAAACTCGGGATCCTCCTGCCTCTGTTTCCTTCAGCAAATCCTACCGGTGTGCGCCACCACAACCGCCTGAGTGTAGCTTGGGCCTGAGCTGGGGCTCACAAGGCCACAGGCAAACAGCTTTTTCATGAATTCGTAACACGAACGTTGGGCGCCAGATGTAGCAGGAATCTTAAAAGTTCTTATTGATAAAATCAAACCTGAGGCCAGTAATTGGGGTCCATGCTGGTAGATCAGAGAGACAGAACAAACCACAGCTATCTCACCTCACCAGTTCCTCAGCTGGTCCTGTTTCCTCAGACTGGAAGCCTCTGAGTCCTCATCCAGAATGTATCTCAGCTGAACTGTGTTGCTCCATAGCCTGAAAGCTTAACCAGCCAAAAAGCCTCTAGTTTCTGGTCCTCACGCCTTATATATCTTTCTGTTTTGTACCACCACTCCCTGGGATTAAAGGCTGGCTTTCTGGGATTAAAGGTGTGTGTCACCATGCTTGGCTATTTCCAATGTGGCCTTGAACTCACAGAGATCCAGAGGGATTTCTATCTCTGGAATGCTAGGATTAAAGGCGTGTGCTATCACTGCCTAACTAGTGGCTTGTCTGTTCTCTGACCCCAGATAAGTTTATTAAGGTACATAATATTTTGGTGAACACAGTATCACTACACTCTTTTCACATAAATATATGTCCTACTTAGTGGAGTCAGCTAGTTCTCTATGGTTGTGTTCACTTGAGCTTTTCCTGGAGTTAATGGCGTTTAACAGCTAGTCTAAAAGAAATTGGAAACACCTTTGAGCGGGTGAGCGTCTTTGTCCATGGATTTACTGCTTCCTTGGTGTCTTTGCTTCCTGAAAAGACAGAGCCAAGAGAAACAGACTCCACATCAGGGAGACAGGCAAGGCAGGGGAAGGGTGAGATGTTTTCAGGTCCTTTCACCTGAAGAAGAAAAACGTCCACAGGCACCCAAGGAGATGAGCTTTGGAAATCAGTTGGCTTCAGGGTATTTTTATGGAAATCATGCTTTCCTTTTTGTGGTGCATGGTTCTTCACCCATTTTCTACCTAAGCTGAGTGGCTACATTAGTCCTTTCCAAGAAAATTGTCACAGTGTGTGTAGTGCGGTTGTCTTCCAAGCTAGCCCGGAAGCAATGATGACGCACCAACAACCGAGCAGTCCTCTTGTATTTCCGGGCTGGGGTATGTGAGTTCTGATGGTTCGTGCTTAGTGGAGAGATAAGCAGGTAAAAGTGCCCCTAAATGGGAGGATGGGGTGTGATGGGTGGGAGAGAAAAGAATCCCTAGGGAGGAAAGAGGGCACGAAAAGCTGAGGTTTCAAGCGGGCGGGAACCCAGCCTCAGCAGGACACCATCCACCATGGATTGTGAGAACCCTGCCTAGCAAGGAACAGATGACATTAGTAAACTTCACGAGCTCAGGCACCTCTCAGGGCTGTGAGGATGGCTACCCACAAGTCAGAGGTGGGTACTTCATGTGAAAGGGGAACGCGGCTGCAAATGGTCCCCACATTTTTATCTTTTAGGTTATTCGAGCCACTCTGAAAATGCTTAGGGTTTGGAAGGAACAAGGGTCCCATGATGGCCTTACTGGGGCTAAGCAGATCTTTTGTGCCTCTTCAGGGCACGAGGCCCACCCCTTTCTCTTTCATCAGACCTAGGCAAGCCCTCTGCTGGTGACTGGGTTAAGGACTTTCTAGACAACGGCATTGGCTGCTGGTGATGGATACCTGCAATCCAGCGCCTGGGAAGCATTTCACATCTTCACCACCAGAGGCCGCTGTTTCTCCATGCTCGGACTAGTCACACAGCCACTGTCCCTTCAGAAATGCAGTTTGACAACCGCCTGTAAATCCAAAGGAATTCCACAAATTCAGACTCCCTGTTGCCCTCCCCACCTTCCCTTCCCCCAATCGTAGACCTATCTGACACAGGATATTGCAGTTTATTGGGAATGTGGCTTTGAAGACTCACAAGTAGAAGTATGAACGGGAATGTGCAATTTTTTCCTGGGATAGAATTTCTTTCTGTGGTATGGGCCTGCTCACATGTTTGTTTTTGCTTTTTTTGTTGTTTTTGTTTTGTTTTTTGGGTGTATTGGGGGAGTTGGTCCCTTCCTGAAAAAGGAAGGTTGGGTTTCAGAGATGTGGGTCCTGGGCTGGGAAGATTCCAGTCAGGTCAGTGGTCTCCAAACTGAGGGTATGAAAGATGATCTGTTAAGGGTAAGATTTATGTATGTATTTATATCCTTTTATTTATTTATTTTATTTATTTATATTTATATAAAAATAGAAATGTGAGAGACTCTGTCTCAAAATACCAAAACAAAAACAAAAACCACCACTTTGCTCTCCATATTGGTGCTGGTACCTTTATGAGATCGTGTGTCAAAAAGCCCTGGGTCAGCAAAGTGTATGTGATGGAGAGCTGGGGAGGGAGCAGAGCCACCTCCCTGGGACCAGGACTGTGTATCACACACACCATTTCTGCTTACTGGTGGGACAGGATGTCACAGAGTAAATAAAGGGGTCCTCACAGAAGGAATGAGGGAGGGAGGGAGGGAGGGGCTTTTAAGCATCCTGCCCTTCAGAAACAAGAGCGGAAAGCAAGCAGCCAGTACCTGCATCTGAACAAGGGGAGTGCCTAAGCCGTCTCTTGCATGCCTGTCTGAACTCTTAGCTGCATTATGACATTAAGCCAACGACAGCTCTGACAAGATGTGACTTCCAAATTCAAACCTGTCAAATCTTTTGAAATGATGTCAGCTCTCATTTATGACAAGGCTTGAGGTAATATCAAAGGTCTCCATGCCTTGATGTTAACACCAGCTAGTGACAGGTGCTTGTTCACGGCATATTAGGAATGAGGGCAAAGTCGTGCTGAAGCTGAGGGCGTGCGTGCGTGCGTGCATGGCACAGCCAAGCAGGTAGAGTTCCTATCTTATCGACTTTGTTTGTTCGGGGCCAAGCACCTGGGCAACTGGATTCTGTGAAGACTGTGGCTAGCAGGGCTCAAGTGACAGACACTAGAACCATGACCCATAGCAACTTTGGTTCTAATGATGGCTAAAGCCTTCACATCAGGTGTTTTTTGTCTGGCTTTGTTCTGCCTCATGGATGTCTGGTACCTGGTCCAGAAAGAAAGAAAGGAGATATGAAGAGAAAATGGTGTTGGCTCCACCGTGTGGTACCTGTATTGTTCACTGGAGTGGGCCTGCCTGCTTTGTGGGCTTCTCTGGCTCCACCTTGCTTTACTGTGTATTTTCTCTCCCTGGACAATGGAAGGGTCTTCCTGGAAACTGCATTCCTCTGTGGAATTATTTTTCAGTGACAGAGGATTAAAAATATCTTGTGGGATTTGTCCAATGTTGACGGAGGAGAAGTCCATACTCAATGGATTTACTGAGAAGAAAAGCAAAGCTACCTCTGTCGCTTTTGTCTAAGTCCCACAGCAGGGTTCCTCGGGATGAGTTTCAAATGTGCAGAGTCCTGGACCCTACTGAAGACCTCCTGACTAAGAATCCCTGAGTGGGAGAGGAGGCATGTTGACAAGCCTGCCTCCCCAACTCCATACTAAGATGAACTTGAAAACTTTGCAGAGGTTGGGGTGCAGTGCGCTTGCCCAGTGTGTGGAAGGTCTAGGCTGGACTGTCAGCAGTAACTAGTGTAATGGTGTGTGCCTGTGATCCCAGCCCTCGGGAAGTAAAGAACAAGACTCACGAGCTAAAGACTCTATCTAAAATGTGTAAAAGAATGAAAGACCAGTGAGATGGCTCCGTGGTTAAAGGCACTTGTCATCAAGCCTGATGACCTGAGTTTGAGCCTCGGAGAAGAGAACCAACTCCCTAAAGTTGCCCCTTGACCTTCACACAACGCCATGTCATGCACACACACATACACGTATGCATACAAAAAGTAAGTCACTTAATGTAAAAGAAACAAAGAGGGCTGGAGAGATGGCTCAGAGGTTAAGAGAATTAACTGATCTTCCAGGGGTCCTGAGTTCAATTCCCATCAACCACTTGGTGACTCACAACCATCTCTAATAAGATCTGGTGCCCTCTTCTGGTCTGGAGGAATACAGGCAGGCAGAACACTGTAGACATAATAAGTAAATCTTTATAAAAGTATAAAACAGAAAAGAAAAGAAAATTTGTAAACATCTTATTATCTTGGGGCTGGAGGGATGTCTCAGTAGTTAAGAGCACTGGCTGCTCTTCCAGAGGACCTGGGTTCAATTGCCAGTACTCTCATGGCAGCTCATAACCATTTGTAACTCCATTCCTGGACCTCTGATGGTTCCAGGCACACACATAGTGCACAGACATACATGCAGAACAAACACCAATACACATAAAATAACTTTTCACAAGACCTTATCATCTCATTTTTTTTCTTGTGGCATAGGTAGGGCCTGGTAATTTTCTATCCACAAGGATGATGAGGCTCCACAGATGCCAGCCACCCGCCTATGTAGGAAAGGCAAGACCAGATGGGGTGGGCTGTGCAGATGGGGATTGGGCCTGTTTATGAGACCGGGCTGATCAGTTTCATGCAGCTGCTGGACATACAGAGGCCTGAGGGTTGACATGACTCTGGCTGGAAGTATTACCAAGGCAAAAGGGCCAAATTTCTGGGATTAATTCTTCCCTGAAACCAGACCCTTGACTAGGGAATTTTTGATCACATGCATCTTCAGAAAGTGACTTCGGAACACAGACTTGCAGGCTAGCGTCATGGCCAGCAGACACGGTGGAAACTCTCTAACAAAACACAGGCATGGGGACATAGCAGCCTCAAGATATGGAAGAAGATTCTAGAGGCAAGAAAGAGTGCCCACTCTTCAGGAAGAACCTTCCCTATATTTCCCAGGACTCCACTAAAGCCCTTCCTAGAACCCCCCTCCACATGTTCTGAGAGAGATGCCTCCAACACCCGTCTTTGCCCCTCAACTGGACCTGGACCTGCCTCTACCTTGCCACTTACCACAGTCACCTCCAAGGAATACCGAATCTCTCATCAGCGGGGCCTGAGTTTGATAAATATTTGTGAAATGGATAGACTCATCACGGGGGCTTCTTTTGAGTCTGACTTAGTCATTATCACACTGAGCATCCTCATGCCCCCCACGGAAACATTGCCCTGGTGTGTCCATTTGATGAACAGCCAGGGCAGCGGGCCGAGTGTAGACTCTCCGTGTTCTGTGTCATGAGGAGGAGGGAGAACTTGAGCCAGGGCGGCCCCCTCAAACCCAGGGCGTCATGGCTTCCCCCGCCACCCCCCCCGTTGCTGTTGGCCTACCTGTAGACTCGGTGGGAAGACCTGTGCCAGCTGAGAAAGGGCCGCTTTATCTTCCTGCTTGGTGAGGCTCAGAAAACAGCTACGCAAGGTAAGCTGGCCATCAAGCTCAACCTTGAACCCAGCGAGCGCTCCCTGACAAGCTGACATGCTGGCCAACGAGAGCGTGGCTCCTGCTTTCTCACCCTCCTGCATGGTGAGCAACGGAGGTCTCAGGCTGTCTTACGTTGCTGCCTCAGCGGGTATGTAGATAACTATGTTCCTGTGTAAACATCGTTCATTTGTCTCTCCTTTCCCCCAAAGGAAGACACAAGTCAACAGGCCGGGGAAACGGGGAAGAGCCCATGCTTTGCTCCACTGCCCGGGAACATGGACAGTTTCCTCCACGAAGAGTAGTGAGCCTGACACATCCCTCCCCCTTAGAGTGAACATTCTCTGCCTAATTCTGGCTTTGGATTTAGAAAAAAAAAAATCCTTTGCTTATGCCTTTGAGCAGCATTTAGATATGGAGATATAGTACAATTGTATATCATGTTGGTGTGCTTTTGAAGCTACCTTTTTTTTTTTTTTTTTAAGATTTATTTTGTATACAGTTTTCTGCCTGCCTATATGCCTGCACGCCAGAAGAGGGCACCAGATCTCATTATAGATGGTTGTGAGGCACCATGTGGTTGCTGGGAATTGAACTTCCAGACCTCTGGAAGAGCAGCCGCACACTCTTAACCAATGCGCCATCCCTCCAGCCCCCAAGCTACCTTCTTAGGGCCTCAACTTTCACCCTTCTTAGCGATGTATCCTAAATGTATGGCCCTGATGTATGGGGTCTACTCATTGTGCTCAGGGCCACCAAGGAGCAGGACCAACTACATGGCCTCTCCCCCCCTCCCCCCAAGACCTCACCCGAGTCTCGAAAAAGTCACTGTGGGCGCTGAGTAACTGGGCCAAGGTGAGGCCTGCCACTCACTCGTCTGGGTCTCTAGCCTTGAAAGTACCTACAGGAAGGTGACACACTGGGTAGTGATTTCTCCTGAGAGGAGGCAGGGGTGAGGTATGAGAGGCAGGTACCAGGATGTCAGAAAAGGCAGAGCTGCAAACATTAGAGTGGAGCTGTAGCTAGGAGTCACAGAGTATGGAATCTGGAAGCAGAGGGAAAGTGATGGTCGAGGCTCCAATCCAAACTGCCGTCAGAGGAGACCCCCAAGGGCTCCTTGCGAGCCCCGACCGCCAGGGGGGCGTCCTCACAGACTGGGCCCCCGCTTCCCTGCTGGGCAGAGGGGAGGCGGGGCGGGAGCCTGGGCTGCGCTCTGGCCGCTGCCGGAGGAATGCGGCCTTTGGCTCGTCCCAGCATTCCGGCTGGCGCAGGAATGTGAACAGGGTGTTCACTGTGCGCCCTGGATGCACAAGTTGGTCCTCCTCCCTCCGTTGAACACCAGGCAGAACCTGGTCAGCCACCCCACTGAGCCTGCAGAACGCGGCGGCCCTGTCCCTCCAGGTGGAGGAGGAGGCCCTGGGGATGGCAGGGCAGCGGGTCCTGGCCCTAGGCCCCTGCAGGGAAGTGTTGGGGCCAGTTACGGCTTAGGGAAAACTCAAAGCAATATATTTGGACATTTTGGGGAGAGTCCATTCCGTGGACGGAGGCGTAAAATTTGCCCTTCTGGGCCACCAGCCTCAAGGGACACAGGCTCAGATCCCCAGACTTGCTCACTTTGGGAGACCTGCTGTGTAAGGCAAAGCCTGAGACAGGAAGTGGAAAGGCAGATGACCCAGTGTGAGATTAGATGCTCCCAGACCAGCCAAAGTGACTGAATACCCAAGAGTTCGACTTTAATTCGTTCCACAAATATTTACCGAGTCTCTGTTCTGACCCAGATCCTGAGCTCAATTCTGGGGACACAGAGGTAAAGACATCTACTATCCCCTGGGAATTATGACATTCTTATTCTAACACCAGTCTTTTACCCACACCGTGTGCCTGCCTGTGCATGTGCACGTGCAGAAACACAGGAATAGCCCGGATTGGGGGCTGAGATCCAGGAAGGGTTTCCTAGGAGACCCTGGGTAGCCACCTGAAAGGCCAGTGGGTTAGTGCTTTAGACCAAGGGAGCTTGCTTGTTGGGGGCAAGCATGTGGGCTGAGTGGCCATCCAAAGAGCCTGTCCAAGTGCCCAGCTCAATTACATTGAAAATGAAGTGTCTCTCTGGCAACCCCGTGGTGTTGACTGGTTTATGCAGCCCCCTCTCTGCCTGAGGACTGGGGCACAGTCCTCTGCTCTGAGGGTGTGGATACCCTTTGAGCATGGCACTAGCAATTGTAGGTGTTCGGCAGGCACTGGCCAGTGTTTCGAGACCTTGCCTGATTAAGCAGCTTGGTTGGGTCCCCTTCAAGGTCGCAGTTACCGCTCAGAAAAGCCAGGCAGGGGTGGGTCTGATCTCTGGGGTGGTGGTGGTAGGGAGTGTTGCTTGTCCCTTCCTGGTTTGGGAAGGCGTGTTCAGGAGAGGAGACCGGTGTGGCCTGGTTATCACAAAGGTCCCAGAAGACCACAGGGCACCTGGTGTGGCTGACAGGAAGTGCTAGAGAGGAAAAGGGCCTCGCTTGGAGGTACAGTGTGGAGGATGGCTCACGGGCTGGGGACAGGATGTATGAGGCAATGTGCCAGGAAGGCTGGAGGTGGGCAGCGGTCCAGGAACTGAGTGGGCAGGAGGCAGTGCTGGGAGGTAGGGACCGAGGAAGCCAATGAGATCAGTGCTCTCAGGGAACGGGCTACATGCAAGGTGGGGCCGGGACTCCAGATGCACTCTGCCATCTCCACCTGGAGGGATGGACCTGAGCTACGGGGTCCCCAGAGGACTACGGCTTTTGCTTTGTGTCACAGATGTAACTGAGTGACAGACGGGCGATGTTTACGTCCGACATTCCTTGAGGGACCTCCTCCCAGGAATGCATGGAGACCTGAGAGGAAAAGTGGAAGGCCTTGGAAAGGCGTCTCCAGCATTGTTCCTCTGCAAACACAGGAAGATGGGCTTCCTCCAGCTTCGTGACTCTCTCATCTGACCCCTCCCCCAGCCTGGGAGGGGGGGCACCGAGGAGTAGGTGGTCATGGAAAATAAACACCCACCTCTGCTCTGCTGACTTATTTCATGTTCTTAGAATTTCCTCTCTTGGAGTCTGGCTTTGTTATTTTAAAATTCCACAGGGCAGTGGGTTGCGGATGGGAAAATCCCTTACTCTTCTGGCTGTGAGGAGGCAGGTCCTCCACGCTGGGAGCTCAGAATGGATGCCCGGGAAGAGACGTGGCCTGGCTAACAGACCCCAGTCTCCAAGGGAGCTCCTGAGTCATCCTCCTGGGGAGGACCTCAGGCTGGGTGTGTGTGTGCCTTGGCGTGAGTGTGCCAGTCCCACAGTGGGGACGTGGCAGGGTTTTGGTGCCAACTATCTGGGCCCTGTCCAGACCAAAGCAGTAGTGATGGTGCGCCATTTGGGGGAATGGTGGAGACACACGAAGGGGCTTCTAGGTGTGCCTGGGGAATGCTTAGGTTGAGCAGACACCCCTGGCCTGCTATAGAAGTTGCCCATGCTCACCACAGGACCCAGGCTAGGGCCTTTTCTGGGTTGCCCACTGTGGCTTCTGCTTCTCTTCCTTCTCTCCAGAGCCCTGGTCACTCCTCCATGAGATGTGTGCAAAGATCTGCCTACACAAGGATTCGTGTGGTGCCCCAGATCCCCCCTTCACTGGTTCTTTCATTCGCTGCTCCCACAAATACTCAGGAGTGCCTATGAGGTGTCAAGCGGAGTGCTGGGTGCTGGCATCATAGAGCCAAACTGCACAGATTAAAACCAAGCCGAGCACCCCACAGTGAGTGGTGCAAAGTCTAGAATGGAGATGTGGTGGAAGCAATACCTTCCTAGTGTCTTTCCTTCATGACCCCCGCCCTCCACTGGACACTCCTCCCCCCCCCCCACGCCTTTTACCAAGCAGACCATAGGTAGGTGTGCCCTTGCCTGGGCCCTTGCTGAAGGACAGGTGAGCTTCTGAGTGATTAAAGATGGAGGCAGTCCAGTTAAAAAGTATTTCTTTTCTTTTTTCTTTTTCTTTTTTTTTCCAATTTTTTTTTCCATTTTTTTTTTTTTTTTTTTTTTTTTTTTTTTTTTGAGACAGGGTTTCTCTGTGTAACCCTGACTGTCCTGGAACTCACTTTGTAGAGCAGGCTACCTCTGTCTTCCAAATGCTGGGATTAAAGGTGTGCACCACTACCACCCGACTAGAAAGTATTTCTAATGTTGTGTTTTTTCTCTCTGGCACAGACATGCCCCTCAGATTGCCATGAATCATAACAATTCCCTCAAGCCTCCATCCACTGACACAGGACCAGATGCATAGAGAAGTAGAATTATCAAAAAAACAAACAAAAATCTTCATATTCAAAGTGGTTTATTTATTCATTTAATTTTGAGACAGGGCTCATGTAGCCCAGGCTGCCTTAGTCTCCTGAGGGCTGGGATTACAGATACGAGCCACCACACCCATCATATGCAGTGCTGGGGATTAAACCCAGGGCATCGTGTACATTAGACAAGCGTTCTACCCACTGAACAAAGCCCTAGGCCTCGACTAACATTTTATTGTCTCATGTTTAAAAATAAGAACCCACCAGCCAGGTGGCGGTGGCACACACCTTTGATCCCAACACTCAGGAGGCAGAGCCAGGCAAATCTCAGTGAGTTCAAGGCCATCCTGGTCTACAGAGCAAGATTCAGGACAGGCACCAAAATTACATGGAGAAACCCTGTTTCAAAAAATAAAATTAAAAAAAAAAAGAAAAAAAGGAATCCACCCAGGGAACCCAGGTGGAGTGGCTCAGGGTAAGATCCTATCTCAAAAAACCAAATTTACCAATGGTAAACAAATTTTAGCCGGGTGGTGCCGGTGCACACCTTTAATCCCAGCACCTGGGAGGCAGAAGCAGGTGGATCTCAGAGTTTGAGCCAGCCTGGTCTACATAATGAGTTCCAGGACAGCCAGGGCTACCCAAAGAAACCCTGTCTCGAAAAACAAGCAAGCAAACAAATCAAAAGTTTATATCAACATGGGTTTAGTAACAATTCTGAGCTAGGCAGTATTAGGACCAGAGGGGAAGAGGACATCAGTGATGATGCTGAGGTCAAGACTGAATGAAGCGCTCTCAGGACACATGAAAGCATCGGGTCGGCTCGTGGCAGGCTGCTGAGTCCAGCTGTGCTCCTAGAAATGAAGCCAGGCACACGGAACTCTGTAAGAGGGCATGTTCAAACATCTCTTTTCTCTGAATTTGTGGATTGTTTTTTTACTGCCTTCTCTCTGTTTATCTGTGTTGTCTATGATTCCCAGGCATTTTAACCATGGATGCCTATTATTATTTTGTTTTATTTTACTTTTGAGAAAGGGTCTCACAAGGGACCCCAGGCTAGCCCAGAATTCCCTCTGTAGACCAGGTTTGTTTCAAACTCATGGCAATCCTACTGTCCTGGGCTTCCTTGAGCCACATGTCCCTCTTTGTTATCACTTCCTTCCTCCTTCCCTTTCTTCCTTCCTCCTCTCCTTCCTTTCTTTCTTTTTCAAGTCAGAGATTCAGCAATCAGAAGGCAGAGGCAGGCGGATCTCTGTGAGTTCGAGGCCAACATGGTCTACAAAGTAAGCTCCAGGTTAGTCAGGGCTACACAGAGAAACCCTGTCTCAAAAAGAACGAGAGAGAGAGAGAGAGAGAGAGAGAGAGAGAGAGAGAGAGAGAGAGAGAGAGAGAGAGAGAGAGAGAGCTGTAGTTGGGCATGCTGTTCTTTAGAGCCGAACTAATTTAGACTTGTTCAGACCTGAGCCTGAAGCATGAGAACTAATCAGACACCTCAAGTCTCCACACTAGAGAAGGACCACACACCACTGTTAGTGGCAGAGCAGATGTTCAGTGCAGCTGGGGGACTCAAAGAACAGGCCCCACTTGGGGCACGGTAGAGCTGGGCCTGGAATGCAGGCCTGTCCTGAGCTTCCAAATGCTGCACAAGACACACAAGGCAGTGTGCCTTGCATCTGGTGGAAGCTTTGCCTTCTCCATTCCTTTCCTTCATGGCCCCTACCCTCCACTGAACCATCCGTTCCCCAGATGCCTTTTACCAAGTAGACCTTAGGTAGATGTGCCTGGCCCTGATCTGGGTCCTTGTGGGTGTCTAGGGAGGGAAGTAGTCCAGTTAGAAAGTATTTCCAGTGTTGTTGTTGTTGTCTTTTTCTTCTGGCATAGACACACCCACCACCAGATTGGCATGAATCACAGCAATTCCCTAAAGCGTCCATCTGCCTGGAAATGCCTAGTGGTATTTCCCACAGTCCAGAACCATCAACCCTTCAAGGCAGTAGGCTTCACTATCCCCACCCAGCCACAAACCTCTCAACCTAAGGAGGTCACAAAGAGAACAGTTGGAGGCAGAGGCATCACCTTTGGAAACTACAACCATTCTGAGATTTTGACCACGTGGTCTCTGAGCTGAGGTCCTTCCCCAGTGGGTGCTCTGTGTGGACAGGAGAGAGGTTCTGTCTGTCCTGAGAGGTGGGTTGTGAGGTGAGGTTCACCCCAGCAGTGTGTGTTCTCTCCTGTCTAATGACTACCAAGAGGTAAAGGTGTCCTTGGCTCTGATGTGAGTGCAGAAGACACCAACGCCATGACAATATTGCAGCTAACCATGGCTCCGCAGGAATTGTTATGCAGAAGGTTCTGGAGAGATACTTTAAAGGAAGGTGCAGTTGTTGTAATAGCTGGACCCTTCCTCTCTCTTGTGGCCATTGGTGCAGTTGTTGTAATAGCTGGAGTTCTAGGAACCTTCTTGGACCATGAAGACAGGGTAGGGGAAAGCCTTGACCAATACTGGCACTTTAAAAGAAAAGAGGAATACATTTAGCTGCATCAAAACTTGAACTCTTCTTGTGAAAAGATAGCACAAAAGCACCATCCGAACAGATTTAGAATGTATTTGCAAATCAGAGAATAAAAGGCCCCCAAATCATCTAAAAGTTGGTGAATACATAAACGTGAATATCTAAAAACTGGAAGAAATAAATGACTCAATAGAAATACTGGCAACTGATACAAGAGCCATTCCGAGAGCCAAAAATTATGAGAAACTACTGGTACTAACATGATTAAGTCAACATGGAAGAAAGTGTTGGATATGGAGCCTCATATCTGTACTTCCGGCTCTTGGTAAACTAAGCCAGAAGAATCAATCGGGTTCGTCTCAGCTATGGAGCAAGCTCAAGGAGAACTGTGTTTACATTGTATAGCTAAACAATAAATAGAACAAAAACAATAACAAACCAATTAGGGCCAGCAAGATGGCTCAGCAGGTAAAGGCACTTGCTACCAAGCCTGATGATCAGAGTTCAATCCCAGAGACCCACACAAAGGAAGGAGAGAACTGACTCAGAGTCCCTCCGAGACAAGCCACGGCAAGCACACACCACACACATTCTATGCATGCATACACACAACATAAATAAAACGTGATAACGTTTTAAAAGAAAAAGAAATGTAATCTTAACTGTTCTTACTATTAATGCACCTACAGATAAGAGAGTGTTCAGAATCAATGCTTATGGAAGTGTACATTTGTAGACCCTTCAAAAGCCACTCGGGCTGGAGACATGGCTCAACAGTTAAGAGCACTGGCTGTTCCTCCGGAGGATCCTAGTTCAATTCCTAGCACCCACATGACAGCTCACAACTGTCTGTAACTCCAGTTTCAGGGGATCCAATACCTTCACATATACATGCATGCAGGCAAAACACAAAAAAAAATGGACATGAAATAAAAGTAAATTATTAAAAGAAAGCCACTCAGTTAAAAATTATTATATGAGTGGCTTATAGGGCTAGACAGATGGCTCAGGGTTTAAGGGTATATACTCCTCTTATAGAGGACCTGAATTCAGTTCCTAACACAATTCACACCTGCCTGGGGATCCAGCTCCAGGGGATCCGATGCCATCTTCTAGCCTCCTCAGGTATTATACTTGAGTGCACATACCCCTACATACACACACACACACACACACACACACACACACACACACATACACACACTTAAAATAAATCTTTAAAACCAATGGCTTACTTAAATACTGTGTAATATTCTTTGAAAAAAAAGAACAAAAATCCATCACTAGTTTAATTCTATCATTAGGTTTTAAAATGTATTTATTATTTGTTTGTTTGTTTTTATGTGTGTGGATGTCTATCCTGAATATATGTCTGTACACCACATGTGTGCCTAGTGTCCAGGGAGGGCAGAAGAGGGCATCAGATCCCCTGGAACTGGAGTTACAGATGGTTGTGAACTGCCATGTGGCTTCTGGGACTCAAACCCGGGTCCTCTGGAGAAGCAGATGGTGCTCTTAACCACGGAGCCACCTCTGCAGCACCTCTTTCATTCTTTTTAATGATGCTGACAGTTTCTTCTTCTAAAAACATTTGTTTTCTGTGTGTGCATTTGTACAGGAGCTCATGGAGGTCAGAAGAGGTGTCAGATCCCCTGGGATTTGAGTTACAGATGGTTGTGAGTCACCATGTGGGTGCTGGGAACCGAACCTTGCCCTCCAAAAGCAGGAAATAAATATTCTTAACCACTGAGCCCTCTTTTCTTCCTTCTTCTCCTTCTCCTCCTCATCCCCCTTCCTTTTTCTTCTTCTCCCTTCCTTCCTTCCTTCCTTCCTTCCTTCCTCCCTCCCTCCCTCCCTCCCTCCCTCCCTCCCTCTCTCTCTCTCTCTCTCTCTCTCTCTCTCTCTTTCTTTCTTTCTTTCTTTCCTTCTTCCTCCTGCTCCCCTTTCTTCTTGAAACAGGGCTCCATTGTGTAACTCTTGGCTATCCTGGACTTCCCTCAGTGGACCAGGCTGGCCTTGAACTCAGAGATTCATCTACCTCTGCCTCCTGAGTGCTGGGATTAAAAGTGTCCACTACCATACTGAGTCTGCATATCATTCTTTTTTGTTTGTTTGTTTGTTTTTGTTTCTCTACACAGATTTTCTCTGTGTAGCCCTGGCTGTCCTGGAACTCACTTTGTAGACCAGGCTGGCCTAAAACTCAGAGATCTGCCTGCCTCTGCCTCCTGAGTGCTAGGACTAAAGGCATATACCACCATGCCCAGCTGCATATCATTCTTAAACATGGATGCATGGTAATTTATTTGACCATAACTTATGAATGGACATTGCTTTCCAATTTTTGGACACTGTGGACAATACTGCAACAATACTCCATTCCCGATCAACACTGGTATAATATTATAGTTACAGTTATCATAGTATTATAAAACAATTATTTAAAAACTACGTATATATTTTATATCCACACACACGTGTGTGTGTGTGTGTGTGTGTGTGTGTGTGTGTGTGTGTGTGTGTGTGTGTGTTTTATTGGTTTGGGTTCTCCAAGGATCAGTCTCCAAGCTGGTATTTGAGTTGCAAGAGATTTATTGATGAAAATTTCTGTGAGCGAATAATGGGCAGGTTCATTCTTGAGTTTGTGACATATTTAGACATATAACTGTGTATGTACATACATACATGTGAGTATGTAGGTGCAAATATTCTTGTGGAGGCATGGAATATGCATGTGTGTATCAGTATGTACACAGATAGATTTGCACATGTATATATATTCATATATTTGCATGTAGAGAAAAATATGGAGTGATACACATGTACTTTACAAGGACCCCTACAGAAGAAGAAAAGACTGTAGAGAAATGCTATAAATCCCAGGCTGTCACATTCAACTCCCATCTGGATCATCTCAGTTTTAATAAAATGAATTCCTTCTATTATTTGGTGTGACCATGACTGTGCTTTAATCTCAGCTACCCAGAAGGCTAAGGCAGGAGGATGACTTGAACCCAGGAATTTCAGGCCAGCCTAGTCAAATTAGCAAAACCATCTTTTTAAAAATAAAATAAAGGAGCCAGGCGGTGGTGGCACACACCTTTAATCCCAGCACTAGGAAAGCAGAGGCAGGCAGATCTCTGTGAGTTTGAGGTCAGCCTGGTCTACAGAGCATGTTCCAAGACCAGGACTGTTATATAGAGAAACCCTGTCTTGGAAAACCAAAAATAAACAAACAAACAAATAAATAAATAAATAAAATAAAGGAGCTGGGTAGATCGCTCAGGAGTTAAAAACACTTGCTGCTCTTGCAGAGGACCCAGATTCGGTTCCTAGCACCCGTATGGAGGCTCGTATCTGTAACTTCCAGGGGATCCCAAGCCCTCTTCTGGTCTCCAGGGCACTAGGGTACCCACATGATGAATATACATACATGCAGGCACACATTTATACACATGAAATAAAAATAAATCTTTTAAAAATACAAATAAAAAATATTTAAAAAAATCAGTTGGGGCCTTTCCTCAACTGCTTGCTTGTGTGACTTCTTTTGTTCTTTGTGGCCTTGAGGTGGCCCCTTCCAGGACACAAGGTTGCCTCTCCTCCGCTTGCTAAGGGCTTATCCCACATGGCTGAGTACTTTAAACAATTTTCGCATGTCCTTTGGTCCTGGGACCCAGTACCCTTACCCTTGGTTTCTCCTGGGGAAATGTGATGAGAAGGTGTCATGTGGGGGTGATTTTCGATCCTTGTTGGGAAAAAGTGTAGAGGAGGAAGCTGATGGGGGGGCCTGAGTCACCCTCATTATCTACACTTTTCTAGGGAGGCCACCACATTGCGGTGCCCAGGATGGCACTGTGACTCAGAGGTGAGGCTCGCGTCCCACCTGGCCCCACCCTCGAGCCCTACTTCCCAAGTCCAAGTTCCCAGGCAGCCTATCACGCCCAGCATGGGCAGAGGGCGGGACCTTAGTCACTTACATGAAGGGCTTCAATATGATTTCTTTCTTTTTCAAAGTATTGATACACTCTTTAAAAGCGTAGATGGAAATACTTGGAAAAATGTCCCTCCCAATCAGTGTCTCTCTGCTCCTTCACAGAGGCAACCTGGGCTAGTGTGTCCTGCATACTTGCAGGAATATTTTAATACCAAGAAGAAAAAAAAAGGATAAACCAGGTTATAGGTCCATAATCCTTTATCTGGAAACCGCAGGAGCAGTGTAGTTTGGAATTTGGAATTCAAGGAATGAAGGAAGGTGGTGTTCTGTGGATTGGGCCACACTCTGTGATGAAACACTAATATTTCTGTACCAATAAGATAAATCCATAATCAGCCTTCAGTCAGTTGAATTTAGTTTTTGAAACAAAACATGCTTGTGCCATTTTTTTTTAAATTAGAGGCTTTTGAATTTTGTAATTACAGACAAGAGAATGTTGTGTTCTTGGGTCTCTATTACCCTGCTTTTTACTTATTATTGTGATGTTTGTTATCTTTCTGGTGCTAGGGATTAAACCTAGGGCCTTGCACATGCTAAGCAAATGCCCTACCCCTATGTTGCCATTTGTAGTCTTTTAGTTTTTGAGACAGGGGCTCATGTAGCTCAGTCAGGCCTTGAACTCCTGCTCCTGAGTTCTGGGACTATAGGCACATGCCACTATACCCCAGTCTCCCCTGCCTACCTACAGACATCTAAACAGCACACTGTGCCTGCTGGACAGAAATGAAAAATTCACTCATCATTTCTTACGCATCTACAGGGTATATTGTTTCACACACATCAGAATTAGTTTAGCTGCTTGTGGTCATTTGGATTGGTTCCGGTTTTCTGCCCAGTTACCTCAGTGAATTACCCAGGACGCTCAGCACATGGGCAAGGGTGTCTGTAGGGTAGATTCCTAGCACTAAAATTGCTGGGGCAATTAATAGTAAGGATCATTAACATTTGCATAGTGCTTTCCAAGAGCTGGGATTTGCTGTCAGTGCTTCACAGCGATTAATGCATCATAAGGCTGCAAACTAGCTTCAGGGCCAGGTAGGTATGCTAACTCATGCCATTTTGCAGCTGAGAAGAATCCAGGCACAGGGAAGTGAAATGACTGACGTAGCTGGGACCCAAACCAAGGTGTCTGACTCCAACTCGCATTCTTAATTATCACATTCTTCTGCCCTTTGAAGACCGTGGGAATTTGTAACATAGGGAGAGGTTGCCAAATCGTCTTCCACACAGCTTTGTCAATCACACTCCCACCCCAGCCGAGGAGCTGCTGTTTCCCTGGCGACGCTGAGCCAAATCAAACGTTTTGATCTTTGCCAATCTGATAGGTGATGGCCGTGTCTCGCCTTTACCTTGGATTTCATTTGCAGGGAGCCAGAGTGAGCATCTCGTCATCTGGGAGTCAGCTCTTCCTGTCCTCTAAGTTACGTTTACTCATTTGTATTAGACATTTTTTTCCAACTCTCCCATCAAGATTGCTTGAAATGTCCAGGTGCCCTAACGTGTAAATCAGCCAGGAAATTCTGAGCGTACAATGTGGGCAGTATATGGAGGTAGGAGGTAGGTCAGCAGGTGACGAGAAAGTGGGAAAGGCCATTCCACACTACCTGCCCTGACAAGAAGAGACAGGCCCACTGGACAGGCAAATGCCTGCCTGTTGATGGCTATGCGAGGTCATAGGCCTGGGTCCTAAGTGACCTCCGATGGCTGTGTTCCCTGCAGCCCCGTGGTCAGCAGGACTTCCACCAGGAGGTGGGGTTGCAGTGAGTTTAGAGATCAGTAGGCGACTGCAGAGACTTGAGAAGGGAGCCGTTGCTCCACTAGAGAGAAGGTGGCTGATGAATCATTCAGAAGGAGTTGTACTTATTTTGTGTGACAAACCCAGACTGATACGTTCAGAGCACTGATTCTCCAGCCTAGCTGTAATTACCAGGATGATTAAAAAAAAAAATCACGGGTCCCAGCTGGGAGGAGTTGGGCTACATTGGTTATGGTGCATCCTGGACAACCGCCATCTTTAGAAGCTTCCCAGATGGTGGGGCTGAGGACATCTCGGCTTGACAGGAAGTTCAGCCCTCCAGCACTCACACCTGTTGCGCTCCCACACTTCTGACGTGCCTCTCGTTCCTCCTCCTGGGCTATAGCTGCCCCAGGGGCGGAGCCAGGACCTCTCTTATCCCATTCACACACCTGGCCTCCAGTTCCCAGAAGCATTTCTCTGCCTGGTTCACATTCAGACGGACAAATACGCAGGCTGCTTTGCATACTTCTGCCCTTGGTTCCTCTCTTAGGTGGATTCCACAAAGCTCCTAGGAAGCAATGGGCAAAGCCTCTGTGGTATGGCATGTCTAACCTCTGTAGGTGCTCAGCCACCCATGCCAGCCGGATGGGGGACCTTGCACTGGCCACAGAGGCAGTACCAGGAAGGAATTCTTCTCCCTCTGCATTTCCTGGCATTGCCTTCTGAGGCTGCCAGGACTACGGAGTGGTCTCAGGAATGCTGCTTTCTCAGTTCAGGGAATTCAATAGGCGTGGTTTTTGGCCAGCAGCCACTGTGGCCAGCAGTGACAGGTTTGACCTTACCTTCCTCTCCATCGGGGTGGCTGGGCATGGAATCAGCTACTGGAAAGAGGACATAGGGTTTAGAAATTTCTGATGAGAAAGATAGCTCTATCTGGGGTTTACTGTCAAGATAGGGGATAAAACATTTTGACCTTAGGACCTTTTTAACTTGATTATCTATTTTTTAAAAAGGCTGTTGTAGGCTGCCCATGACCTGGTAAATAGTAACTCCACACTCATGAACATAGGGGCAATACTAATTGGATTCAGTGAGTTATTTAAAAAAAAAAAAAATGAAGTTGGGAAGGAGGTGTGTTGGGGGAGTTGGAGTGAGAGAATGAGGGGTAGGTATAATCAAGATAAATCATATACCTGTATAAAACTGTCAATGAATAAATAAAAACGTTATTGGTGTTCATTTAAAATTATATGCGCTGGACAGTGGTAGTGCACACCTTTAATCCCAGCACTTGGGAGGCAGAGGCAAGTGGATCTTTGTGAGTTCGAGGCCAGCCTGGTCTACAAAGCAAGTTCCAGGACAGCCAGGACTGTTAACACAGAGAAACTCTGTCTTGAAAAACCAAAAAAAAAAAAAAAAAAAAAAAAATTATATGCATTCTCAATTAAAAGAAAAATGTTGCCAGGTGGTGGTGTCACTGGCCTTTCATCCCAAAACTCGGGAGGCAGAGGCAGATGGATCTCTGTGAGTTCTGGTCTACAGAGCTAGTTCCAGGACAGCCTGGACTGTTACACAGTTAAACCCCTAAGAAACCCTGTCTCAATAAATAAATAAATCAAGAAAGAAAGAAAGAAGAGAGAGGGAGGGAGGGAGGGAGTGAGTGAGTGAGTGAGTGAGTGAGGGAGGGAGGGAGGGAGGAAGGAAGGAAGGAAGGAAGGAAGGAAGGAAGGAAGGAAGGAAGGAAGGAAGGAAGGAAGGAAGGAAGACAGAAAAGAAAAATGTCAACAGCAGTATACCCAGACAAAAACCAAAACCAAAACCACAGAAATCCCAGTCAGGTATGGTGCTGCATGACTATAATCCTAGCACATGGGAGATGGAGGCTGGTGTTAGAATTCTACCCTCACTCCAGCTGCGTGACTGCACATGCGTAGTTCAGGAGTTAAGCAAAGGGTCTTGTATCTTATGTCATCAGTGTGCACTGGTGATTACGTATGTCGTGGTCACGCAATCAGCACATACATGGCGTAGCTCTGTAAGCCCACCTGCGCCTTAAAGAGCCATGACTCAGATCCCACCCTCTCTCTGTTCTGTTCTCCCCCCCCCCGCGCCCCCCCCCCCCCGCCCCATCTTTCTCTCTCTCTCTGCACGTGCTCCTTCCGCAGGCCTGGTTCTCTTGTTCCCACCACCACCACCCCTCTTCCTCCTAATAAAGCTCTCATACTAATACTGGGTTTTGTTGTGACTGTGACCTAACCAGGGCCGGCAACCAGCGCTGCTTATCATTCTTAGAGCTGGGAGTATCAGAAGGTCAGGGTTATTCTTCTCTTCATGAAAAGTTCAAGGCCAACCTGGGCTACAAGAGGAGGAGACTAAGGAGAGGAGGAAAAATGCCAATCATCACCCCAGAGGTTATGGAGTAAGCTTTTCTCCTTGGTTCTTCCTTAGTGGCTGTGAGGCCAACTCTGCTTGTTTGGGGTGTTTCTCTGGACAGGGGCTGGCTAAGTGGTCTTAGAAGCACTCAGGCCTAGGCTTGCATAAGCCACACAGTGACTCTTACATAGACACTTCAGAGACTCCCTACCACCCTGCCTTCTTGGAAAAAATATCTGGTGCGTCCCATCTCAAAACCCATCCAAGGAGGCATGCCGAGGCCATGGCTCATCTTCCTTAGCTCCCCAGAGGCCTCAGAGCGGGCCTTATGTTGCTTCACAGCTCTTCAGCTATGCTAAGAATGTGAGCCATTTCCCATGAGGCTGGCAACCATGAAGCAATTCAGAGCCCAACCTCCCCAAATATCTGCTTTGCAAACACATAAAGCTGAGAGGCATCCTGAAAATGTGATCTTCGGCCCATCACCTTGGGCGTTTGTGCCGGTCTGTTTGCCTGCCCGAAGTGCTTTCTGCTTTCAGAAAACAGAACTTTCTAGAAGGGGCTTTCTCAAGAGAATGGCCATCAAGCTTTAGCTCTTCAGGGCCCTTGGCAGGAAGCTTGCTCCCAACCCAGTGCTGAGATCGATCATGGCTGACTTAGGGTGGCTTGGGTGCGCTTTGGTTCCGGAGATGTCTGGGAGCAGGCCATGTCACCATCAGTAAGACACTACCTTTGAGGCTTCCAATGTCATGGCCTGAGCAGATGGAAGCAGCCCACGCCAGGCCTTCAGAGAAGCAGGGAATTTAGGGCCTTCCCGGGCACTCGAGTATGCCTCTTGTGGTACAGCAGGCCCAGTCAGGTTCCAGTGACCTACATAACCTTCCAGACAAGGCAGGTGGGAGCCCGGCTTCCCAGGCCTGGGAAGGCTTGGGTGGGGACACTTTACAATGCTGAGACATTGAAGGTTCGCTGATGGTGGGGTGAATCATACGTCTACAGGGTGGATTCGTATGTAAAAGTGATTTTATTGTTATTTTTTAATTGAGACAGGGATTCACACTACAATCCCAGATGGCCTGGAATTCTTTGTAGGACATGCTCACTGAGGATTTACGGCCAATCCTCCTGCCTCTATGTCTGGAATGCTGGAATTAGAGGCATGCACCACTACATTCAAGCAAAAGTGATGATTAAAAAGACTAACAACATTATAAACATTTAAGATGTAGTGATAAATCAACAACAACAATAAAAAATGCATGATTTTTTTTTTTTTTTTGGCACCAGAACAAGAAAAGAATTAGAAGGAAATTAAAAAAAAAAATGGTTGGGCTGAAGATGTAGTTCAAAGGTAGATAATTTGCCTAGTATACACAAGGCCTTTGGTTCTAATGCCAGGAATGCCCCTCCCCCCAAAATAAAAATTAACCAGATATATGGTGGCACATGCCTGTAATCTCAGTACTTCAGAGGCTGAACAGGATTGCCATGAGTTCAATGCCAGTGGAGGTACAGAGTGAGTCTCAGGTCAGTCTGAGCTACAGAGTAAGACCCTGTCTCAAAACTAAACCAAACCAAACTGAAATCACTATTAGGTAACAGGAAGGGATTTCACCCAGTTGGTCGAGTACTTGCCAGGGTACGTGAGGCCTTGGGTTTGATTCCCAGCACGGCACACAACAGGCATGTTGGTGCATGCCTGGAATCCCAGCACCTGGGAGGTTCAGGAGTTATTCTAGACTGCTCAGTGAAATCAAAGCCAGCTGTGGCTCCATGAGACCCACTCTTAATTACATAAATACATGTATACATAGTAAATAGAGGTTGTTGTGTAGTTGTGGTATGATTAGGGATCTCAAGCTTCTGAAAGAAGGCCTTCACTCTCAAGTCCCGACAGATGTGATTTGGTGGCTTAGCTCTTTTTTCTTGTAGAAATGACCTTGACACACACCTTAATCTCATCTGGGCAATGGGTACAGTAATTCCTGCTGTACAAGATTCTTGGAGCCGTCAGTCAGACAGTGAGTGCCTTCTCTCCCTCGACTTCCTCTCTTCCGGCTCTCCCTTCTGCCCCTGCATATCTTTCACTAATGACAGAGGCCTTCTGTTACTCACAAAGGATCCACAACTGAGACACTTTTGAGTCTGCCAGAGGGGAGGTACATTCCCCAGCTTGCACCCCAGCATACCTGGAGCTTGAGTGCTTGGGGGAGGAAGGTGCAGATGGCTGAAGCCTAGAACATGGGCAGGGAAGGCTGCTGTTGTCCTCGCTTGCTGAGTACAGCAACGGTGTGTCCTCCTGCCCTTAGCACCTCACAAAGGCCTTTGTAGCTGATTGTGGGGTGTAGGGTGGAGGTAGCTTAGCTGACCTTCTCCTGTGACCTAGCCTCAGCATCCCTCTCCACCTTTAAAATATTTTATAAATGGTAAATAAAAATTGTGTACCTAAGCCAGATGGTGGTGGTGCATGCCTTAACCCCAGCACTCGGAAGGCAGAAGCAGACAGATCTCTCTGTAGTCCTGGCTATCTTGGAACTCTCTTTGTAGACCAGGCAGACCTCAAACTCACAGAGATCTGCCTGCCTCTGCCTCCCAAGTGCTGGGATTAAAGGTGTGAGCCACCACTGCCTGGCTAAAAATTGTGTATTTTATGGTATATGACCTTTGGAAACATGTGCACATTGTGGCCAAACTGAGCTGATGAACATATGTACTGCCTCACATCATCTCTTGTGATGGAAAAACTATTAAAATAGATCCTCTCAGCAGTTTCCAGTATAAGATACATTGTGACTGACCATAATTACTCACTTCTATTGAACTGAAGTTTTGTTGTGTAGACCAGCATCATCCTGACTCAGCTGCCAAGCTCTGTTATCACAGGCCCACAGACAGATAAATGGGTTCCCCAAATCTGAGTCATGAAAAACCCGAGAGCAAAGATATGATCTAGATGGCAAGCGGGCATACTCTTTTTCAAAAATGTATTTTCTCCGGGTGGCGATGATGCACACCTTTAATCCCAGCAGAGGTAGATGGATCTTTGTGAGTCTGAGTAGATCTCTGTGAGTTCGAGGCTAGCTTGGTCTACAGAGCAAGTTCCAGGACAGCCAGGACTACTCGGAGAAACCCTATCTTGGAAAACAAACAAAAAGTATTTTGATAAATAGAAGGCAAAGATGGAGTGACAGCTATACGATGGTAAACCAGATGTGTACAGATGGAGAGAAAGAGTGCTCAGAAGAGTTCAAGGGCTGTCCCCAGCTGCCCTGAGTATGGCACATGAAGTGTGTACATTTGTATCTGCTCTTCTTTCTTTTCCAAAACAGGACATCCGAAAAGCTGCCGTGTGCAACTGGGGAGATGCGGTACGTTCGGAGAGACGGTCACGTGGTCTTCAGAATACAAGGAGTCCTGTGAGTGTGAGTGGAGTGGGAACAGGATGGGGTGTCCGAGGGAGTAAAAAGAGGACCAGGGTCAGTATATGAAGTCAAAACCAGAGAGGAAGAAGAGTCCCAGCAAGGCTCCCAGGGCCTCCCAGGATGGACCCAGTTTGAACTGGCCACTCTGCGTTTCCAACCCGGCTTGCTGGTTGGGCCCAGGAGTCATCTGTTGTGTAGCCATTTCTATCTGTAATGTGCTTTCTTTTCCTTCCTTCCTTCTTTCCTTCCTTCCTTCCTTCCTTCCTTCCTTCCTTCCTTCCTTCCTTCCTTTCTTTCTTTCTTTCTTTCTTTCTTTCTTTCTTTCTTTCTTTCTTTCTTTCTTTCTTCAGAATTTCATTTTGTAACTCCCTATGCAGATCAGGCTGACCTTCCTGACATCTGCCTCCCAAATGCTGGGATTAAAGGCATGCTCTATAATACCCAGCTCTTTGTCTTTTTGAAGGGCTTCTACTAGACATTCAATACTTTTCAAGGATACTTTCCCTCTCTGTAATTGTCTTGATTTCTTTGTAAAATGACAATCCCAGTGTTTGCTCTATTTTGAACCCCACATTTAATCCCATAGACCTGAGCCTCCTGTTTCCTTGTCTGTCTCCTTGCCTGGAATGTGCTTTTTTAGGAGCAGGTCTGAGCCAGGTGCTCAGCACTGATGGAAATACAATAATTATAGTCATTATTTATTATGAACTTTCTGTGCACAGTCTATTCAACCTTCCAGCCACCTTAAAGAAAAGAAACTGTCGCCTTTAATCCCAGCACTCAGGAGGCAGAGGCTCCATAGAGAAATCCTGTCTCTAGAAAACAAAATTTAAAAAAAAAAAAGAAAAGAAAAAAGAAAAGAAACTGTTGACACACTCATTTACACAAGAGGAAACTGGTTCAGAGAGAACAACTCGTTTGCCATATTGATTAACTGGGGAGCTAGGATTTGAACTCTGGCTGCTGGACATCATCGTTACTAGGCCCTTGCCTACCCACCCTGCCCAGCACTACTTCCTCCAGAATGGAGCTTCCCATTCAGTGGGGGTGTAGCACGTGACCCCTGGGTCAGTAGGATTAAAGACTCCTGACCACCAGATATGGCAGCAGGCTTAGGCCTGGCTGCAGAGCCCTGGATTCTGGGCTGCCTTTTCAGGGTCACAAGGGTGGAGAGCAGGAGGAAGGAGGAAATCAAGTTGAGTCAGATGGCTTGTGGAATCTCTGGCCTTTATTGAATTCTGGGAAGAGGAGGGGAGAAAAATGAGAGTGCTTATTCCAACTATGTAAGATAATCAGGGGCTCTCTACTGTTTACAGGCAAAAAAAATCTCAGGCAGCCAGCACCTGCAAGCCAGGGGCCAAGAATCGGTGAGACTCAGCAGCTGTGAGTGGAGCTCCAGGCTCCGGGCTGCAGTGAGGCTGGAGAAAGGAAGGGACAGGGCGGACGGGAAGGACTTCTGGTTCTCGGTCGGTCCTTGTGTTTATGGTTCCAACATTTCCTGCAGCGTTTGGTCTCAGCCCCTGCCCTGGCATGTGAACCTGACTACATAGTCTCCTGAGAGGAAAGGGATATGGCCTACCTGCCTGTCCCCCTCCATCCGTCAAGCCCCATGCTTCTACACCCCAGGCTCTATTAGCTTTTTCTTTGGGGACAATGGGCTAGCTAGTAGAACCTATTCTGCAGCAACCCTCTTATTTGGAGAGAAACCCTACTGATTCAGAGCTCCACAGAACTCCACAAGGGCATGCAAGGCAGTGTGCTTCTAGAAACCCTAAATCCCTACACTCTAGCTCGGACAGGACAGAGCAGGTAAAAACCAGTATAACATAAGAAACCTGAAGAGGTGTCCTGGTAGGGTTTGTGGGTAGATATAGGACAGGAAGCAACAGCATGGGGCTTCCTGTTCTCTGGAATGTCGTTTGTTTATAATAATTCCAAGTATCCGAGGGTAGGGGTGCAGCTCAGTTGATAGAGCGCTTGCCCAGCATTCAGGAGGCAGAGGCAGGGGGATCTCTGTGAGTTTGAGGCTAGCCTGGTCTACGGAGCGAATTCCAGGACAGCCAGGGCTCTTACACGGAGAAACCCTGTCTTGAAAACAAACAAACAAACAAATAAATAATCACAGCAACAACAATAATAATTCCAACTATCTGGGAGTAGAATAACCAACTGTTTTACTCATGCACTTATGCATCTATGAATTCAGCTAACAATCATTTGTTCATTTATTAAACATGTGCCCTGGGGCTGGGGATGTCACCGGGAGCTGAGTGTTCAGAAAAGTCAGAGAATATCTAGATGGGGTGCTCCTCGCTAACGAGTGGGTACACATAAGAACCTCATACTTGGGGATGGAGAGATGTCTCTGCAGTTATGAGTAACTGCTGATCTTTCAGAGGACCAGGGTTCAGTTCCCAGCACCGACAGAATAGCTAGTAATGATCTGTAACTCCAGTTCCTGGGCTTCCTCAGGCACAATGCTGCATGCACATACACTCAGGCAAAACACTCATTTACACAAAAGAAAAACAAATAAATCTTAAAAAGTAAAATAAAATAACCACATACTCAGGTTCTGTCCCACCCAGGACCTTCCCCACTTCATCTTGAGAATCATGATTGTGAGTAAAGGTCTGTGTGTGAGGATCCTGAAGACTTCCGGGGCATTTGAAACACAGACCTCTGGTTTAGATACAGTCCACAGACTGGGGGTAGATTTCTCCAGCTGTCCCTACTGTCCTATCTCTTTGGGATGCATAGGCATCATCTCCTCCTTTGTTCATGCATTCCACTGGAATCTTTACATTCTGTGTAGGAAGAGAGTGTGTGTGGTGTGTGCGTGCATGTGGTGTATGTACTTACTTGTATGTGTGCTGTGTGTGTAGTAGGTGTGTATAAGGTATGTGTGTATGATGTGTGTGAGTGGTTTGTGTGTGTTTGTGCATGTGAGAGTGTGTAGGGTGTGTATGAATATTGTGAGTGTGTGTATGATGTATGTGTGAGTGTGTGTGGTGTGTCTGAATATGTATGCATGTATTTATGTATGTGTGTGTGTAGTATATTTGTGTGATGTGTATATTCATGTGCATTTTTTAAGGTTTATTTATTTATTATGTATACAAAAGAGGGTGCCAGTCTCATTACAGATGGTTATGAGCCACCATGTGGGAGCTGGGAATTGAACTCAGGACCTCTGGAAGAGTAGTTGGTGCTCTTAACCTCTGAGCCATATCTCCAACCCCTCTTTTTTTTTTTTTTTTTTTTTCCAAGACAGGGTTTCTCTGTGTAGCTTTGTGCCTTTCCTGGAACTCACTTGGTAGCTCCAGCTGGCCTTGAACTCACAGAGATCCACCTGGCTCTGCCTCCTGAGTGCTGGGATTAAAGGCGTGCACCACCATTGCCCAGCTCATGTGCATTTTTATGTGTGTGAGTATGTGGTGTATTTCTGTGTGTATGTGTGTGTATGTGGTGGATTTGTGTGTGTGTGAACATGCTCATACCCATGTGTATGCTCTATCACCCTTTGCCCTATTCCTTTGAGATCTCCCACTGAATCTGGAGCAAGCCTCTGCACTCCTCTGTCTTTGCTCCCCATGGCACTGGAGTTACAGACATGTCAAAGGCCATGCCTGCTTTTCACATGGGTGCTAGAGCGTCAAACTCCCATCTTTATGCTTGCTCAGCAAGCTCTCTCACCCACTGAGCCATCTCCCAAGCCCCAGAACTTATGGACTCTTACGAGACTTTGTGGTAGCCCTAGAGTTGCAGACAGACCTCACCTTCCTGGGGCTCTCATGGGAACAAAGGACAATCATGTCGCTCTCCTCCCCTACAACGTCCCCCTGACATTCTCCCACCAGCCTCCTCTCCGCTCTGCTTCAATTCTTGCCTGTTTCCGAAAGCCTGCACTCTAGCTGCTCCTTCTAGAAGGTTCCACACAGGCCCCCTCTGCTCACTCTTTCCAGCTTCACTTTACCTTGCTTGTCTACCTAGCACGGATCACCTAACATTTTCCGACTTCTCCTTTTACCAATGATCTTTCCACAGAACACAAGCCCTTGGGAGGGGAGAGGCTCGTCTCTGTTTCTGGATGTAGCCCAGGCATCCAGAATAGTAGGTGTTCAGTAAATATTTGCCGAATGAATTGAGCAAATAATAACATGGGCAAGTGTGAAATGACTACTGTAGTAAGTGCCGGCTTGAGAGAATGAGTAAAGTGGACTCTGAGCTCCTCCCAGCTCGTCAGCCCTGTAATTTTACTTTTGTTTTCTTTGAAACACGCTGCTGCAGTGTTTACAGGTAGCCTGTGTTTTGAGACCGCCCCTTCCGTTTTTGTCACGGAGAGGAGCATGTCTGGATGGTGGCCAGCAGCCCAGGGAGTTCTCCCTGGCATTCCCTGGAGGGGATGGTTGGTGGTCCGTCACGTATTCAGCCAGCAGTGGCCACTGCACAGTCCAGAAGGCCAAGATAATGGGATTTTTAGAACAATTGCAAAAATACCTCACATGCCATCAGGGACTCTGACAACAGATTAATGAGGCTCTGGGCCTAAGTCCTTCCTGAAAGCCAAAGGAGAGAGGGACTCATGTAGAAAGAGGGCCTGGTGACCTTGGAGGGCTGGACTCGAGGCTGTCATGAGCTGCCAAGGCAAAGCTGCCTCTCCGGGGCCAAAGGATAAACATGTCAAAGGAGTAATCCATCATTCAGAGCCCTGGATGCTGAGGAGACATGGGCATTAACCCAGCTACCTGGCCCTTACTCATTCCAAGCATGGGTTGGGGGCAACGGATCACTGGTCTGATGGCCTGCCTCAGTCAGGTCCTTTCCTCTGTCTCTACCCCCCCTCTGCTCCCCCTCCCTCTATTTTGGCATCTGCTCTTGGGGAGGGGGACAGTGTCCAGCATAGTTGAGGAGAATGTGCCTGGGGACCCTACCCTATTGGTGTGCCCCTTTCCCAGGAAGGAATGGGTTCAGGAGAGTTGATTTCAGGAGCCAGGAAGGGCCAAGGAAAAGAGTAACAATGGTGCATTTCAGGTGTGTGTGTGGGGTCATCTGCTCACACTTTCTCAATGACAGTCCTGGTGTCCACAGTCACTATTCTCCTTCCATTGTTCTGGGGCAGTCCCAGAAAGATGCTGCAGACAGTGGAAGATGGCCTGGAACGAGCTTCTCAGGGAGAGCAGCGATCTGAAGGGAACCAGAGGGAACTCTGTTGACAGACTGGCCCAGGAGGCTGGAGGGGAGGGGAGGGGAAGGGCCGGTGAGATATGGAGTAGCTACATGCAAGCTGACATCCCTCTAAGAAATAAGACAGAAGGCGGGGTGGGGGTGGATTGCCATGTGTATGGGGCGGGGGGGGGGGGGTCTCATAGATCCCAGGCTGGCCTTGAACTTGCTATGAAGCATAGAGTGACTTTGAATTTGTAATCCTCTTTCTTCTACCTGTGGCCTTAAAGGTTCAGTCATATGGGATTTGGAGAGATGGCTCAGCAGTTAAGAGCACTGGTTGCTCTTGCAGACCTGGGTTCAATTCCCAGCCCCACATGGCAGCTCATAACTGCCTGTAACTTCAGTTCCAGGGCATCTGATGTCCTCTTATGGCCTCCTTGGGCACTTCACACACATGGTACGCAGACATGCATGTAAGCAAAACACTCATACACATTCAATACTCTGTGTGTGTGTGTGTGTGTGTGTGTGTGTGTGTGTGTGTGTGTGTGTATGTGTGTGTGTGTGTAAGATTCAGTCGTGGTCTAGGGCTCATGGGGACAAAGCAGGAGTGAACACTCAGGAAGGTATTTTCCTGGCCATGACCAGGATCCTCAGTGGTAAGCCATATTCCCCTTTATCAAATGTCCACTTGACCAACGAATCCACTTTCAAACAACAGGCATTTCCTGGGGTTCACCTGTCCTGGCTACCATCTCCTCAGGATCCCTTCTAGCTGTGTAGAAACGTTGCTGGTCTCCGATTAGCCTGGTCCATCTCCTGTCCTCACTCTCCTTCCTTATGCAGCCAACTCTGCAGTCTGTGTCTACTGGATGTTCTCGCACTGTGACACCTTCTGGCTGTTCCCAGGTATCCAGCCTCAGCTCTGTGTTCCTTCAGAACCTCTGCTTCCTATGTTGGGCACACCTGCTCCTATACTGCACATTTTATCATCTGCCTCTGGCCCCAGGGAGTACGGTCAAGAGCTGCTACAGTCTATGCCCCACACGACAGTCAAGTAGCTCCTGAAAATGATGCTTGGAGCTGGAGAGACGGCTCAGCAGTGATTAGCACTTGTCCATCTTGCAGAGGATCCAGGTTCAGTTCCCAGCACCCACGTGATGGCTCACAACCCTTTGTAGCTCCAGTTCCAGGGGATCCATTGTCTTCCTGTGTCCTCCACAGGGGTGAGGCATGCAAGTGGTACACGGACATACAGGCAGGTGAAATACACTTAAAACGTTTTATGATCCTGGAAAGATGGCTCAGAGGCAAGAGCCACCCCACTTGTTTACTTGTTTTCTTCCAGAAGACCTGAGTTCGATTTCCAGCACCCACATCAGGTGGCTCACAACCCTCTGTAACTCTAACTCCAGGGGATCCTATGCCTCTGATTTCTGCAGGCACCTGCATTCACATGACACCTATGTGCAGACACACACACCTACACATCACCAAAAGTAGTAAAAAATATTAACAAATAAAACATTTTCAATACAAAAAAAAAAAGCTTTGAAGGTGCTTCCTTGTTCTCTTGGCCCCCTAGACCCGCTGCTGATGTCACCCTTCTTCTCTCCTCTGGGGGAGGAGGACTGATTATAGACTGCGGCACACTTCTGAAAGTGGTCTTACCTGTCCTCAAGTCCTCGCTTCGTAAGAATCATGCTCCTAAGAGCTCAAGGAAGCGTTATAAGCCATGCTGTGGCCTTTGCACAGGAGGCAAGTCAGGGGCAGGGGCGGGGTCTGCCCCAGGGGAGAAGGCTAGGGTCTCATGCTCCTGCCCTGTGCATGTGCCCGGTTACTACCAACTAGATCTCTGCGGAGGCATCAAGGTGGGTCCTGGGAACCTGCACATCACTGGAAGATGCTGACCTAGGCAGTGATGGAGATGGGGCAGAACATGGATCAGAAACACAGCGAAGCCAAATCTGCCTGACAGGTGGTTGGGATGGGGAACCTCAGTCTGTTGATGAGGAGCCAAGCCTAGGGTGAGTACCTTCCTTAAAGCTGGGGTGGAAGGCAGGCAGAGGCATTGACGCAGGTACAGAGGAGGGAAGGGCCCAAAATGTGGCCCTGGAGCCTTCTACCTTGGCAGGACCAGCCCAACGGGAAGCTAGGGTTGGGAGGACCAGGCAGGGTAGGGCAGGCCTGCAGGCCAGATCCAGCTGCTTGAGAACCCAACAGATTACTAAAGAGAATTCCATTCTAGAAAAGGTTTGAGACTTGCTGGCCACGCATCCTCCTCCTACATCCTGGGATTCTGGGTCTGGAAAAGCCTGGATCTTGTCACCCTCATAGCTACTGCCCAATAGTGAATCTGCAAGAAGGAGGTGTGCCTAGAGGGGAAGGTGCCCCGGGCTACTTGCCTGCTCTTGTTCTTGGATGCCCTCAGCCTTCACTGGGTCACCAATGAGCGTCTGATTCAAAGCTGCTAAAGAAAGACCACAGTACACAGTACGGTGGGCTTTGGAATCGTAGATGATGGGCCTGACTTCACTTCCCCACCTACAGCCCTTCTCCAGTGTCCCCCACACAAAAAGGGTCGCGGTCAACTCTGCCTCAACCCTCTTGGCTTTCTTTTTTTTTTTTTTTAAAGATTTATTTATTTCTTATGTATACAGTGTTCTGTGTGCATGTATCCCTGGGGGCCAGAAGAGGGCGCCAGATCTCATTACAGGTGGTTGTGAGCCACCATGTGGTTGCTGGGAATTGAACTCAGGACCTTTGGAAGAGCAGTCAGTGCTCTTAACCTCTGAGCCATCTCTCCAGCCCCCCCTCTTGGCTTTCTATGACGGCCTCAACTCCCTCTCTAGCCACACTTCTGACTCTTCCCCTCTGCCTCAAGCTCTTGAGTGCTTGCCCATGGTACTTACAGGCCAGCTGTTGACCCTGCACTTCTCTTTGCAGGTCAGGAGTAGCTCTGACCTAGTCAGGCCTTAAGCTCTATCCTGCCTCTAACCCTGCAGCTCCCACCGCCTCTCCCCTACCAACCCAGCCCAACCCAGCACCCGCTGAAAGGGCTTAGATGGCAACACTCTGACAGGTCACAGGACCCTGTCTAGCAGCTCCTGCTCACCTGATTGCAGTGTCTACCTGCTCTGCCAGGTCCTAGCTGACTCAGCTTCTTAAGTATGGATCTTGGTCACCCTGTTCATGGGCTTTTACTGAGTCTAGATACAAGGCATGCTCATAGTGAACATTCCACAGATGGCTGGACCAGAACACTCAGATCTTTTGTTCTGTTTTCATTAATATCTCTCTCTCTCTCTCTCTCTCTCTCTCTCTCTCTCTCTCTCTCTCTCTCTCTCTCAACAGGGTCTTACTCTATAGCCCTGGCTAATCCAGAATTTACTATGTAGACTAGACAGATCTCAAACTCATAGAGATCTGCCTGTCTCTGCCTCCTGAGAGTTGGGATTCAAAGTGTGTACTGCCATGCTTGGCTCTATACACAATTTTCTTTTTAAGATCTATTTTTATTTTATCTACATTGGTGTCTCACCGGTCTGTGTGTCTGTGTGACGGTGTCGGATTCTCTGGAACTGGAGTTACAGATGGTTGTGAGCTGCTATGTCGGTGCTGGGAATTGAACTTCAGTCCTCTGGAAGAGCAACCAGTGCTCTTAACTGCTGAGCCATCTCTCCAGCCCTACACATAGATTTTTAAACGTGGGTTTTCGAGATCAATCTCTGGGCCTCAAGCCAACTGAGCTATCTTCCCAGGTCCTAATGAGCTTTTCTACGGTTGCACAGGTCCTAGTCTGTCCCTAGTTCCTTGCCCATGAGTTCCTCCTACCCAATCCCACCACCTCCCTGCAGCTCTGGTCTGACCACTTGATACCCTAATGGGGTCTCCTGGCCCAATCTGTCCCTCCCCTGTCTCTAAGCTTGCCTCAGACCGAGCTCTCCTGGTCTGAGCTTGCTGTGCCCTGTGGTGCTCACCTGCAATTCTGTGCTCTAGTCTCCGGGACTTTCCTGCTTACGTCAACTGCCGGCCCTCTGGGAGGTTCTGAAGTGGTCATCTATTTGCTGGCCATGCCTACCGCCAGCCTCTGCCCCATGCCAGGCCTAGGCTGGAGCTAGGGCCGCCACAGGAACAAGCCAGACCTTGTCCTCAGGGCGCTCACAGTCTGGTGACAGACGTTTTGGAGCACCATACTACCTGTTGTTGCAGAAGCAGGTGCTCTGAGGGTTGGGTGGGCAAACAGGACGGTGCCCAGGAAGATGGAGCTGAGCCTTTGCAGGCTTTGGGGCCATTTGTCTTCACCCCTCACCTGCTCACACTGACTCATGATGGCATGTGTGCTGTCCTTGGTCTCTGACACACAATTCCTCTGAGTAAGTGTGTCCAGGTAGTCCCTTTGCATGGAGCTAACCACCTGCTCTTCTGCCTCTTTCTAAGCACCACAGCCTTTGGATCCTTAGGATGAAGGGTCCTTCTGCTTGGTTCATTAAGTCCCTCATCTGGTGTCTGTCTCTCAGGAACCACTTGAGGAAACAAGGTCTCTGGCCCCCTATGTGGAGGCTGCCCCTCTGTCCCTAGGTAGACATCTGAGAGCCCTCCATGAAGGTCACCCCCTCTAACTTCTCTGTCTCCTTTCCATATGAACTATACGGCTCAACTGCTGTTGCCTTTATGACTGTGAGCAGGTAAGTTTGTTTCCAAGCTCTAGGATTTCAGGGCAGCGGAGGGTACAGTAGTTATCGTGAAGCCCCATTGACCAGGTGACAGGGCCCAGGCCTGAGTGTCCATAGGAGCTGAGTGTCACGTGGCCGAGCTCCATTTCACCTGCTGGAACCCCCATGGGATCGTTCCAAGGTATAGAGTGTACAGGTGAGCCTCAGTCTCTGTACTCAGCAGTTGTCCGCTATGGCCATGCTTAGAAGCCTGGTCTAAGAGGCTGACCCTGGGACAGATGTCTCAGCCGTTAAAAGCATGTACTGCTCTCATAGAGGACCTGAGTTTGGTTCCCAGCACCCACATTGAGGGGTTCACAACCATTTGTAACTACAGCTCCAGGGCCTCCAATGCCTTGTTCTAGATTCCCCGATGACCTGCACTCACATATGCACACACCGGCCAACTTCCCCATTTGCTGCTCTTGCTGGTTCAATTCCTAGCATGCACCTGGGAGCTCACAACCATCTGTAGCTCTAGTTCCTTGGATCCAAAGATTTCTTCTGGCCTCCAAAGGCACCAGACATGCATGTGGTATGCAGACATACACACAGGAAAAACATACATGCACATAAAGGAAAACAACAACACAAACCCCACAAAACTTTTCAGGTCTTGGCTACAAAATAACCAAACCAAACCAAAACAACCAACCAACCAACCAAACAAACAAACAAACAGAAGAAGCAATGGTCAGGTCGAAAGGGCCTTGGCCTTGTGCAGCAGAGTTGTACAAACTGCAATGCCCAAGGACAAGGCCATTAAGAAGTTTGTCTTTCAGAATGTTGTGGAGGCCGCTGCAATCAGGGACATTTCTAAAGCAAGTGTCTTCAATGCTGATGTACTTCCCAAGCTCTGTGTCAAACCACGTTACCGCGGGAGCTATGCCAATCATAGCGAGGGGGTTAGAATCCATCTCGTGATCTCTGAAGGACTGAACACCCACCACTATCTAGACTCCTGGTGCTGCCCCATGACCTCCACTAAAGCCCATATAAGGAGCCATCTTCCTAAGAGCAGAAGAAAAATCATCTGGGAAAAAACCCAAAAAACCACAAAACAACATATAAAATGATCCTGCCTCTTCCCTACCTGAGCCCAAGCCCATAGGTGACACCTCAGTTCCCAGCAGGTCCATGTCTATCCACTTCCTGTGCCCTCCCTCACACAAGCTTCCAGGGCTTTTCTGAACTGTTCTAGACTCTGGGCTGAGTAGCTATGTTGGTACAGTGCCTGCCTAGCATGCATAAGGCCCTCTGATTAATTTTCAGAATCTCATAAAATGGCTATGGTAGCACAGGCCTGTAATCCCAGCATGAGGGAGGCAGAGCAAGAAGATCAGAAATTCAAGGTCATCCTTAGCTACATAGAGAATTGGGAGCTAACCCAGGCTACACAAGACCCTGTTTTAGAAAAGAAATACATGAAAATAAAAACAGAATGCTTCCAGTCTCTTGTGAGGCTTCTCACTTTTAACTTCCCCATCACTGGGGAGGTTCATCCACAGACTTAGGGCTCAGGGCAGGCATGCCCTCCACAAGGCCTTTGTAGACACCTCTCAGTTAATAAGCAAAACATGCTTTCTCTGAGCTCCAGCAGCGAGTGGCAGCTCCTTTCACACTTCCTGCCTGTTCTGTCTTGGGGGTGGGGAGGGAGGACTCAGGGTGACTCTGCTGTGTCTCCAGGGCTAGGTAGGTTGAATTGCTCAATAAACATTGGACAAGCCGACTGTCTTCGTGAAAATTCCTTTTGTTATAAGTTTATGTTAAGAGGAAGTTTCTTTGGAAAAAGTCTTCAGTGACAACGGGGAGCTGGCCTAACCCAGCCTCAGGATTCACTTGCTTTTCCATCCCTGTTCTAGTTCCTCCCCAGGGTGAGGCAGACAGAACCATCTGGAAATTTCTGGTTTTATTTTGTTTTGTTTTTTTTTTTGGTTTTTCGAGACAGGGTTTCTCTGTGTAGCTTTGCGCCTTTCCTGGAGCTCACTTGGTAGCCCAGGCTGGCCTCGAACTCACAGAGATCCACCTGGCTCTGCCTCCCGAGTGCTGGGATTAAAGGCGTGCGCCACCACCGCCCGGTAATTTCTGGTTTTAAAATGCCACTCTTTGCACACTCACTTTGAGAAATCTCAGGGAAGGAGCTAGAGATGTAGTTCAGGGGTAGAGGGCTTGCATGAGACCTTGGAATCAGTCTCCATCCTAGGGGAATGAGAAAAGAACAAAGAGAGAAAGAGAGAGGGAGAGAGAGAGAGAGAGAGAGAGAGAGAGAGAGAGAGAGAGAGAGAGAGAAGGAGGGAGGGAGAGAGGGGGGAAGGGAGGGAAGAAGGGAGGGAAGGGAGGGAGGGAGAGAGGGAGGGAAGAAGGAAGGAAGGAAGGAAGGAAGGAAGGAAGGAAGGAAGGAAGGAAGGAAGGAAGGAAGGAAGGAAGGAAGGAAGGAAGGAAAAAGAAAAACTAGGCTGGAAAGATGGCTCAGGGATAAACCAGAGTTCAGTTCTCAGCGTCTACATGAGGCAGCTCACAAGGGATTCTAGATCCAGCTCTAGGGAATCCAATACTGTTATAGAATAACCGTTTTGTACACTGTGAAGATGTGTCTTTATCAAGGCACCTTTTGATTGGCTTAATAAAAGAGCTGACTGGCCAGTAGCTAGGCAGGAGTTATAGACCCAGAGGATGTTGGGAAGAAGGGTGGAGTTTCAGGAGTCTTGAGAGACCACAGAGAGAAGCAAGATGGTACTGCCATGTGGCAAAGGGTAGATAAGAAATGGGTTAATTTAAGTTACATGAGCTAGCTAAAAACAAGTCTAGGCTATCGGCTGAGCATTTATAATTAATATCAAGTCTCTGTGCATTTATTGGGGAGTCAGTGGTCCAGATGAAAAGCTCCACCTATACAACACTTTCCTCTAGATTCTGTGGGCACCTGCTCTCACGTGTGCATACCCCTCTACCATTACATGTATATCTAATTGTTAAAATGAGATAAATCTCCAACAATAAAAATTAAAATTAATGTCTGATATAATAAAACATTCTGTTTTAAATCTCGGGGGAGAAACCTGAGATCCACAGTGAGGAAGACAATTAAGAAGATGAAGTCCACATTTCAAAGTTGGGGCTGGAGATGACTGGCAGAGGATGAAGAAGGCCAAGAAAACTCCTAGGAGCAAGAGTTTGTTGCTCTAGGCAGACCAAGTTGACCATTGCCTGAGTGCATGCATGCATGCATGAGTGTGCCGGGGGCTGTGTGGTCCTCACAGACGATTGCAGTGTTGGCAAAGCATTCTCGGGTTCTTACAGAAGCTCCAAGAGCCCACATTTCACAGCTGAGGAAAGAGGCTGGAAGTCACACACAGAATAGTGCAGCCAGGACTTCACCTCCTATGACATCAGATGTGTCCCCTTGGGGTTTTCCTCCCACTTCAGTGTGGGCTCCGAGGCCTCTCCTGAGCAATCACTAGGGAAAGGGGCGAGCGCTTGCCTGGGGGGGGGGCAAGGACTTCTGCCCAGGATCAACTCCAGATTCATTTCTCTGCCAGCCCTTGTCATAAAATAGCTTGCCTCAGTGAGCATTGCATATGCATTCGGGCTGTTTGAAATTGTGCCATCCTTACTTTATGGTTGAATTATGATCCTATCGATGATCGGCTTAGTCTGTGACTGGGGCTAAAGGGCCTAGGGCATGGGAATCATGATCTAGACGCAGACGGAGAGCCTTTGACCTGGGACTCAGAGGTCAGGTAGGCGACTCTGATTTACCTCCCACCAGCTCTCTGACACCAGCAAGGCAATGCCTTGTTTTCTAACTCTTGGCGCTTTCTTCACAGGATCCCAGCCAGCTGTTACACTGATGTCTTATGAGCAAGGCCTTGCCTTTCCAGAGCTTGAGGTCTAGATGTAGATGATTTGCAAAGATGGCTTCAGTACTTCCACTACTGTTATGTGCGGGCCCCTGGGAGTCTGCCTCTGTCACTTCTACAAAGGCGTGGAGTCTTTTGAATTTGAACTTGCCTCAACCTGCATGAACCATGAAAATGCAGCAGGGCGGTCATCTGCGGGCAGGACGGCTTTTGCTTTGATCCTCCTTCACCCTGCCTCTCTCAAGCTGCAGGTGAACCTGAGAGTGTGTGAAGCAGACAGGCACCATGACAGTCAAGGCTCACGTGACGGACTATAGCCAATATCGAGAGTTACATAAAAGAATGAGGCCATCTTGGGCTTTTTATACTCAGGATAGCCACCAAAACACACAGTCATACTAATGACCTCAGAAGAAATCAGCAGACCCTTCCTGCTGAGCCCATTCCTAACCCTGAAGTCATGCAATTGTAAGTAAATACAGTGTTACTTTTGTTTTTGTTTTTTTTTGTTTGTTTGTTTTTCGAGACAGGGTTTCTCTGTGTAGCTTTGGTGCCTGTCCTGGAACTCGCTCTGTAGACCACTGGCCTCGAATTCACAGAGATCCGCCTGCCTCTGCCTCCCAAGTGCTGGGATTAAAGGCGTGCGCCACCAACGCTCAGCAATACAGTGTTGCTTTAATCAGTTTACCAATTACTTCAGAGTGGCATGCTAGGCAGCAATAGAAAATGGCTACAGGGCAGTTTCTACCGGCAGTAGACTGGATTACTTCTCAAAACCACATATTCAAGACCCAAACCCTTTTACCTGTGAATGTTACTCATTTGGGAATAAACTTTGAAGATATAATGAAATTCAGATAAGGTCTGAGCTGGAGATGTAGCTAAATGTGTAGAGTATTGTGCCCAGCATGCTGACAGCCTGGGCTCTATGTCCAGCACCACGTAAACTCAGTGTAGTGCTACCCACTTGTAGTTTCAAGATTCAGGAGGTAGAGACCTGAGGAGCAAAAGTGATCCTCCTGCCTCTTAATTACTAAGATTACAGAAGTATACCCTATGCCCAGCTTCTATGAGTTATTTTGTGTCTTTTTTGTTTGTTTGTTTACATTCTCCTTGTTTTTAGACAGCATCTCATGAAACCCAGACTGGCCTTGAACTGGGTGTGTAGCTGAGGATGATCTTGAACTTTTAATCCTCCTGCCTCCATCTTCTGATGGAGAATGCACTGGAGAATGAGCCCAGGACTTCGTGCACGCTAGGCCAGCACTCTAACTGAGCTACATCCCTAGCCCCATGTGGCCTATTTATACCGCTTAATATGTCACAGACATTTTTTCCATGTCTGAAACTGAATCTGTTTTTCAGCACATATCATGCCAGAAGATAACAGTGAAAAGACAGTGGTTGTGGTCTCAGACTCTGTGAAATTGATGGCTTAGCCAGCAGCATAGACAAATCCTTACAAACACCAACAGCTTTTCACTCTCCCAAGTTCTGAGCGGATTTTTGGATTGTGGAAATGAAGAGACTCCACACACATCCCTCCCTCAGATCTTCTAAGATGACCGTCCCACATCCGTTACACCCCTGCAAACACTGACACCCACGTCACTGTCTTGTGCCGTGGAATATTAGCTTAAGGTGTGTTACCTTCATTTATGCTGGGGAATATTTAATGATGTAAAGATGGGTTGCATTCTTTCATGTTGCATTTATTTAACTCTGTGAAGCTGTGTTACTTTGCCTCCCTAAAACACCTGATTAGTCTAATAAAGAGCTGAATGACCAATAGCTAGGCAGGAGAGAGGATGGGTGGGGCTGCAAGGCAGAGAGAATAAATAGGAGGAGAAATCTAGGCTCAGGAGAAAGAATAGGGAGGAGGAAAAAAAGGAGAAGGAGAGGGTGATGCCAGGGGCCAGCCACCAAGCCACACAACCAGCCATGGAACAAGAAGGGAAAAAAGACATAGATTAAAGATAAAAAGCCCAGAGGCAAAATGTAGAAGGAGAGAAATGAGTTAATTTAAATTAGAAAAGCTGGCTAGAAACAAGCCAAGCTAAGGCAGGACATTCGTAAGTAAGACTATGTCTTTGTGCATTTATTAGGGAGCTGGATGGCAGGCCCCCAAAGATCAAAGAGTAAAACAAAACAAAAACAACTACAGCCTTCCCTCCAGTGCAGTCCTGTTTTCCCACTGACTCCTTATGTTCCAACCTCCAATTCTGTGGCTCAGGCTCTACTTGGTTGTCATGTCTGCTTAGTCTCTTCCAGCCTGTGACACTTCCTCAGTCTTTCCTTGCCTAGCATAATCTTAAAACTTAAAAAAAATAAAATAATGTCAAGTGTGGTGGCTCATGCCTTTAATCCCAGAACCGGGGAGGCAGAGGCAGGTGACTTTCTGAGTTTGAAGCCAGCCTGGTCTACAAAGCAGGTTCCAGGTATGCATATTTATTTTATTTTATGGGTATGTGTGATTTGCCTGTGGTATGTCTGTATCGTGTGCATGCCTGGATCCTCTGGGACTAGAGTTACAGATAGTTGTGCTGCCTATGGAACCAGGGTCCTCTGCTAGAGCAGCAAGTGCTGTTAGCCACTGAACCAGCTCTCCTTGAGACTTTTTTTTTTCTTTTCTGAGACTGGGTCTCATTATGTAGTACTGGCTGGCCTGGAACTCACTATGGAGACCAGGCTAGCCTGGAACTCTCAGAGGTCCACCTGCCTCAGTCTCCCGAATGCTAAAGTTAAAGACATGGGCCATCACATTCAGCTACCTTAAGACTTTTTAAGAGTACTGGTCTAAGGCTGAGAGACAGTTCATTGGGTAAAGCCACATGGTGGAAGAAGAGAATCTACCCTTAAAAGTTGTGCCCCTGGCAATTATAAATGTAATAGAAAGACCAGGAGTTCTTATATGTCTGGGCTATTTGAGATGACCTTATCTCAAGTAAAACAACAAAAAGAGATCTGTTAGTTATTTTGTAGAATGTCCCTGGATTTGCACGTGTGGGATATTTTCTTTTACATAGATGATGTTGTGCCTTAGTGGGCAGGATGCCTGCCATAGATGTGACCTGCCCTTCTTGGTACATTATATCCAGGACCCATGATGATATTATGTCCAGTTACTGGTGGTGTTCACCTTGGTCACTTGGCTTAAGGGTTCTCCACTCTAAAGTCACAATTTTCTCCCTTTGGAATCAATACAAAAATTGTTTTGAGGCCAGGCTTGGTGGCATGCACATTTAATCCCAGCACTTGGGAGGCAGAGGCAGGCAGATCTCTGAATTCAAGGCCAACCAGGTCAACATAGTGAGTTCTAAACCAGCCAGAGAAACATCATGAGATATTATCTTTAAAAATATATTTTTTTAGGATGAGAGGAGAGTATGCACCTAAGCACAGGTGCATGCGTCTTTGTGAAGGTGGAGTCCAGGAGGTCCTGCTCTGTCATTATCCTCCTTATTCCCTTGAGACAGGGTTTCTCACTGAATCCAGAACTAGGCTGGTGGCTAGTGAGACCCAGAGATCACTTTACCTTTGCATGCCCACAACCTCTCCAGAGCTCTGAGGTCATAGCCTACCTTTTCGTGGGTGCAGGGATCTGAACTCGGGTCTTCATGCTTGTGCAGGATTACCCACTGAGTCATCTCTCTAGCCAGGGAAGATTATTTTAAGACTATGTGAATACTATTGTTTCATAACCTTTTCAGCTACCAAATTTGATGTCCAAGGACGGCACTGGCCCTGGACATCTGGTTGTAACAGTGACTTTGGATTCTCCTCATTCCTCTGCCTTCACTATGGGGAATGTTGTGATGAACATCTGAGAAGGGACAGCCTCGACACCTTTTCTAACTGTGAAAGTTTGCTGGAACGATGGCCCCACGCTTACAGAGGACCTTGAGGACCTGAGTTCTGTTCCTAGCGCCTACATCAGTTGTTTACCATGATCTGTCACTCCAGTTCTAGGGCATCTGACACACTGACCTTGCCCTCTAGGGTACCCCCCCACCCACACACATATCCATAAATAATAAAGAAATCTTTTTAGAAAAAGAAAGTTTTGCTCAGAACAGTTGTGGCCTCTCATTCTCCAGACTTTGTCACTCGCCCCCATAGGCTTTCCAAGTCCCTAACACTCTTGTTCTCCATCTGTTCAGGTTCTTCAAGGTTTCAGTCATCTTGGCTGGGGCCATGATGAAATCACCATTAATAAAGGCTCTGTGATGTGGTGGGGATTTGGTCCCTTAAAAAGAACCCAGGTCTAACCGGGGAACAGCAGGTCCTGGCTCGAAGGGCCATCCCCAGCCAAAGTCTGGCCTTTGCTGCCTCTGCTGATCTGAATCCTTGGAGGGCAAGGCAGAGGCCTCTTCTTTGAGCACACTGGCTGGCAGAGCAGTAAACACCTTCTCGGTGGATTCATTTCCCAGCTCTGATAAGGCTGGTGTGGAAGACATAAAGCCTAGAGCCCAGAAGCCAGAAGTCAGAATTCACACTGCCCGGGTACAGAACCTGGGGTCCATTCTAGAGGCGGCAGGACCTTGGCCCCAACTCTCTCCAGTGTCCTGTGTCATTACCTTTGTGTTGTAGCTGGAATGTTTCTATGAGGGTCAAAGGCCAGCTTGACATGATGGGGACAAAGGGTGGAGAAGCAGGGGGGCTTTCCTTGTCCCCAAGGGAGACAATGGGAAACTTTTTTTCCTATTTGTCCTTAATAAACAGTTGCATACTGTCTAGCTGGAAGGTAAAGAGGTGCCCTGCCATGGGGTAGCAGCTGCTTTGTGTGAGACAAGGTCGCAGGTAGCCCAGGCTGGCTATCAAACTTGCTGTGTAGTTGAAAATGACCTTGAACTTCTGATCTTCCTGCCTTTACTTACCTTCCAGGTTGGAGATCACAGGCGTGTGCCACCACACCCAGTTTAGATTTGAAAATTATTAATAAAATGAAGCTCTGCAAGAGAGTCTGGTGGACTTCCTTCAAGAATAATGATAACAAAATTAGAAAAATAGTAATAAAGACCTTGTCTCCGGGATTGGGGATTTAGCTCAGTGGTAGAGTGCTTGCCTAGCAAGCACAAGGCCCTGGGTTCGGTCCTCAGCTGGGGGGGTGGGGGAGAGGGAAGACCAAGTCTCCATGGATTGAACATTTGCTCTATTCTAGACTTCATGCTAAAACAGTGGTTCTCAACCTATGGGTCTTGACCCCTCTGAGGGGGGGTCCCATATCAGATATCCTGCATATCACATATTTACATTACAATTCATAATAGTAGCAAAGTTACAATGATGAAGTAACAATGAAATAATTTTATGGTTGGAGGTCACCACAACATGAGGTACTGTATTAAAGGGTTGCAGTGTCAGGAAGGTTGAGAACCACCGTGCTAAAGGGTCTTCATATAGTCTCTCACAGGCCTCCTCTACTACGGCCCCAGAATTCAGACTAATCATCCTGCTTTTAAAGGGGGTTCAGGGAGCCTGTCTCCCTATTATAAACTCTAAAATTTACATTGATTTGTTGTGTATGTGTGTGTGAAAAGTTTAAGAAGCCCTAGCCTAGAGTGACTGACTGACTGACTGCCATCCTCTGTCCCTATGTCTATCAAATGGAAGCAAGAAAACCCAGGTTGCAGGGCTGTGTCCCACCAGAGCACCCAGCCCAGCCCAGCACAGCATAGCACAGCACAGCACAGCACAGCATAGCAGACAGATGGACACGAGAAGTACACAGCTAGGCTGCATCCTCGTGTTCCTCCAGGCTGCAGGCCCTCCTAAGCCGCCATCTGAACCCAGTGACAATGTCCAGTGGTGCCGTGAAAACCCACTTTCCAGCCCCAGTGCTGCAGACACCAACCAACCAAACTCCGGCCTGACTGCAACACCTGGGTGTTTCCCAAGCCTTTTCCAGTTAGACCTTCAGTCCCAGCGTGTGGGCTGGTCATGGTGACCTACTTGTCAAGAATGCATATGGCTGTCTGCTTCTGGTGTTGAGTCAGGACCCAGGAGCTCTGAGGTTATTCCTGTCTAACCTGACCCTGCCTTGCTTTGTGTTCCCTGCAGCTGGCAGAGGGGGGTAAGTTTGGTGCCTGCTTGCTCAGAGCTATGTTGGGGGTACTACTTGGACAAGTGTGTGTGTGTTTGTATGTGTGTGTGTGTGTGTGTGTGTGTGTGTGTGTGTGTGTGTGAATTTCATCTCATCTACCCGCTTGTCACTCACAGAAGATGTTGGTGTTTGCTCAGAGCACTCACCCCCATCAAATTTATTTTAAAAAGAATATGTATGTGCACATGCCACCAAAGGAGCATGACCCCTGCAGTTCAGCCCTCGATGCCACCAAAGGAACATGATGGTGTACTCCTGTAATTCTAGCACTTGAGAGGTGGAGGTGAGAGGATCATAAGTTCAAGGTCATCTTCCTTGATAACATAGCTAACCCGAGGCCGGTCCCAGGAGCCATCTACCCCCTTCTCTGCCCTTTGATTTCAGAGGTTCTGTTTCCAGGAATGCAGGGAAAGGAGCTAGACACGTGAGGGTTACAGGATGATCTGGGGAGCCTGCACGCACGACAGCTCTGATGCCTTTATTCATATTTTGAACTTAGGACCTTAGTACCAGAAGGTAAACCTGAGAAGGAGTATTTGGTCCCACCCCACTTCTGGCCCGCACCCAGAGGAATTTCAGGGCTGGCAGAGCCAGGCAGAAGTGGCTCCAGGCAGGAACAGCTCTCTTGGGGGTGGAGGGACCTGCTGTTCCCACGGCTGGGCTGGCCTAGGCTCACATGGCTGTCAATGCCTGGGCCTGACTCAGGGCCTAGCCATCCTGTGGGGCCAGTTCTGGGCTCACACACCCACAGCTGCCTGTTCATACTCTCCTTTTGGTTCAGCCCAGGCCCTGGGGCTCAGCTTCTCCTTCTCTGACCTGTGACTCCACCCACAAAGTCCCTGTCATTCTCTCACCTCCAGGAATGACAGGGGTCTGGTCAGTGGGGAGGGGCTTGAGACCTCTGATCAAAATATCCCCAGGGACTACTGTCTGGACCTTGCTCAGGGCCGCACGTGGCTGCAGTGCAGACAGGGAGCGTATCTCTGCACAGTTGTGTCATCTCAGCTGAGGGTCCTTCTCAGCCAAGCAGAGCCCAAATGAATGTCCGTGGACAAAGAAACCCTCAGCCTGGGAATTCCACTCTCTCCTGCCTTCTACTCATGTGGGAACACAAAAGAAACTGAAGAGGGGAAGTGATACTGCTGTAGGAGATGATATTCAGGGGAAAAGCATTCCTAGGCAAAGGAATAGCATGAGAGATTTAGAGCTGAGGACCATCATGAACTGGGGCCTTCCAAGTATTATTTAGATGCTGGATATGTGAGGTGTCTGATGCCTGTTCAAATCTGGAGCCAGAGAAACAGATATGGGCCAGTTCTTGTCTAGAATATTCATTCAATACTTCTGAGCACCTCTGTGCTTGGCTTGGGATAGCATACGCTGATCAGACAGTAGGGGCATACAAGTGTTTGGAAACTTATTTTTGCTTTGTTTTGACTGTCCTGTCTCAATAAACATCTGTAACATGAAGGAATAAGTGGGTGAAGGAAGCAAGGAAGAGATGTCACAGCCACTTTAGAGAAATAGGAAGGAGGAAAGAGAAGTCAGCCACACCAAAGCAGAGAACCCATGCCTTAGAAAGGAAGGCTATTGTGCTGTACAAATGTGGGGTCTGAGTTTGGATCCCAAAACCCCATGCCAAAAGTTGGGGACAGTCATGGTATGCCTGTAACCTCATCCTTGTGGGGTGCAGAGACAGGAGGATTATTGGAGCTTGCTGGCAGGCAGCCTAGCTCTAGCTTCTGTGGAATGAGACAGTGATAAGGCAGGACACCCAATATCTTCTTCTGGCCTCTTCACATGGGTGTATGCACCTGCACACATACGCATGCACATGCAAATATATCATACACATTTACACCACAAAATAAAGGTCTTCGTGGTTTTCAGGGCAAGACTTTGTAGTGACTTGCACAGCTGCCACTGTGCAGTAGAGATGCTGGCGTGCTTGCTACTGATGCAATCTGCTGTGAGGATTTCCACAGTCCACTGTGTTGAGCAAGCAGAGGTTGCAGAGGACAGTCTGGACAGGCCTCCCCCAGCTAGAAATGGCATTGTCATAGAGGGCCAGACAGATACAAGAAGGGTCAATTGTAACAGGGAAATGACCATGAAGTTGCCTAATACACCTGGAATGTGTCGTTAGGTAGGAACATTTGGACTTGCAAAAGACACCTCTGAGGACAAATCATGACGTTGGGCTTGCTCCAAATCCAAAGCTGAGACCACTGGAGCAGAGGAGGTACATGTCCCTACAACAGTGCAGTAGCCACTTCTGCAGCTGGTGCTGGGGAATGTCAGTTTGCTTGGTGGGATAGAGGAGGGCTGACACAGGCCAGATGTAGATTCGGGTCTTGGCAGGCTGGCCAAACCATCCAGGCTTCCAGACAGGTTAGTGCCTTAACAACTGAGATCTCAGCTTCCTCCATTTCCAGTTCCAAGCCCCACCTTGAAGAGACAAAGGTAAGCCCTAAACGTGGGCATCTCCCAGAACACAATCTCTTTGGTCAGGCATGATGCCCAGTGCCCCTAAGTAGAGTTAATAATGAAGCTTTGTCTAAGTGCTCCCTAGCAGCTCCCTTAACAAAGCTGGGGTTAGACTTAACCCTTTGTAACATTTTTCTTAGATATGGTCCTCCCAATTAAATAAGATTCAGGCTTTAAAACAAACAAACAAACAAATTGTCAACTCTGCAGAGCCAAAACTCATTGGCCCTTTGGCCAAACCTCAGGAAGAACTCATGTCCCGTAGCAGGCTTGGGATCCATGATGAGGCCTCTGACTTAGAGCAGACAGTGTCCTTTGCAGCCTAGAGGAAGTGTAGCGGAGGTGCTGGGTCTAGGATGCAGGGAAGGATCCTGTCAGCTGTAGAAAGTTCAAGGAGTCATCCTGAGAACTAACAGGCCTTCCGTGTGGAAAGTGGATCAAATGGCACTTTAATGGTATTCATATGGGCTATGGATGGGGCAATTAGTGCTGACCCATGCTTGACAGCTGGCTTAAAGTAAATTCTGTGATATAAGATATGACTGAATCGTGCATGTCAAAGGGGGGAATCTCATGGTATATGAAGTCTACCTCTTTCTAAAGGATGCTGAAGAGTCAGTTGCTGTGGCACTTTGCATGGGTTAGACCCAGACACAGCTAGTCCAGGAAGACATCGCTGTCATGAGGACTCTGAACTGCCTCCGGCAGGCTTGGTCACCCAGCAAGGACTATGAAGGACTGACTATGTGTCTACTAGATCCCCACTTGGGTTAAGAGACAAGGTGGTAGGTAGCTCTGAAAATAAGTTTCCTGTCCAATCGGGGTCCTCAGGGATCATGGGGAGGCTTTGCTTCTCTGTGAGTTTGTACCTGTTTACTGCTTCTGCCTTTGGCACATTGTTAACCAGCTCTTTGAGCCTGGCACATGCTCATGCCAAGGGAGAGTTAATAGTTAACCAGAAGGTGAGAGAGAGGAGAGAAGCCAGGCCAGTCGCTCATACGTGGCTCCTGGAATGGTATGCTTCCCCGCTACGCTACCCGGTGGGGAGTATGCCACACTCCCCACCCTTTTGAAGTGATCCTAGGTGGGGCTAAGACAAGAAGGTGAGGGCTCAGGTTAGGTTGTCCCCTAAGAGATCAGCTTGGTTTCCAAACGGCCTCTCAGAGCCACCCAGGTTCTAGCATAGGCCCCACCCCTTTGCAGGTGTCCAGACACCTGGGGCAAATGCTTTCCTCAGAGCCTCTTGGCTCCCCACCGTTGGCAGCTTCTGTTTGCAGGGCTTGGCTGTAGGGTGGATTGCAGTGAGCTGAGTAACCTGTTTAGTTCCTTCCCTGAGACGCCTTGCCAGGGAGCACGTGTGGCCATGGAGGGGTCCAAAACAGAAAATACTGCTGCCCCTAACCTTTTTCTCTGCGACACATGGGCAGACATACACACATACATGTGCATGTGCTGAACACATTGGGATCCATTTCTTCCTCCTTTTGGTCTACGGGAAGGAAATATGAAAGTGACTCTAGACTGACTAGATCACCCAGAAGGCAGACAGCAGGGTCCACAGCCACTTGCAGAACTGTTGGAAAAGCCTTTGCATGTTCTGAATTCTCCTACTTGGTCAACTCCATTCTCATGACAAGCAGGCTGGCTTCTTTAGAAGCCCAGCTTGGTCACTCATCAACATGGTTGTTGAGTCCCCACACCTGCCCTGAAGACACTTCACCCATGGAGGTTATAGGAGGTTAACTTGCTGTTAACCTACGGCCCATCCAGGGGTCTGCTGCCTCATGGCCATCCTGAGTGGGGAGTCAACGCCAAGATTAAGAGGTAATTTTACTTTTACATGTTGGAGAAATATGCTGTGTGAACAAAGGTTGGAGGCTAAAGACAGGTGCCCAAGAACTCATCACACTCTGGAACATACACTGTGTGTGCCCAGAGGGTTCACACGGTACCATGGTAACCTAGAGGTAACCATGGTAACAAAGAAGTTGTGTGCTAAGTGAGAGGATAGAGTGGGTAACGTCTCAACACCTTTGTGTTCACTCCCACTCTGTAACAACCGGAATCCAAATGGGTTAGGACAGTCCCCTGGAAAGGCAGCCATCTGCCACACCCTCTATCCTCACAGACGGTCTCTGTGAAAGTGCCCATGTGTGGGGAGATGGGGACAGCCATGTCATTTCAACTGTCCTTAATGCCGCTTCACAAAATCGCCAGTAGGACTTGTCACATGTCCTTGAAGAGCGGACATGGTGACCCTTTAAAATCTTCCTCCTCTTTCCTCTTCTCATCCTAGCAAATAACCAGTCTTGTAGCTGGAGGTCACACACACACCTGTAAATCCACCGGTAAGGAGGCTGAGGCAGGAGAATTTCTAGTTTGAGGCAAACTTAGATTCAGACCTAGGCAGTGTCTCAACCAATAAATGAATGAACAGATAAGCATCTCTCCTTATAAGTTTTTTTTTTATTAAAATACTGTCATACCCAGTGGAATGCAGCAGCAATCCTGGTACAGGGTGCCGTAACAAAACAGCCATGTTTACACTTTAAATATTCATGATAACTTAAACACACAGACACACGTCATGGTCTTTGGCAGAAAAAACGTTCACAGCAACAAAAAAATACTTTAAAAGAAATACCAAATATTAATCCAAAATATATTAAGTTGTTTTTTTTCTTTCACAATATTTTTTTGCCTTTTTTTCCCTCCTTTTTTTTTTAACTTTTATCTTTGTAAACAATGCACATGAACCAGATGTATTTTTCAGCTTTACACAAGGGTAGGGGAATTAAAAAAATATGCAGTTGCCCAGCAAATGCAAATGTTTAAAAAGAAAACTCAGAGAACCATGGGAATGAAACAACAAACAGAACTTGAAAACAGTGAAAGAAAAACAAACAAAACAACCAAAGATTCAAGGAGAAAACACAAAAAAGCTCTGAAATCCACCAATCGCTTTTTTGAGCTGAATGGGGGTTACTTTAAGACCAAAGTCAAAGTCACTGCTGCTGGCAGGCTGCCGTGTAGGGTCTTCACCCAATTCCAAGTAGTTGGCCCTGCTTTAGGGCTGGGGCACCAGAAACTTGAGGAGCCAGCCTCGTGGGTGCCGTTCTGTGATGGGGCACCACAGTGAGGACTTTTGTCTTTTAAGCTCACTGATCAGTTCTCAAGAGCATAGCTTCCTCTCCCACTCCCTGCCGGTGGGAACGAACACGTTGACGAGAACAGCTTCTCCAGTTTCTTCAAAGAGAACCTGGGGCTGGGCATGACAGATGTCCATATGTGGCGGCTCATTGCATCTGGCTCAGTCTACAACCAAACTGACAGGGTGTCCCAGGGACAGGAGCTGTGGAGCCGTTCAGAAAGGCTGGTGACAAGAGTCCCATGGGCATGGAACACAGGGGTTTAAAATGGAGGAAAGGCAATTAATATCAAATTCCATGGCCAAGAAGTGGAGGCGGAGGAACCCATCAGATGTTTCATGAACCAGGGCAGCAGGGGCAGGCAGCACAGCCTTGGAAGGAGAATCTGAACCAGCATGCTTAGTCTTCTGTTCCCAGGAAGGAGAATTATATACAAAACACACTGTTCTGCAGGCCTCTCAAATGGCCTCTAACCTACTCCAAGCGAGAGGCATGTTGGTGGCTCCCAAAAGACCCACACTCCCAAAAGTCCCCCCAAAGATTCAAGTCTTAGCGATCTGAAGAAGGCAGTGAGGAACCGAAGAGCAGATGGAGTTGGCTGAGGCCATGCTTGACCACAGAACACCATGGCTGGCTTGTTATCTCAGCAGACCACCGGACCAATGCCCAGCATCCTTGGGAATCAGAATCCACTCCCCTTTTCCTTCATGCCTGAATACAAAGGGGCAGGACGGAGGGGGCTCAGCTCCTTTCTGTGCCAGCAACAGACCCTGGGCAGCAGGGGGAATCTGGCTCTTTCTTCCTCACGGGCACGGGAGGAATATGGGCCAAGAAGCAGTCTTCTGGGGGTGCAGACTTTTCTAGGTCCCTTGTAGTGCTCCTCTCTGAGCTTCATGCACCACACCGTCAATGATTGGAGAAAGTAAGGCTCAGCACTTGAAGACCGCTGGAATGCCAGGGGAGGCCAGGAGTCGGGATCCCCAAGGCCCCACCTCTTCCCTTCAGATCAGGATTTCCACCATGTCTGACAGGTCCTGGACTCTGGTTGCAGCTACAGAGTCTGGAGAAAGACAGGAAAACAGCAGACCCATGGTGTGAGTATTATTGTTCTTTTCAGCTCCCAACACATTTTAAAGACAGGCTCTTTCTTCTGATTCCCTCCTCCTGGGCTGCTCCCGTCCTCAGGTTCCTCTTAACTTGGTCACCTAAGCACAACGCTGTGCTCCCTCCCCTCAGCTGGGCCTAGACTGCAGAGGAAGTATGCCTGTGTTTAGACTCTGAACTGGCTACAGTGACCCGTGGAGGGGTGCCCCCAGGGTTAGAAGCAGGCTATAGCATTCTTGTCATGCCTGTGGTTTTCTGGGAGCATGAGGCACACACAGGCAGCTATGCTAGGGTGAATGTGAAATCAGAGTAGGAAGAGAAAAGGCCTCTTCTCAAGTTTCTCTTTTCTGGGCTCTCCCGATCAATAGCTTCCCAATCCAAGATCACCATCAGGACCACCTGCTGAGCTCCATCATCATAGGTATGTGGACCAGCAGGAGGATATGTGAGAAAAACTTCAGAGGAGGTACAATGCCTTCTGGTGGGGTACTTTCTTTTGAATTAGAGGCCTGCCTCCCATTGATGGAGGGTTTCATGCCTCCAACAACCCTCATTCACACTGTGGGGCTTCCCACGGTGGATGAGTTTGGGGGAAATGTGTGTTCCGGCTCACAGCCCCCCACCTAACACACAGGCCAGGGGAAGCAGGGTGCTTACCCAGGGAGGGTGTCCTCTGGCTACTGCTGCACCCTAGGAGGCTCTCGGGTTCTGAGGCTGAGCAGGCAGAGGTGCTATCTGCAGGGCTATCAGTCTGGGTGCTCCCATCTCTGCTCCCGTGTTTGGTGTGGGTAGGGAGAGGAGCGGTGGCTGGGGGCTCCTCTGCTGGTACACGGTCTGTAGGAAAGAAAGGAGGTTGATGGATACAGCCTGATGCAGGAGACAAGGCCCCCCACCACCACCCATGGAGGACATCTTAAACTCGGTGGACTGAGCTGCTCTGAATTTGCAAGATGCCTAATAAAATGAAAGGCTCCCTTTTTGAAATGGGAATAAGTGGGGTCAAGTTAGGCATCTTTGCTTTGCACCCCTTCTTTGTAGCTGAAATCTAGGACTTCTTAGTATTGGCTTAGGAGCAGTACGTAAGAGACTTGCCTACATCTATCTGCAAGCAGCTGAAGGCCCATCCTCCACTTTATACTAGGAGGACCCCTGTGGGTTTCAGGGTCATAGGAGCCAAAGGTTAAGCCAGGTCTGGAGTCTGGTTTCAAAAGTTCCTATTCCCCTCCATCCCACTGCAAGCCTCTGCATACCTACTGTCAGCCGGGCAGGTGCATCAGCTTGCCGCTCACTGGATGAGAGCCCTTGCCAGCTCTGAATCCCCACTGCAGCCGCAAAGATGGATGGCACCGATTTGGCAGGTCGCAGGGTGCCCTGGGTAGCCTTGCCAGGGTCTTTCCTGGAGCGCTGCTGAAGGACCTTGATCACTGCATCCTTCTCTAGGATCTGGGCATGGAGCACCTTCAGCCTGTGGGAGAGGCCACATTGTCAGTCCCACGGACTCAGCCCCTTCCTTCTCCCCACCTCACAGAAGTCGGAGGGAAGCTCAGACATCCCTCCCTAAAGCAGGTAGGACCTCTTGCCCTTGTGAGGTGCACTGCATAATGTTATTAATGCTCTGCAATTGATGTTCTCTGAGCCCACCTCATTCCAAGAGTCAGGTCCTAGGGCTAGAAGCAGACACGAGGACCCATAGTAGCCAGACCTTGGATGGTACCCACCCATGTCCAGCCTGAGCACAGGAGGGATTCACTCAGGGAAACCACTGTTTATAATTTCTGGAATGCCAAACATACTGAGCTGCTGAGGGTGGGGCCCTTTGTCCCAGTCCAGGGACAAAGGATCGGGCAGAGACTGGCTACTACCATCCCACCCCTCCATCCCTCCAGATGTCCCTGCCGGATCCTATAGTACCTGCTCTCCATCTCTTGGTGTCTGTGGTTGCCTGCCAGCAGGCCCTCATTGAAACTGCTGCTGGGCGAGGGCTGGGGGGAGTGTCTGATGAGCGTGGAGTCGCGCTGCGCGGCGGCGGTGGCAGCGGCATCCATGGCAAATTGCCTCATGGCCCGCTCCTCCAGGTACTTTTGTTCCCACTTGGTCATGTCAGCCTCGAGAGCCAGGATCTGTTCTTCCTTCTCCCTCAGCTGTTCTGAGAGTCGAAGGGCACTGAGCTCAGTGGACCCGCCATTGATGCCACCACTACCAGTGAGGGTGCCTGCCTGTCTCTGTAGAGCAAAGCATAGTCAAGGGTTAAGGCTGGGGTGTGTGGGGCTTTGGTCCTCATGCTTTCAGGAAGACCTTAACACATGCACACCTTGTTCAGTCATTTGCTGCGCACCTCCGCATCCTCCCCCTGCCTACTTCCACCCAGAGACTCGGGGGATAACAAAGGTCCTCACGTTCCCTCCCAGTTTGTGGTAGCCAGGGACGTAAGGGCACATGTGACTAGAAAACCAATTGTCTGAAGTGGGAGTGGGAATATGAGTGATAATCATGTTGCGATAATGAAGTTTTGGTCCCCCCACTTCTAAGACAGGGTAAGGTTGGGTGTGGAGACAGAACTCTATCCAGTTTGTAAACAACGAGAAAGGTTTATGTCCAAATACATAGCAAGCTCAGACTCAAGGCTCAGACATGACTTCCTATCTTGGGAAGATAGGGTGAGAGTGGCCCGGTCTTCTGCATGAACATTATTAATGACTGCTGTGTGGTCCTGAGATTCCAGTTTCTGCTACTGCCAAGGTTAAGACTCATCAAGTCCTCCAAACCTGAACACAGACCACATGGCAGAGCCTTTTCGATACAAGATGACTGAGAGGGACCAAAGAGCCCGGGGGGGGGGGGGGGGGGGGGGGGGAGAAAATGGAGCAATCATCTTTCCCAGGGGACAGAGACTAGAGCTCAGGGATTCCTTGGATTCTGCCCAGCTCTGCCCGCTGCACAGGTCTCACCTGCTGTGCGCGAAGGGCTTTGAGTTCCTGCTCCAGGCGCGTGCGCAGACGCAGCTCCAGCTGCTCCCGTTTCTCACAGGCAGCCTGCAACTGTCCCAGAGCCTGCTGCAGCCGCTCCACCTTCTCCACGTAGGCCTGCTTCTTGCGCAGCTCCTCTTCAGCCCGGGCAGCACGGCTTTGTGCATTGCCCAGCGCCTGCTCCAGCAGTTCAGCACGTCGCCGCTGGTCCTCTATGGCACCACGGAGCAGTGCCATCTCCCGCTCCAGCTTCTCCTGTTCCTGCTGCTGCTCATAGCCTGTGGCGGAGGAATTGAGGAGTGATCAGTGATGGTGGCCACACTCGTCCACTATTGGGCTCTGTACCGACAACAGCCGCTCACCCTCTAGACACTCCTGGGAGTTGTCTATTATTACATTTCAGCGAGACGCAGGTTAAGCGTAAATGGCAGGGCCTGACTGTGACCCTTGCTGTAACAACTAAGATAAATGGCCTCTCAGCCGGGACACTGCTCAAATTGAGCCAGGCATGGCCATCACCAAAACATAGTCACAGTTTTCCTTAAGCTTCACGATGACTAGAGACTGGTCAGGCAGGAACGGAGCCAACCTTTTATAGATTAGGGTACTATAACAACAAGGTCATTGTTCAAGCAGGAAGAAGCAGGCAGGCACTTTTCATATCTTATCCAACTCAATCTCCCAGGTAGGATTTGTGGCTCTTGATTTATAGGGGGAGAAACACAGGAACCAAATGGCTGACTGAGAGGCTCCAGCTCTCTGGCTGTGCATGTAGTTCTTGTCCCTAAGTGTCTGCTCTGGAGTGCAGCCTGCAGACTGGAGCCTCTCCTGCTCAGTATTCCTGTCTTTACATGGTCTGGGGACCTACATGCAGGCAGGTGGGTTCATAATAGAATTCAAACCTCGCAGCACAATGACAAGGATGCTGGTCCAAAGACTGCATCCAAGATTCCAGCTATCCCTGACCACTTAGCTAATTGCTTAGAGGAGCTCTGCTCAGAGAACCTCTCCATCTCACTGGGCCAAGGCCAGAACACAAGACTTCTCTAAGTGATGTTCGAGGCCTACGACCCACCTCAAAGCACTTGCCCTTTGGGAATCTCTTTGCTTCCTAGGACAGCGTGGCAGGGGCAATCCGGGCCACCTCCAGTGCACTTCTGAAGGCTGCGCCCAGCCTGGCGGGCCCCATTCTTTGGTACAGAAGGAAAAGGTGGGGCTATTCAATGACGCTTTAATGCAACTGTTCATATGCTGCCTACTCAACAACCGGTGAATGGGGTGGAGGGTGGAAACCGGGTTTGGACGGAGAAACAGTATCTCTCCCATGTGGGTCCAGAGCCCTACACCTAATGACTGAATAATGCCCAGACATCAGCCCTAGCGCGATTAGGAGGTAATGCCCTATATACTGCCCTATCTCACAGCCCAAGGTGACACCTGTCCCAAGTGGGCAGGGCCAGTCGTCAGCCCTCAGAGCCAGCTCTTGAAGGCCTGAAACAAGACAATGCAGGCAGAGCTGGAGGCTGCTCTGATTTGTGTGTGTGTGTGTGTGTGTGTGTGTGTGTGTGTGTGTGTGTGTGTGTGTTAGGGGTTTTGTACCCGCCACAAAAAAGGTCACCTTCAGCCCTTTAGAATGAGGATTACATGGGGGGGGGGGGGGGGAGCTGCTGAGGTTTTTCTTAGCTCCTGGGGCTGTGGATCCAGTTTTTTTGTTTCCGGAAGCCTTACTGTACAACCTTAAGATACCGTGGTAGCGGGTGGAAGGTTAAGTCTGCTTAGCAGGCTCCCCACATTCAGGTCCCAGCCACCCTTTGTGTCTCCCAAAGCCAGGCTGGGCGCCGCCGGGGCCGAAGGGCGCCACTGTCAGGCGCATATGGGAGGGGAACGGAGGGGGACCGGCCGGGAGCGGAACAGCCCAGCGGCTCTGGAATGCCAGGCATCCAGGTCACCCGCGGCTGCGAGATTAATGGCTCCAGCAAGAAGCCAAGAACAGCCTGGCGCTAGCTCGCTCCCCGGGGAGCGGAAACGCCTCCCGGCTGCTTCTGCCCCCCTCCCCCTCTGCAGGCTTCCAGAAACCCTCCCTAAGACTTCCTTTCTTTGCCGGAGCCTGGGCCCCAAAGCGCACTTTCCCACTAGCGCACCCACCCACCCCCAGTCTCCCTTCCCCTAGTACTCGGTCCTCCGCAGACTCCCAAGGGCTGCCCCTAGGCGACACCTCCTTCCTCCTCACCTCCGCTCCAGAGACCTTTAGCCACTCTCACCTCATTTTGAAAGGTAGTAGTGGATAGCCCAAGTCTTGCCCAATCTGAGCCCATTTCCTGCCAAAGGCTGATTTAGCAAGCACTCGAGGGCTCTAAGCCCTGGAAGCAAGAAGCGGGCATTGCCAGAATGTGGTCTTCCCCTCTCCTGAGGCCCCTTAACAAAGCGCTCTCATAG